>NC_044036.1:146415842-146730151 GCF_901765095.1 Microcaecilia unicolor | reverse complement strand
GTTCAAGGTGAGTTACATTCGGGTACAGTAGGCATTTTCCTTTCTCTAGAAGACTGAGGTAAGAGGCAACAGAGGGTTAAGTGACTTGCTCAAGATCATAAGGAGCTACAGTGGAAGTTGAACCTAGCTTCCCTGGTTCTCGATCTGCTGCTCTGTCCTTTAGGCAGCTACTCCACTCCAGTTGGGACAAGAGCTGGGATCCAGAGCCATGAGTTTTCATTCACAACTTGGTGGGATTCCTGATCTACTCTTCTGACTCATCTAAAGTCCTTGCAGTGAGACCCTTTTTCAACCTAGCTTCCCTGGTTCTAGCCTTTAGGCAGCTACTCCACTCCAATTGGGACAAAAGCTGGGATCCAGAGGCACAACTTGGTGGGATTCCTGTCCCCTGTTATATCTACCCTTCCAACTCATCTAAAATCCTCACAGTGAGATCCTTGGTTGGGGATCCCTGCAATCATGGGTCCTAAATCTGGCTTTTAGGTGTTGCTCTTGTATGATGGGGACTCCCTCTGTCCCCCCCCCCCCCCCAATCCTTATTCTTACCCTCCAAGGGTCTGTGATTGCACTTGCCAGTATTCCTGGCCTCTGGGTTGGCCTAGTTCTTGAATTTGTAGATGTCATATTTAACATGGAAAGGAAACGAGATTGGTAGACTAAATCAGGCAAAATCAGAAATAAAACCCAGCAGTCCAATCTGAATAACTTTGCATTACTGAGATATTCCCTCTGAGTGGGGCAGACACAAATTATGAAGTAAAGGGCATCACATCAGAAATAAGTGTTTTCAAATATGACCTACATTTTCTTGCCCCAGTATCTTTCTTTTCTCTAGCAGACCTTCCTGTACTCTGAACGTAAGGACCAATTTTCAAACTGCCTGTTTGAGATTCGGAATTCTTGGGTATCTTTTCCTTGATTTCAAATTACCTCGTGGACTTTGCACTTTTTTCTCTAGGCTATCATCATTGCAAAACACTGGCACTAGATTGATTTTTGAATAGAAGAAGATTCAACAACATCAAAGTGCCTATTTAGGCTTGCTACTTGACAGACCTAAAGTAAAAATATGTTAGCCAGATAGCAGCGGTATAGTGCAGCTATCCGGATACCGTTTGGCCCAATCTTGCCCCAAACTTGGCCCCTTCTTATATAGATAGTTTTGGGCCCTTTAGTCATATTTTTGGCCTGATACTATATGTATAAAGTTCTGAAAATGTACGTATTTTGAAAATACAGTGCAGGATAGTATTCTGACTACAAAACCATCCTTAAAAAAAGGGTGCGGCCTAGTAGAGTGATTGGCTGAGAATCCAGAGATTAGGTTACAAATCTTGTTTGTCCCAGTGTTAAATTTTGAGGTCCTGTGCAAGTCACTTTGCATCAAGCAGCTTCCCCAAAGTAATTTGTACCTGTATGCAATATGTTGTTGATGTCGAGAAGCTAGACTAATAAATACATTTAGTTGAAAGTGCTGTAAATCAGTGGATTGAACCATGTCTATGAAAAGCTGTCACACAGACAGCTAATGTATCAGATAATTACTTTTTTGTTTTTAATCAAAGATTTGGTAAGCTTGCTGTTGCACTGGAGTTTTAAGAGAGAATATTCTGAATGATGATTTTTTTTTTTAGGGATGTGGATAGTACATAAGTACATAAGTAATGCCATACTGGGAAAAGACCAAGGGTCCATCGAGCCCAGCATCCTGTCCACGACAGCGGCCAATCCAGGCCAAGGGCACCTGGCAAGCTTCCCAAACGTACAAACATTCTATACATGTTATTCCTGGAATTGTGGATTTTTCCCAAGTCCATTTAGTAGCGGTTTATGGACTTGTCCTTTAGGAAACCGTCCAACCCCTTTTTAAACTCTGCTAAGCTAACCGCCTTCACCACTTTCTCCGGCAACGAATTCCACAGTTTAATTATACGTTGGGTGAAGAAAAATTTTCTCCGATTTGTTTTAAATTTACTACACTGTAGTTTCATAGCATGCCCCCTAGTCCTAGTATTTTTGGAAAGCGTGAACAGACGCTTCACATCCACCTGTTCCACTCCACTCATTATTTTATATACCTCTATCATGTCTCCCCTCAGATTCATTAGAACCTGTAGAATGGATGATCCCTTGCTAAACATGTGCTTTGAATGTTTTCGATTCTGATACCAGAGAACCTTAGGCTGTTTAAGGTAAAAATTGGGAGTGCTGGAAAAATCCATGACTAAAAATGTAAAAGACACGACATGAATAATTATTACTCAAAGCCTAGTCAAGGCATGAGTAGTAGTCTTTTTATTGCCGGGAAGTCCCGCTTAGAAACTTTGTATCATCAAGGAAGAGTGTACTTCTAAGTTGGTTTTAGTTCATGTCTAGGCAAAATTCAGAAGAAAGAATCTCAACTACAAATATAGATTGTTGCAGAAGGGAGAAGTGAGTCAACACCTCGGGCAGAATTTTTACTGGTTGAGAAAGCAACAAGGCAAACGGTCCACAAAATCCAATATGGAAAACAGAAGAGGAGCAAACTCACCTGTATCTCTAACCTGGGCTTACATGTAGTGAGTACATCATACTTCTACCTTTCTCCATCCTCTTTTATTTTTAATTTTTTTTTAAATCAGTTTTTACCAGTTTGGTGAAGCTTGGACTTTTATACTAGCTGGGTTATCCACCTTGTCTTTGTGCTTATTGGTTTATAGGTGATGGATTCCTTTTATGGTTTTTTTTAATGTATACATTTATATATATATATATATATATATATATATATATATATATATATATATATATATTTAAGTTTTTATATTTATTGATATGGGTGGTTTATTTACATGTTTTAATTTTGTTTTTAATTTATTCTCTTATGGTTTAAATATGTGTGTTTTTTTTTTTTTTTTTTTGCTTTACTAAGGTATGTATAAGTTTACAGCATTCATTCACTCCTGATGCAGCTGTATTTTTAACATGACCATGTTGAGTGCATTTGTTTAAATCTGGGAGCTAAAAGTGGTGAATAAAAGCTGTTTGCTTCATACAGTCTGTTCTGCTTCTGTTTTCCAGACTTTTTAATGGGACACTACAGCCCTAGACATCAGTAGTTTCTCCCTTATATGGTGTGAAGCCCTGCCCAGCACATCCCAGGATGCACTGGCAGGGCTGGGTGCCGCCATTTTTGGGGTGGCGCTAATGGAAAAGGAAGGATAACACCTCCCTCCTGCAACGAAGGTAGGGGGGTGGGGAAGGGCCGCTAGACTACCAGGTCGGGGGGGGGGGGGATTGAATCGAGGTCCAGTGGGCCACCAGGGACATTTGAGGTGATGCTAGGAGGGGTTAAGGGGGCTGGAGACCCACCGGATCTTCAGCATCCCGAACCTGTGTCGGAGGGGGGGTCGGGGGGACCGGAGGTCCTCCAGACCTCCAGCCCCCATGTTGCTGGGGGGGGGGGGTTGGGTCAGGGTGCCTGCATGGGGGGGGGGGGGGCTAGTGCATTGGGGGGAATGAGGGGCCTGCTAGCATGCAATACTGGACAGGGCTCACCATTCCTTACTAATGGTCTGCAAACCCTAATGCCAGCTCCGAGCTGACGTAGGATTTGGCACGCTGCTCGCTGATCATTAGGGAGGAATACATTTAGCATGCATTTGCATGCTACTTGTGCTGAGCCCTGTTTTAAATGCATTTACATGCTAGTTGCGTTCAGAGCCCACGACTGCATTGTTTCACATGCTCTGGGGCTCTGATCATAGGACAGTAGTAAACGCAGGCACTAGTATGGTACTAACAGCCTCTAGCGCCTGCGTTTGCTTCTGATCATTTGGACATCAGTGAGTTAGTTTGCTTATTAAAATTCTTATATACCTCTATACAGTACAAATGAATTGATTGATTCTAAGCAGTTTACATGCAGGTCTTTATCTGTTGTCATTTACTGTGCATGTTTTCATATTTGGTTTCTAGTTTGAGGCCTGCAGTGATGCTGATGGTTTTAACTAGAACCAGACCATTGTGTGTCTAAAGATTCGACTGATGAAAATCTTGGCAGGTGTTAGGTGACAATTTTTAGTGGAAGGGATGTCTGAAGAAATAACGATATATTGTAGGTGTTCACTGATTTATATGGAAGATGTGCTGCTGGAGTAGAAAACGTCCTTTATGGCATCCACTAACAGAAATGTACTGTTGATACAATAGTTGCTATTTTGAATGAAGTCCTGTCTGGGTTTAGCACTGCTTCCATTTTTCCACATCCACCTGTTGAGACATTCTTTGAATTTCTGGAGAAAACAAGCACAAAGGTCCATTCAAATTAAGGTATGTGTTTCGTAATTTTGTTTGCTTAAAACATCAGTTTTCAAAACAAAATGCTCAGTCATTAAAGTAGGGCAGATTTTCATCAAATTAGGGCACCTAAATTTTAATTTGCATAAATGTAGTTGCTAGGAACTTAGGGGCCTTCTTACTAAGACGCTTAGGTGCCTACGCGCGTTCAGTGTGCATGAAATTGGAGCTACCGCGTGCCTCTGGCGCTCACCCAGTGGTAATCAGCAGCGCATGTGCGCTGATGATTACTGCCCAGCTCACGTGTGACACCTTACCGCTAAGTCGATGGCTGGCGGTATGGTCTCGGACTGAAAATTGATGCGTCCTGGTTTTAATTTTGCTGCATGTCCATTTTTGTGTCCCCCCCCCCCCCCCCCCCAGGCCATTTTTTGCAGGCGCGCTGAAAAGTGGACTTGCACAAAGCCAAAACACGCGCCTACACCAGCGCAGACCATTTTTCGGCACACCTTAGTAAAAGGGCCCCTTATTTAGGTCTGCAGTTAACTTCCTTAGATTTAGGAACCAAAATTTAGGTACCCATTGCAAAAACATGAGTGCTAAGAACCTGAATTGTTTCTCAACTTAACTGCAGCCAGTTTTTAGGCACCTACATTAGATTTCTAGCACAAACAGGACCTTAAATCTAGGAACCCAACCCTGCTCTCTTTGTAAAAAGGCCAACTTAGGGTTACCATATGTCCAGATTTACCCGGACATGTCCTCTTTTTGAGGACATGTCCGGGCAACCGGGAGGGTTTTGCCAATCTGCCCGTTTGTCCAGGACAAACGGGCAGATTGCTAGCCTCCCCTCCCCTTTCTTACTACTGCCCTGGAGGTCTAGTGACCTCTTCTACCTTTGGGGCAGGAAAGACCTCGTGAGACTTCAACTCTCGGTGGCCATTTTGAATCGGCGCCGAGATCACAAACAGGAAGGATGCATGTAGGGCAGCGCTCTGGGCAGGAAAGAAGGGGCTCTTTCCTGCCCCGAAGAGGTCACTAGACCACCAGGTCAATAGTAAGGTAAGGGGAGGGGGAGTGACGAGGTGTGTGACAGGGGGGAGGGAAAAATATGACAGGGGTGAAGCGAGGGCGTGAAAGGGGTGGGGCGTGAAAAGGGGCGGGGCTTGTGTCCTCCTTTTTGTGGGACAAAATATGGTAACCCTAGGCCAACTTAGGGCCTAACTCTCAAAGTGAAGCACCCAAACCCCTTCAAAATTGACTCATAACACAAAGAACGTCTCCAATGAATAGACCCAGAAGATAAATTTAGAAACCAGAGAAGGCTGCTATAATTTGGCACCTGAACAGACAGCTGTGAGGCTGTGCAGCATAGAAACACTTCTCTCCTGTGTGCTTCTCAGGAACCCATGAACAGAAATGTTCTCTAATATCGTAACACTAGCATTTGGTGAACAAGCTTATATGTACGACTCTTGGAAACAGTAGTATGAATTCAGGTATTAATAGGTCAAAAGATGATGGACCTTTTAATGCCTCCCCTCCCAATTTGCTTGGGTAAACCTGCCAGTGAAAATCCCCCTCCTGAGCCTGGCTAAAAGTCTCTGCCGCTTCCATAGTGCGTTTACCTATAAGCTGGGTTATACAGACGTGCTCCTGTGGGTGTGTTTAAGTTAGTGGAGGAATGCAGCATGCGTCGATTCAATTTTCAAATGCTATTCCTCAAACAGCTCAAAGCCGCCTAATTCAAAAAGTTCTTCTATGAAGACTCGGGAGATCACGAAGCCGAATATGTCGTCCAGAATGTAACTTGTTAACTTGACCACTAATCTGAATTTGATATTTCTTTCCTCCAAACAAGCCACTAGCCACCAACTCAAATAATCTCCAATAAAAAGCTAGACTTACTCAACCATCGTTTCTCACAAACAAGCAACTCGCAGAAACAGATCACTTCATCAAATGTAACAATTGTATTTTGTTTGTAAACCACATTGAACCAATCTAAATTAGAAAATGTGGGATATAAATGTCAAAATAAATAAAATAAATATACAGTGTAGGTCGTTTCTTGTCTCTCTGTCTCTCTTTTATTCGTGTTTATTTTTACATGGACTACTTTGGTCCGCATTTCTCTTGTTCCTTCTTCCCCTGGTTTTTGTCTGTGAGGAGTGGAGGGGTAGCTTAGTGGTTAGAACACTGGGCTTGACGTCCAGGGGTGTTCAGTTCAATTCCCGCTGTAACTCCTTGTGACCCTGGGCAAGTCACTTAACCCTCCATTGGTCCAGGTACAAAACTTAGATTGTGAGCCTACTAGGGACAGAAAATGAACCTTCATATAGTATACAGAAACTGCTTTGGTTTTACCCAAAGAAAGGCAGTGTGTCAAATCCCTGACCCTATACCCTCTGACCCATTACCTTGAACTACCACTAAAAAAGGTGCGAGCAAAATCTAAAATAAATAATAATAAAAATATCTGTTGTGGATGATTATTGACACTTATTATTTTAGACTTAGTGGAAAAAATTTAGATTTTTTTTCCATATTATTTAGGTTTCTTTGCTGCTTTTTGAGGAGAGGTGGTAATAGCAAGTATTTTAATAAACTAATCAAAATGAAACTTTTCCTTTGGATTATTTTAATGGCTGTGTTGTTGAAATGCAAGAAAAAAGCACCACCGCAACAGCTGGAGACATTTTCGTAGGGGAAAAGCTATTGTGTTTCATAAGGGCCTTAATATTTTTTTTTACATAAAAAAATAATGTTCAGTGCGGTTCAATGAAGTGATGCAGGGATATGGCAGATGTTCTGAACACATACAAATCTTTGCTATGCTTCTGCAAGCAGATTAGTAAGGATTGCATCATCTGGGGGGTTAAATGCCTAGGGTTAATTTTCTCCATTTGAGTAAGTAAACAGCTCACCACACTAAAAGACAGCATTATCCTAGGTAAAATCAAGGCTTTATTTTATCCTGTGCATTTTATTTGAAAAGTAATAACATCATTTCATATTCATGTCAAAAGAACACACTGTAGGGTAAAATTAACTTGTGTATTTATTTTAAGATATAAAAATACATCTAGATATAGCTGACAGGATTAATCTATCTAATAGAGCTAACGAAAGTATAGTAAGAGTGATACTGATGATACTATAGCTGTACCAAATGGCGTATTTTTTATTTTTAGTGGAATACGAATAATGAAAAATGTTACTTGTCCAAATATGAATAATGGGCATTGAGCTTTAACTTGACAAATAATAAAAGTTGCAGTGTGAAATCAGAGATCAGGTGTTTTCATTTCAGTAGGACTTAACCACAGTAGAGCCCCAGATTATTCATGTTCGAATTTAAATCACTGTTCAGCCGAATACAAATAATGTATTTGGAGCACTATTCAGGGATGAATCGAATAAAATTATTTGGTAGAGCCCTAGATAGTACAGTCGTGAAAGTGTCATTTGGAATGCTGACCTAGCAGATTGAGATTTTAAAACAATGATGGTTTAGACATTTTTTTGGTGTAGTATGGATTTATTACCCCGAGAAGGTTAAGTAAGAAACGTGCATGTTATGTTTAATGTGGGGATTGGAGTAGGATAGGATATATATATATATATATATGCATAGGGTGATTATTATTCTATATTCTGTATTTTATTTTTTAATTTTTAATTTTTAAGTAAGGTGATTGTTCTATATTCTGTATTTTATCATTTTTAAGTAACTATGTTTTTTTTTACTAAGGCGCACTAGCATTTTTTGTGCATGCTAATATTTAAAGTGTGCTAAATGTTAGAGACGTCTGTATATTTCTATGGACACTAAAAACGCTAGCGTACCTTAGTAAAAGAGGCCGTATGTAATACATAAGTACATAAGCATCGCCATGCTGGGACAGACCAAGGGTCCATCGAGCCCAGCACCCTGTCACCAACAGCAGCCAAAAGAACAAGCAATTTGTCCCGCCCCTCCTAGAAATACTGTATTATTCCCTCGTCCATTCAATAACAATTTATGGCTTTATCCTCCAGGAAGCCGTCCAACCCTTTCTTGAAGTCCGTTAAGTTAACTGCCTTAACCACCTTTTCTGGCAGCGAATTCCAGAGTTTAACTATGTGTTGAGTGAAGAAAACTTTCCTTCGATTCGTTTTAAATTTACCATACTGCAGCTTCATCGCATGCCCCCTTGTCCTAGTATTTTTGGAAAGCGTAAACAGATGCTCTACATTGACTCGTTCCATTCCACTCATTATCTTATAGACCTCTATCATATCTCCCCTCAGCCGCCTTTTCTCCAAGCTGAAGAGCCCCAGCCTCTTCAGCCTATATTGAACTTGGGTTTTCTGGCTAAAGTGTAATAAAAATGTTAACTTTCCAAATTTATTTTAATTTATTTCCATAGGAGTTATTTAGGAAAATATTGGCTATTGCTAAAAATATTGGTAAAGTATGAAACTCATCTAAAAAAGGTTTGTTCCAATTTTGTGTCTGCGGGAAGAATGTTTTAACATAGAGAAAGTTGAATACTTAGATCATCACATTTTTACAGTTCCATTGCGAGCTTGGATAATATTTGACAAATGTTTATTGACTTGAAATGTTGACAGTGTCCGCCTTGTTTGACTTTGTTTGGAAGCTCTTTGCATATAGCTCTGCTGGGCATATTTACCAGCAGTTCCATATTTATTGATATGCTGTATTGCATTGCATTCTGTGCCCCAACAGACAGACATGCTTCACAAACCTCTAAAGATACTTCTATGTATTTTTTTTACAGAGCTCAAACATATATGTCACACTAAAGGAATGTCCAGAATCCAGAAATGAGTGGTATGGAGGCCAACCGAATTTTGGTTTTAGATTCGGTACGGAAATTGGCCTGTGGTTCGGGTTTTAGTCAAAAATTCCAGTGCGTTTTCGGCTGAAACCAAAACTCTCAACCTGTCCCACCTGCCCACCCTTAGGTCTTCCCCAGGCCTACCTCAAGATGCCCTAGTGGCCTCTTCGGGGGCAGGAACAAATCCCACTTGTTCCTGCCCAATGCCGCTGCTTGGTAGAAATGGCTGCCAAGACTTCCCACAGCAGCCTCACGAGACTGCCCCAGGTGATTCAGGCAGCCATTTTGAGATTGGAACCATCACATGCAAGAGACTCGTTCCTGCCTATGCTGATTCCAGTCTAGAAATGGCTGCTGGGACCTCTCGCAGCAGTCTCGGTAGCCATTTCTAATGGAACCAGCTGTGCGCAGGAGCAAGTGGGGGGATGCTACTGCGCCCACTACTCACCAATGATTAGGTAGGTCCAGAAGGGGGCTGCCGGCAGGATGGGGGATCAGAAAGGGGGGCTGCTGGCATGGTCGGGGCTCAGGAGGGGTTTTCTTTTTGGTTGAGTGGGGAGAGGGAGTGGGGGCTATTGGGGCAGTTTTTTCCTTTTCTGGCCAATTTCGGCCACAGATTCAGTTTCGGTTGGGCTCTAGAGTGGTACGTTGCTATCTGCAATGACATGGATGGCAGGGAAGCTGGGACTGGATTAAATGCATCTGAAGGAGTTGAAGGCAGCTGATTTTACAGGTTGAAATTGGTGTCTGTCCATTAGATTAAAAATTCTGCTCTCTTATCTCCTCCACAGATAAGTTTGTAGTTGGCATAAGGAGAGCGCTGTTTTATGATATCCAGGTAAATTATCCAGCTATCTTTAAGAGGATTTTCAGCTGCAGTGTTTAAGTAGGACCTGTGACTATGAGGTCCTAAACTTAAACGTGTAATTGAAGCATGCAATTAAGTTCAGTAAATATAGTCAGATCTTTTTGAAGTTAGGCCAACTATTTATGCATGGATAAAGATAAACAGATAACACTGAAGTTAGGTGCTATCCACTTATTTTTTTTTTTTTTTTTAGCCCCACTCCCAAAACAGCTTCTGTAGTGCTTCTTTTAAATGGGTAACATTGACCAGATAGTGAGATAGATGTCTGGCCAAAAGTTATGCTTTTGCTGACCACAGATTTAAAGACCAAAACAAAACAATATAATGTATGGGGTTAACTCCAAAGTTTACACAATTAACCTTTATATGGCAGCCTGACTACTGTATTGTGAAACTACCACTAGAGGTTATGGGCACAATTTTGAACCCAGTATTGGCAGAGGCAGGAGCGATTTGAGATTTCATCTGCCTGGCCAACCTAGACCACTAGGGATGGCTTAAGGTAGTCCTACGGGGCATTTGGGGAGTATTGGTACTCTGTGAGTGTGGGTCTTTGTTAGGGGTCCAGTGAGTCTACAAGAGTGGGCACAGAGCTTGGCTGCCATATACAATGTGTTTTCTGGGGGCTGGGAATTTAGGGGTATCATAGGGGGGGGGGGGGGCGGGAGAGCCACCTATCTCTTTCCTAGACTGGTCCCTTTTAAGATGGAGTGTGGGAGTCTCAGGCCATATGATAACGCCCAATGGTCCCTAGCAGAAAAACTAATGCCAATTATGAGCTGGCATTATTTTTCCTAGAGTAGCGCAGTTTGTGAAGTGCACAGTAAGCTGCGTTATTACATTTCATAATAATGAGGAGGTGTTTTGCATGCACTTGCATGCTTTGTATCTCATTATATGCATTATATGAAAGCGCTGGACCCCTAAGAGAAGAACTGCATTGGCTTCCACTAAAAGAATGCATTGCGTTTAAGGTCTGCACTCTGGTTCATAAGATCATACACGGTGAAGCTCCGGGGTGTATGTCAAGCCTTATAGACCTACCAACCAGGAATTCTACTAGATTATCACGTACGTTCCTGAATCTCCACTGCAAGGGACTAAAATATAAATCAACATATGCATCCAGTTTCTCCTATATAAGCACGCAAATATGGAATGAATTACCAAAATCCATAAAAACAACACACAACATAAATAATTTCCGAAGATTACTGAAAATCAACCTATTCAATAAGGCATACCACAAAGATCCATCCTAACTACCAGTAACAAAATTTACACCAGAATTACACAAGTCGTAACTCTTTATTCATGATTGTTCAAGCTAATTTATCACGATTGAAGTTTAATATTCCTGATTGTTTAAGTTAATCTATCACTATTGAAGTTTAATCCAATACCTTTTATTATTTATTATGAAAATGAACTTTCTTTATCTGACTACTTAATCCACTCTGTTACCTCCATTTTACTATGTATTTCTCATTTCCGGAATTGGTGATCACCATTACAGAACAATGTAAGCCACATTGAGCCTGCAAATAGGTGGGAAAATGTGGGATACAAATGCTACAAATAAATACATAAATAAATCCTGTGATAACCTAATCTAGCATGTATTATAATATAATGCATGGTTGCTGTATAACATGTGTTAAGAGGCAAATATCTTGTGATATTGCGTTAACACACATTAACAACTATTCCCCTAAATACAATAAATAAGGTAGTCCATAAAACATGACATGGCTGTCTTTTTAGCTGCTACCTGCAATGGAGTAAAATCACAATGTCCTATATAATAATTTGCACCTCCAACATTCCATTTCTGGCTGCCTGGGTTCGTAACATCTCCTGGCTGCCTGGGTTCGTAACATCTCCTGGCTGCCTGGGTTCATAACATCTCCTGACGTCAGCCAGCCTCCAGCGTTCCATTCCCCCTCACTGTCCCGCCCTCACGTCAAGATATAATGACGTCAGAGGGCGGAACAGTGAGAGGGAAGGGAACGCTGGAGGCGAGCTGACATCAGGAGGGATGTTGCGAACGGAAGCCAGCGCCAGCCAGCCAGAAAACATTCAGGTACAAATCGAGGGGAGGAGAGAATCGCGGAACATTGAGGGGAGGGAGGAAGGGCAGGGCAGAGGAGAATTGATGGACATGGATGGGATGGGAGGAGAGAATCGGGAGATACGGATGGGAGGGCAGGGAAGAGGAGAATCGCTGGACATGGAGGGGAGGGCAGGGGAGAGAGAAAAAAAAAAGCTTACATGACAGCCTTCCTAGGGCCCGTTTCGTTGTTGAGGAAACGGGCATGGTTCCACTAGTAAAACATAAAGATCTTTTGTAATCACCAGAACATCTCACAGTCTTCCTTCACAGAAAAGATTTAGGGGCCCTTTTACAAAGGTGTAGTAAGCTCTACGCACATGCAGTGTGCCCTAAAACAAGACCCCCGCCAGGCTAGCACTTCCCCTGGTGGTCATTTGGATTTGGCACACTCCCATACTGACAGAACAAATTATTTTTACATTTCTTATCATGCCTTTACTTTAAAAGGAATGAAGCCTGTGAAAACTGGGATTACTTTAATCAGTGGGATTTGAATTAGAGACTTAAGTATATGTATTGTTAAATAACTTCTGGTTTTTAAAAGAGAGAGAATGTAATCAGATGTATTATTTGTAACTAATATTGGACAATAAGTATGTTTTCAATGAAATGATTTGACTATACACCGTATTAGCCTTGAAGAAGCCAACCAGATGATCATTGTGGAATAATGAATTAGATGAGTAATATCTGGGGATAATCAGGTTAATACCACGTTTTTTTTTCTGTTTACTGTTTAATTGATTTCCTTACCTTGTTTCACTCTCCCCATTTAGTGGTCTAAGGAAGAGAATAGAATTACCGTACTGAAATAATTCCTACAGTGGGGGAAATAAGTATTTGATCCCTTGCTGATTTTGTAAGTTTGCCCACTGACAAAGACATGAGCAGCCCATAATTGAAGGGTAGGTTATTGGTAACAGTGAGAGATAGCACATCACAAATTAAATCCGGAAAATCACATTGTGGAAAGTATATGAATTTATTTGCATTCTGCAGAGGGAAATAAGTATTTGATCCCCCACCAACCAGTAAGAGATCTGGCCCCTACAGACCAGGTAGATGCTCCAAATCAACTCGTTACCTGCATGACAGACAGCTGTCGGCAATGGTCACCTGTATGAAAGACACCTGTCCACAGACTCAGTGAATCAGTCAGACTCTAACCTCTACAAAATGGCCAAGAGCAAGGAGCTGTCTAAGGATGTCAGGGACAAGATCATATACCTGCACAAGGCTGGAATGGGCTACAAAACCATCAGTAAGACGCTGGGCGAGAAGGAGACACTGTTGGTGCCATAGTAAGAAAATGGAAGAAGTACAAAATGACTGTCAATCGACAAAGATCTGGGGCTCCACGCAAAATCTCACCTCGTGGGGTATCCTTGATCATGAGGAAGGTTAGAAATCAGCCTACAACTACAAGGGGGGAACTTGTCAATGATCTCAAGGCAGCTGGGACCACTGTCACCACGAAAACCATTGGTAACACATTACGACATAACGGATTGCAATCCTGCAGTGCCCGCAAGGTCCCCCTGCTCCGGAAGGCACATGTGACGGCCCGTCTGAAGTTTGCCAGTGAACACCTGGATGATGCCGAGAGTGATTGGGAGAAGGTGCTGTGGTCAGATGAGACAAAAATTGAGCTCTTTGGCATGAACTCAACTCGCCGTGTTTGGAGGAAGAGAAATGCTGCCTATGACCCAAAGAACACCGTCCCCACTGTCAAGCATGGAGGTGGAAATGTTATGTTTTGGGGGTGTTTCTCTGCTAAGGGCACAGGACTACTTCACCGCATCAATGGGAGAATGGATGGGGCCATGTACCGTACAATTCTGAGTGACAACCTCCTTCCCTCCGCCAGGGCCTTAAAAATGGGTCGTGGCTGGGTCTTCCAGCACGACAATGACCCAAAACATACAGCCAAGGCAACAAAGGAGTGGCTCAGGAAGAAGCACATTAGGGTCATGGAGTGGCCTAGCCAGTCACCAGACCTTAATCCCATTGAAAACTTATGGAGGGAGCTGAAGCTGCGAGTTGCCAAGCGACAGCCCAGAACTCTTAATGATTTAGAGATGATCTGCAAAGAGGAGTGGACCAAAATTCCTCCTGACATGTGTGCAAACCTCATCATCAACTACAGAAGACGTCTGACCGCTGTGCTTGCCAACAAGGGTTTTGCCACCAAGTATTAGGTCTTGTTTGCCAGAGGGATCAAATACTTATTTCCCTCTGCAGAATGCAAATAAATTCATATACTTTCCACAATGTGATTTTCCGGATTTAATTTGTGATGTGCTATCTCTCACTGTTACCAATAACCTACCCTTCAATTATGGGCTGCTCATGTCTTTGTCAGTGGGCAAACTTACAAAATCAGCAAGGGATCAAATACTTATTTCCCCCACTGTATATATTACTTTCTCTGTATTTCTGGCAAGTTGTTTTATCACTTCTAAAAATTTAAATGGTTATAAATTAAAAAATAAAAATTTCTTAGCACGCTTGGCATTTCCGGTGTTAATTGGCAGTTGGGCAAATGCCAACCGGTCACTGCACGTCTAGCGCATAAGCCCTTACCGCTAGATAAATGGGTGACGTTAAGGGCTTGGGCCGTAAAGAGGCACACGCTGGTTTCAGTTTTACTGCAGACCCTTTTCCCGGCCCATTGAACCCCCCCCCTTTTCCCAGACACGGTAAAAACTGGGCCGGCGAGTGCCAAAAACAAGCGCCCACACTACCGCAGGCCACTTTTTGCCACAGCTTAGTAAAAGAACCCCATAACTCTATCTCATTTAATAGCATCAGCAAAGAGTCTATGTATCTGCCAAGGCAGTTATGACACTATGATGTAATAATAAAATGTTCTTAAAGAGACCAATTGCTATTGGTCTTTTCTGTGAAGTAAGGTTATGTGAAATATCTTTGTGCTTACAAGAAAGCTTAATGCGTGCTAGTGGACATTAGCGTGCACTAAATGCTCAGCATCCTATTATATACGTATGGGCCACATGGTACTTAGCGCACGCTAATGTCCATTAATGCACACTAATCTTTAGTAAAAGGGCCCCTTAGGGATGAATTAATCAAGGTGCAGTAAAAGTTCACCTTTTATGATACCTTGATGATTTCTCCCGGCATTCGGCAGCCTGTGAGATCCTGATACCACAGGTTGCTGAATCCCGGGACAAGGGAATAATGTTGCTTTGTGAGCCACCTTGGAAGCAGCATTATTCCCATGGCCCGATTCTCCTGTGCCAGCAGAGCAGGGTTCACCCATCCCTGGTTCAAGCCCCCTCTTCACCCTCAAGATCTCCCTACCCCCACGCCCTATAAGGGGCTACCTTTAAAATCGGTGGTGGTCCAGGCCCGGTCCTGCACCTTTAGCAGAATGGCGCCCCTACTGCTAGGGGTCATGTTACTCGTTAACCACCCTCGGAGAAATTCCAGGAACTAACTGAGACAACTTTGAAAAACCATAGCGACTCTAACCCAAAATATCATATTTACTTATGTGACTGTGTTTTTTTAATGAATAAATGTTTGATTGTTGGCAGCTGCCAGTTTAAGCCATGAATCTTCTAAAATAGGGTCGTTACCAACTGTTAATAGCTGAAAGCCAAAACTACTTGAGGGCCTTTGACTCAAAAGTAACTAACAGTAAATGACCTTTCAGGAAATGAGTGTTGCTAGTTTAAAATTTATTTGTTTTAGGATGATAGTAATGTTTTCATAGCTTTAATGAAGAAAGTTGAAAACTTTGGACAGCTGTTTGTGAAACAGGGATACAAGAGAATTAATTGATCACTCAGCATCTAATGGAATATTTTATTTGGCTAATAATTATTGTTATTACGTGTGCTTTCTGTGAGTTTTTAAAAGCTCAGTTTGCTTTCTGTGACTGTGGAGTATCATGTATTATGACCTGGGCTCTCAGTCTGGTCCTGGGGACTTATCTGGTCAGATATTCACAGAGACAAAGATGGGCACGAATTAGGCTTTCTAATAAATGCAAGATGCCAAAACAGGACTGAAATGGCAGATGTGCACAGAAATACACTTATGTGTCTAATTACAGGATAACGCCTAAGTGTTTTTGCATGCAACTGCAAAGGGGGCGTGGTCATGAGAGAGGCATCCCAGAAAATTGCGAATGCACGCCCAACTTACGCCAGGATTTCCACCAGGTTTCAGTTGGTGCAACTCCACGCACCTGACACTGCTCTGTAATGAGCGCTCATTCTGCAGCGCCCTTTATAGAATTCAGCTGGGTGCTGATTTTTTTTCCGACACCCAAATTAGGACACCATTTACTGAATCCGGTCCGGAATGTGTGCGAGATAGATTTGAAGGTAATGCCTCTGTTTTGCATGAATCTACTGGAGCCATATTCATTGTGGATATTTTGAAAACCTGACGGGCTGTTTCTTGTCTGGGTCGAGATCCACCACGTTGCACACAATAAAGCCTGTGTTTAATGCAGAAATCGGCTTGTAAAATTGACAACCAAATAAGTACAAATAGGTATGCACACTGCACACTGACATGATGTGTGAACTTCATGTACACTTTGCATCGGTGTTCCCTGGGGCATAGTTTGAGCAGAACAGGGTACGCCACGTTTACACATTCGCAGAGCAGGTAGAAATTTGTGTGTGAGAATTTGTGCACTTTTTTTGGGGGGGGGGGGGCTGGTTTATAAAGAGATACATTATAGGCACCTATTTTGCCTTTCTAAAAGAGGCATTCTTTTTTTTTTCTCCCCCATGGCTTACCCTGTTATGAAATTGGTGCTTACAGTAGCTCATTTGTGTTGTCTTTATATGATACTAGTGAAAAAAGCCCGTTTCTGAAACGAATGAAACGGGCGCTAGGAAGGTGTTTCCTCAGAGTGTGTATGTCCGAAAGAGTGTGTGTGAGAGTGAGTGTATGAGAGAGAGAGAGAGAGAGAGTGAATATGCGAGTGTGTGTGTGTGACAGAGAGAGAGTGAGACTGGGTGTGTGTGAGAGAGAGAGTGAGACTGGGTGTGTGTGAGAGAGAGAGAGAGAGAGTGTGTGTGATAATGAGAGTCTGTGGAGGGAGGGTCCCCCCTCCCCTCTCCTCACTCCCTCCCAGTTGTGTGGTCCATCCAGTTCCAGGGTTGTTGTCACTTCCCACTTCCCCCCCCCCCCTCTTCCATGGTCATCCCTACCTCCCAGTTCCATGTTTGGTCTCTCCCTACTTCCCAGTTCCTGGTCCCCCGCTCCTTCCCTCTGTGTTTGATGATCCTCCGTCCCTCCCTCCGTCCCTGTTTCTGGATCCCTTCGTCCATCACAGTTGGAGGGTCCTCTCTCCCTCCCAGTTCCAGAGTGCTCCCTGACTTCTCTGCCTTTTCTCCTACATTGCCCTGCCATGCAGCATCTGTCCCCATGAACCCCATGTCCACCATCATTCCCTTTCTGTTCCCATCCATGGCCCTCCCCCTGAGTTCTGCGGTTGCCCTTGCCCCCGAGATCGCCGGTCAACGGCCCCCCCCCTGCGTTTTACCCCCGTTATAAAGTGCTGCACGCAGCAGGCCAGGCCATCCGTGCCCCTCCCCCTGAGCTCTCCAGTCGCCCCTGCCCCTGAGATCGGCGGTCACCATTTCCATCCCTGGCCCACCAACCTCTTTCTTGTTCCACAGAAGCTCCGGTCTAGTGCTGCACGCAGTATGCCTCGCCAGCCCAGCAGTTCGCTTCCTTTCGGGTCATCTTCCCTCCTTGTGTCCCGCCCTCTTGTGACGTAATTTCCGGAAGGGCGGGACACAGGGAAGGAAGAAGACCCGAAGAGAAGCGATATGAGAGGCAGTGTTCGTTCATTGGAGGGGGCGTGGTCCGTTGCTAGGAAGGGGGGGCTGGTGGAGTGGCGAAGTTGTGGGCTTAGCGGTGGCATCGGTGGGTGAGCGAGCGAGCGACCTGGGGCGGGTAGCAGCCAGAGGCTTTGGGGGATGTTTTCCGCAGGAAAGCGTGTTGTCCTCAGTTTTGTGCCAGGGGGGGTCTGGGGGGGCAGTAACGCGAAGGGAGGGGGTGTTGAAATTGGAGGTAGGGGTGATTGTTGAAGTCGGTGGGAGGGACGGGAGGGGCGCTGAAGTGGCAGCGTTGGAGGAAGAGAGTGACATCTGTGTGGGTGGGGGCGTGGTCGAGTGGTTCGAGCGATCCCTTCACTGTTATAGATCCGCCCTCGACGTCATAACGTTTGACGCGAGGGCAGGGCAGAGAGACATTGTGAGTGGGATGGCTTCACCACCATGAATCCACGAACCCTTCAGCCTGGGAGTGACATTAAATGGCTTCAGAACGTTGTCTTCAGAACGTTGAGGGTGCGTTTTATTATAGTAGATATTTTTAAACTTTTTCCTTCCAAATAGATTGATACTTAGTTTGAAATCAGTATGAAATGAAAAAAAAAAATCAACTTTTCTCATTTGTTTAGAATATATTTAGAACTGATTTCAAATATATTTTAAAAGAAGCTTGTACTAAATCTTACCCTAATACAATACATTGGGAAGTATGCATATTTGTCTGATTTATATGTTCTTATTGTTAAGTTAGAAGAAAGGCTTACTAAACCGAGCAGCAGAATCGAAGTTTTGTCTGAGATCTGTTCGCTATAATTTAAGGACCCAGTCTCTCTCTGCTTCACTTGGCACAGGGAGATTAATTGGGTGAGCTTCCATGAACAGAGTAAAGTTAATGTGCTTATGCTTGCAGAGTCACTGTAGTAATCAATTATGGTGGAGTCTCTTTGTCATAGCTGGATTATCCAGACCAAGCAGTTTTGGCAGCTCTTGCAACAGAAAAAAGGTAAGAAAAGGTTAAAAAACAAACAAACAAAAAACCCAACAATTAAAAAAAAACAAAAAATATAACACTTGATGAATGTGAAAAATGTGTGTGCACGTATACGAACATGCTTCCAAAGAGTAGGCGCCAACTAGAAAAGAGCTGCCTCACGAGTAGCTGCTCTACAAGCAGAAGAAGGTGGGAGGAATCAATCTGTTTTCGAATCCGACCATAACAACTGAACCGATCTATAGGAAATGATCACGGACTGCAAAAATAAAGGTGATGTACCATAAAGCACTTGGTGCACCGGAATCAACAACTTTAATATGACCGGCAACCAATGAAACTGGAGATAGAGAGGAGTTACATAATCAAACTTGCGACTATTTCCACAACAACTGAATCGCTGCATTTTGTAATGTTTGAAGATGTTTTAAACTCGTGACAGAAACCCCTGCATAAACAATATTACTATAGTCTAGCTTAGAAATCAAAAGGGCATGAAGGAGGGCGTGCTCACTCTCCTCATCGAAGACATAACAAACAGCCCGAAGTCACTGCAACCTCAAATCCCTTCTGCATCGCATTTGATATTTGCTCCTCAAATAAAAAAAGTGATAGCAACAACACCCAAATACTGAAAACTATCCAATATTGGTAGCAACTGACCCTCTAATTTAGATGAAAGAACAGGATGGACGAGCGAACTGCTAGCCCAATGTTTTCCCAGCATTCAAAATCAAATGATTTTCCTTTAACCACTCTACTGTAGCTGCCAAGCATTTCTCCAAAGGGCTAAGATCTAAATGTTGAAGATAACTATGAGCCAGCAAAAGTAGGTCATCTGCGTAACGATAAGTTCTAATCTCATCTATAAGAGCAAGCAAAGGGCCAAGAAAGATGTTAAACAACACTGGGAAGAGAGCTGACCCTTGAGGCACCCCGCAAGCAAGTGAATACCGTGAGGACTGTGTCCTCTTCAATATTACCTTAAAAGTACAGTCAGATAAAAATGACCCAAACCATTGTAACACAACCCCTGAATGCCCAATGGTTTGGAACTGGGCACAAAGAAGAGAGTGATCCACCATATCAAATGCCGAGGCAAGATTTAATGAAACCAACAACACTGGGCAACCCTTATCCAGGGCACTATGAACATCATTCATCGGCGATACTAAAATTGTTTCTGTACTGTGTGATGTCCGGAAGCCTGATTGATACGGATGGAGACCCCCTATGGATTTGACATGTTGGATGAACTGCACAAGCACAGCCTTCACTACTTAGGAAACAAAGCTTAAATTAGAAATCTGTTTATAATTAGTGACCACTTAAGAATCTACAGTAGCTGACTTCAAAACTGAACAAACTGTAGCTCGCTTCCATGCCAATGGCACAACCCCCCCCCCTCCTCCCCTGAAAGACTACAGTTGACCACAAGCAACAACAAAGGCAACAAACCATGTTTAGAAATTTTAATCCAGTGTGAGTAGGATCCAAATCACAAAAAGTAACTTGTATAGTAGAAATCAATTTACTAAGTGAAGTTAAAGAGCATGGGTGAAAAGTGTGCCATGTCTCCATGAAAGATGCCCCATTTGACATCACAAAATGTGTTGAAACAGGAGAAGAGACTGCAACATCTGACATGGCTGTGGAGATGCTGCAGAATTAACAGATGGCAAATGTGCCCTCATATTCGCCACATTCCAAACAAATAATCTCCCAAAACTGCCATGGGAGGAGATGGCAAATCAACTCCCCTGCTCCTTGCCAGTAAGCTCCGTCAACACAGCAAATAACTTTTTTGTCTGACTGGATGCCCATCGAAGAGCCTGTACATAATACACTCTCTTTGTCGTTTTTACCTGGGCATTATAATACCGACGCAATTCAGTAAAACCCGGCAATCGCCAGAGCATGCCTTATGCAAATTTTTTCCTCACGTCTCAGTTGCTTCTGTAGAAGCTTCAGACCATCATACCACAGCTGAGACCATTTAGTTGAATAAACTTTACATTGCAAAGCAGCTACCTCATCAAATGTCCTTCTCAACACCTCATCCCAACAATGTACTTTATCCTCCAACGATTGAGTAAAACATTCTGCAGGAATAACTGTAAATGGTGGAATGGGAGGAGCATGGCATGAGAATGGCATATGGGCTGTAGAAGAGGATTCTTAAGCAGCTCCGGATGAGTTGTAGAGCCATAGGAAGGTTTGGTGGTGGGAGGGGAGAACCGACAGTGTTGGGGTGGGGATAGAGGATAGTGAATACGGAAAATGGAACGGGGGACCTGTATGGTCTTTTTGCTTGGTCACTGAGTGGTTCTATCCGGGGATTTTGTTGTTACTGTTACTTTTTTTTTTTTTTTTTTTTGCTTGGGTGCTGCTGCTGTATAGTTTCTTTTTTGGTTGTTAGATTGTGTGTCTCATCTGTTTTCTAAAAAACGATAAAAAAAAAGTGAGCATATTTGCTTTGTTATTCTGCTAGCAGTATTTTCATTTGTTTTCTCAGATTTGACTGCTGGGCAAACTGAGATTCACTAGTTAAATAAACTTAATTTCAACCACCTACAGCTTCTTATCTTTTCTTTAAGAAGAGACCAGTTACCAACCTTGGTCAGCCAACCAAGCCTGGACCACCCAGGTGACCCACAGTGCCATTCCATAACACTGCCATTTTATAATTAATGAGAAACATCAAATAGATTTTTCTTTTAAATTTAGCTGCTTACTGCCATTAATCACAACTAGTATGATCGATAGCAGTGCCATAAACTAGATTCTACTAGTCAGCAGCATTGATGCTATTTTGTGATCTCAGCTGAACTTTGCAAGAAAACATATACTGCTCATAAATGCCTGCTCATCTGTTTTTTTTTCCCTTGCTTTGTTCCATGTTGGTAGCAGTTATTGTAACATCAGTAATGTATATCCAACATGTTTGTCTTCTACATTCCTAGGCATACAGAAGGAGATCTGACTAAAGATGGTGGAATTCAGTAAATGGCATCCAAAGTTTGATGCTGAGATATCCGCACTAAGCTAGTATCCTATAAAGGGGAAAGGGAAATGGGACTTGATATACCGCCTTTCTGAGGTTTTTGCAACTACATTCAAAGTGGTTTACATATATTCAGGTATTTATTTTTGTACCAGGGGCAATGGAGGGTTAAGTGACTTGCCCAGAGTCAGAAGGAGCTGCAGTGGGAATCGAACTCGGTTCCCCAGGATCAAAGTCCACTGAAGTAACCACTAGGCTACTCCTCCACTAGCAACATTCCATGTAGAAGCCTGCCCTTGCAGATCAGCAATGCGGCCGCGCTGGCTTCTGTTTCTGTGAGTCTGATGTCCTGCACGTACGTGCAGGACGTCAGATTCACAGAAACAGAAGCCTGCGCGGCCGCATTGCTGAACTGCAAGGGCAGGCTTCTACATGGAATGTTGCTAGTGGAATAGCAACATTCCATGTAGAATCTCAAATAGTAGCAACAGAATCTCAGCATTCCATGTAGAATCTCAAATAGGGAAAGGGAAATGGGACTTGATATACTGCCTTTCTGAGGTTTTTGCAACTACATTCAAAGCGGTTTACATTTATTCAGGTACTTATTTTGTACCAGGGGCAATGGAGGGTTAAGTGACTTGCCTAGAGTCACAAGGAGCTGCAGTGGAAATTGAACTCCTGGAAATCGAACTCAGTTCCCCAGGATCAAGGTCCACTGCACTAACCACTAGGCTACTCCTCCTCTGCACAGAGCAGTCCTTACAGAATAAAAGCATAGCGTGGATTTTGCACTTAACTTTGGATGCCAGTATTTATGCCCAAAACCTGGTGGCAGTGCTGGTGCCCAATTTATGGCAACCTATATGGAATTCAGAGGCTAGGCACCTAAATGTCATCATTCTGTACATTTAGGTACACAGTTGGTGGTTAAATGTAACATAGTAAGTGACAGCAGATAAAGGCCTGAGCAGTACACCCAGTCTACCCAACAGTCACACTCATTATCAACAATGATTAAATCATAGTAACAAAGTAACATAGTAAGTGACGGCAGAGAAAGACCTGTACGGTCCATCCAGTCTGCCCAAGATAAACTCACATGTGCTACTTTATATGTATACCTGACCTTGATTTGTGTCTGCCATTTTCAGGGCACAGACCTTAGAAGTCTGCCCAGCAGTAGCCCCGCCTCCCAACCACTAGACCCAGTCTCTGCTAAGCTTCTGAGGATCCATTTCTTCTGAACAGGATTCCTTTATGTTTATCCCACGGTTTTTTTAATTCAGTTACCGTTTTCATCTCCACCACCTCCCTCAGGAGGGCATTCCAAGTATCCACCACTCTCTCCGTGAAAAAATACTTCCTGACATTTTTCTTGAGTCTGCCCCCCCTTCAACCTCATTTCATGTCCTCTAGTTCTCCTCTAGTTCTACCGCCTTCCCGTCTCCGGAAAAGGCTCATTTGTGGATTAATACCTTTTAAACATTTGAACGTCTGTATCATATCACCCCTGTTTATACAGCCGTTCAAATATTTTAAAGGTATTAATCCGCAAGCAAACCTTTTCCGGAGACGGGAAGACAGTAGAACTCAATAATCAATAATGAATGTGATATTATATACTTTATCATGAGTCTTTCTTTGGCATTTCTGGGACATAGACCTTAGAGGTCCTGCCAGCTCTAGCCTTATGTTCCACCTACTGGAGTAGCCATCAAAGTCCATTCCAGCCTATCCAAATCCGTCTTGTCATTTGCGGAACCCAGACCATAAAAGTCTGCCCAGCACTGTCCTCAGTTCCAGCTACTGAAGTTGCCACTGAAGTCCTTTCCAGCTTATCCTAACCCGGATTGCCATATACAGACACAAAACCTACAAAGTCTGCCTGGCACATTGTGCTGGGGGCTTTTTTACTCTGTGTGGTAAAAAGGGCCCTGGCATTCGGGATAAACAGCCCCTGCAGCTTGGTAAATGAACCCCTAAGTGCGGCTGGAACCTGCATAACTTCTGGGTCGCCATCTGACCCTGGATGATTCATTGCCAATATGCAAGCATAGCCCGGCATTGAATATCCAGTTCTGCCTGCAGCTGTCAGCGGCTAGTAAACCACTGACTACCACAGGTTGACTATCAATTGATACAGGTTTAAGTTCTGCGATCCTAACTTGGGAAAAATATGTGTTGTACAAAGAGTTTAGACTCCTCATGTTCTGATTACTTTCTTTAGTTCCCTCTGCCAAGATTAACAGATGTCATGCAAAACAAACCCAACTCTCCCATACTCTGTGCCATAACTTTGAGTATTCAAGACCTCAGCAGTGACTCATTTCACATGGACACACAATCCACCTGCCTCCTCATGGGTCTTTATGTAACATTTTCTACTACTACTACTACTACTACTTAACATTTCTAGAGCACTACTAGGGTTACGCAGCGCTGTACAGTTTAACAAAGAAGGACAGTCCCTGCTCGAAGGAGCTTACAATCTAAAGGACGAAATGTCAAGTTGGGGCAGTCAAGATTTCCTGAATAGAGGTGTAGTGGTTAGGTGCCGAAGGCGACATTGAAGAGGTGGGCTTTGAGCAAGGATTTGAAGATGGGCAGGGAGGGGGCCTGGCGTATGGGCTCAGGGAGTTTATTCCAAGCATGGGGTGAGGCAAGGCAGAAAGGGCGGCGCCTGGAGTTGGCGGTGGTGGAGAAGGGTACTGAGAGGAGGGATTTGTCTTGAGAGCGGAGGTTACGGGTAGGAACGTAAGGGAAGATGAGGGTAGAGAGGTAAGGAGGGGCTGCAGATCGAGTGCATTTGTAGGTTAGCAGGAGAAGCTTGAACTGTATGCGGTACCTGATCGGAAGCCAGTGCAGTGACTTGAGGAGAGGGGTGATATGAATATATTGATCCAGGCGGAAGATAAGACATGTAGCCGAGTTCTGAACGGACTGAAGGGGGGATAGGTGGCTAAGTGGGAGGCCAGTGAGGAGTAGTTTGCAGTAGTCAAGGTGAGAGGTAATGAGAGAGTGGACGAGAGTTTGGGTGGTGTGCTCAGAGAGGAAAGGTTGAATTTTGCTAATCTTATAGAGGAAGAAGCGACAGGTCTTGGCTATCTGCTGGATATGCGCAGAGAATATTACTATGTATTGCATTCTTTTTTTTAATTTCTCATTTTATAATAAAATGTATTATATATATTTATGCATCATGCAATAACTTATCTCAAAAAGGATCCGCAGCCAACATGGGGCCATGTTTTGCCTCTAGCTTCATCAGAATGCTGTCCTTTTTCAGCTTGACTTCCGTCTTCTCATCTATGTAGATTAACAGATGTGGCAGAGATGACTAAGATTCCTTGCTTCGTATATTTTAGTCCCTTGGTTGTATGTAAACATTGACTGACTGTGCTGTACAGTATTGTTATCATAGCTTTCAATGTGCTCAGTGGTATAACCACTGAGATGTAAACATATTTTAAGAATCTTAGGGTATTTTCTGCATCCCTTCCCCAGCAGAGCGGAATTCTCCATCTTGGACTCAAGCTCTGTCCCTCTCTCCCTGTCTCTCCTGAAGAAGAATCCTCTTTGTTCACCAAAGAGACCAACTCCTCTTCCACTTCGTTCCCGCAATGAACTCTTTCCTTCTAAAGTTTAACTTTCACCCATCACCCATCACTATCATCACTCCACACTTCACTCTTTTAGGCTAGCATTCTCTCATCCAGTTGAACGGTATCCAGCTTTAAGGACTCATCCTGCCTCGGCAGAACTCTTGTTTTCATGCAGTAAGTTAGCTGTTTCACTTATTTGCAATAAACAGTTGGAAATTAAGAAAGCGACACTTCTGTAGATACTGGCTTGGTTTAGCTGGTTGTTTAAATAATGGATACGCATTGTGAGATCAGCAGACTCAAAGCCACTCAGTAAATATTTACTCAGATAAATTGGTCTTGCTGAAAATTGTCCTTCCCATTCTGGCTAAATGTAGCCACCTAATTTCACTACTAAGCAATTAGCTTTAGCCATGGGGAAGACTATGTATATTGGGGGAAGGGGGAAGGTGGGGATGGATTGATAGAGGCCTGTGCGGATTTAGTTTTGAAATCTGTTTCTCTATTTCTCTGCCTGCTATACAATCAGGGCCACTGTAGCTAGGGGCCTGCTAAATCAAATTTCTAATGGAAAATTGTAGAGAGGTATCTCCAGGGGGGTTAATTTTGCACATACCAAAACCAGGGTATGTGGGCTAACTATGATGTCAATTTCTCAAATTTACCACCCACCATAGTACTTGCATCATACTTGAGAGCTTCCTTCTGGGGTTCATAAAATGTAATACGTATAGGCAACCTATACAGGTGAAGATTCCTTTTAATCAGAACTGTGGCACCCAATACAATGAGAAATATTTCTGGGCTTTTTATTTATTTATTTTTTACCATATTTGCTTGGTCTTTGATTCCATTTCTTATAAGATCAGACTTTGCTCTTAGGTAAGCTGCTAAAAATTGCCGTCAAATTGCCATAGGGTTGGTTATGATGGACTGAGCATGAATTAATAAAAACTCTCGGCTTCTTTTGAGGAAATATAGGACACTAGAATTTAACTGGCAGGCTTCTCCTTGCAACAGAGGCAAATGTAATCCTTACGTAAGCCTTCCTGGTATTTTCTATTTTTGATTTTCTGGCTTTTTTTTTTTTAGGTTACATGGTTGATGAGGCTGAGAACAATTGGTGTCAAAGTTCAAGATTCAATTTACTTGATATACTACCTATAAATAAGGCTATCTAAATAATGTCATTCAGCTGGGAAGAGCTCTCAGACAGTACTGAATGCGGTTGATTGAGGATTTCTTAAATAAGGTGAATTTGATAGGCTTGTGAAAGCATCAGTTCATTAAGCTATTTCAAATGGGAGCCATTTTGAAATTCAGTACTGTTGATATATTGTTCTATAGTACCACACACCCTTCTGAGGTAAAAATAGAATATGTTAACTACTCTCATACTTAAAAGCTGGTATGTACTAGATGCTGCACAGTCACTCTTTGATGATGAATAATTCTGTAATGTTAGCCATGTTTATGGGGCAGTTCCCTTTATCTTTTTATCTTGGAAATTCTCGGATCATCAGCTTTTTATATTTGGTCATTCCCATTGTGTTTTTCTGCCACTTTTTGGGCCCTGTTTACTGAGCCGCGCTGTAGGCGCACTAACTTTTTAGCGTACTAAAAATTAGCACACGCTAACGCTAGAGACACCCATAGGTGTCTCTAATGGGTGTCTCTAGTGTTAGTGCACTTATAGCACGGCTTAGTAAACAGGACCCTTTGTGTTTTGTGGAATTTGTTTTTTTCCTCCCCTTTTTGTGTACATTATCATATATACCACCTGGCCCTTACATTTAACACACTGGCTTGGAAGTTACCCTGTATTATCTTTTGCAAAAACGTACGTCAATAATCGGGTCCCTGTATGACCCTACACATAAATGAATGCCTTTCGTGCAGAGCAGGAGAAGGGAGTGCATTAACTTTCTCATCTGGTGGACAACCAGTTTTGATTTGGATGATTCAGTTGTGGGAGGATTGAAATGGCCACTTAAAATGCTCAACACTGCCAAATGTTGATACTTTTGTCTTTCAGTCGTCTTTTTTTTTTTTTTTTTTGCCTGAATATTTTATGTTGGTCTGTGTGATGCAGTTTTTAGACTGCCTTCAACAGGGTAAAACTAACCACTTTGTTGAAATATTTATGTTGAGTGTTCATTGGTTGTTCATTTGTGCTTTGTTTTCTTTGTGCTTGTATTTTCTATATTATTGGCTGAATTACTCATTTTTTTCATCAGTTTTTGTTGGGTTTTTTCTTACTTAAACGTTTCATTTTTATTTTACTTATTTAACATTATGACATGTTTTTACATAATATTAGGTTAAATTGAGTTTAATAACTGTTTAACAATTTGTTCAATTTAGTTTACTTTATTAAATCGATATACTACTTACATCAGTCACATATATTTTTGTCATTATCATTTACAATTACTTTTTTTACCGTTTATAATCATTTTCCACATTCTTGTGCCACAGCTCGTATTGCCAATCACATAAAAGTAAAATAGTTTGTCAATTAGTTTTTGTAATGAAATCCATGTTGCCATAATGAGATCAGAAGGTCCCAAAGTATGATTGATAAACTTTATCACACTACTTGTAAGCAATTATATAGCTAAGAAGCTGTTTATAGGTTTTTACGTTGTTTCTAAAGGATTTTGTTAAACTTTGAGAGATAAAAGCATGTGCATTGTATAGCTTTGAAGGACCAGTTTTAACAACATATAGGTCCATCTTCCCTGCTGCACACCCACTCTACTTGTTACGGACACACTAACCAGTTAACACGTGCAAATGTTGATACATGTTGATACACCAGCAGAATAGCGTGTCCAGCTCATTCTCCACCCCTTTCATGCCTCCTCCAGAAAATGTGTGTTTAGCAATTGCAAAAAGGTTACTTGCCAAAAAACACCTTAATATGTTTTGCTAAGTGCATGCTAGGCCTCCACACCCTTTAATAAACATACCCCTTAGAGTGTGAGCCCAGTACGGACAAGAAAGTACCTGTATGTAATATGTAATACTAGTAAAAAAGGCCAGTTTCTGACACAAATGAAACAGGCACTAGCAAGGTTTTCCTCAGAGTGTGTATGTTTGAGAGAGTGTATGTGGGAGTGACTGTGTGTGAGAGAGAGAGTGAATGTGCGAGTGTGTGTGTGTGTGAGAGAGTGAGTCTGGGTGCGAGTGTGTCTGTGAGAGAGAGAGTGTGTGCAAGTGCGTATGTGAGACACAGTGTGAGAGAGAGTGTGTTTCACACAGATACAGTGTGTGCGAGAGAGAGTGTGTGTGTGAGACACAAACTCTCTGTGAGACGGCGTGTATGAGACCAAGAGAGTGTGTGAGTGACTGTGTGACACATAGAGAGTGAATGTGATACAGTGTGAGATAGTGTGTGAGAGTGAGAGAGAGGAAGACATTGACTGTGAGAGAGAGAGAGTGTGTGTGTGACAGAGATACCTCCCCCCCCCCTGTGGTGTCAGGCCCCCCCTCCCTTCCTCTCTCTCTGGTGTCAGGGCCCCCCTCCCCCTCTCTCTCTCTGGTGTCTGAGCGTTACTGTGCAGGACGCTGAGCTCTGGCTGTGCTTCAAGGAACTGACCAATCCTATTTAATAGAATGCACCTCCAACATTCTGAAGCCGAGAAACCTCGTGTGGTTGGTCACTTCTGCTTGTGACGAACCCGGAAGTACGTGATGTCAATTCAGGAGATGGATACAGAGAGCAGGAATGCCTCAGCCATGCAGTCAGCTTCAGAATGTTGGAGGTGTGTTTTATTATATAGGATATCGCAGAAAGGCAGTATGGAGTGAATTATTTATATAGCGCCGAAAAATCAGTGCTGATAAACTGTTCTATTCTATAAACTGCGCAGAGTTGGGCACCGTTTATAGAATACTGTTTGACACCAGGATCTGCGCCCAGTTTTGTGCGCGAGGACTTATACTAGGTTTTACTTGGAGTAAATTCTCGCTCCAAAATCTATAAAACTGCGTGCAGATTTCAGGACCGCCCCAATCCGCCCATGCCCTTCCCATGGCTGTGCCCCCCTTTTCTTAAGCACGGGTCCTGATGCCTAAAGATTTGCCTGTAAATTTAAATAATGCCAATTAGCGCTGATAATTGATCATTAGCACCCACTTAATGGCACTAATTGACTCATTTGACAGTTATATTTGGTGTGCGCTCAAATTCGTCTGCGTAATTTTTAGCGCCATGTATAGAATTAGAGCGAATATCAAGAATCTCTTAAACATAAGGGTGATTGTGCCCAGTAGTATGAGTATCTCAGCATGGAAGAGGTCTGTGGATTGGAAAAGAAAAATCAAAAGAAGTGAGAACTAACTTTACTACACCTGTACTACAATGAGCTCCATGGCAAACACTGACAGAGATAATTAATTGCAGTTTCAGTCTGTTTGCGAACTGTGGTGAGAAAGTTTTTGGAGTGTCAGTAGATATACAAGAAGATCCAGTGTATTTGCAGGTGTCTGTATTTTATATTTACAGAGAGATGGATATGTGCCCAGTCTCAGCTATGGAATTGAAATACACCTTGGTTGGCTAGTAATGTCTATTTAATTTTTTTTAATAAAAAATGAGAAAAAAAGCTACATTATCTTTTTTTTTTTTTAAACACCACTCTGCATGCTTGAGTGATTTAAAAAAAAAAACCAGCTGAAAACAGGCACTAGTTTTAATTGATTTATCAGAACAAATCGATTCTGTATAAAAGTGCCTCTTGAGAAACGATACTTGTAGAAAAATACAGATGAGAAGAACTTTAAACATGGACCCCCTGACTCTATGTATGGTGCCGATATTTGGTGCGCACTAAAATTAGTACATGTTAAATGCTAGCACACTAAAAATGCTAATGCACCTTATAAACCCCCACAAGTCCTCTCATGTGCAGGGAGCCCTCTGGTGCCTCCTGTCCAGCCTCACACACCCTCAGCCAAGACTCACTAACACTGGGTGTCTGTGAAAAGCTCAAAGACCAGTCTCCTCTAAGGCTGCTTATACACTCGGTCTCAATGTTTGGGGCTCCTCCTTCACTCAAGGTGACTGTTCCCTATTTATGTCATTGGAGACCCCTCCCCTGTTATAGCCTCTGGTACCTGGGCACCCTTCTGGGTCTCTGGTGGGGCCCCTTGATCCCTTCCTTGGGCCTATCACCTGGGATCCTCAGTTTCTGCAAGTATGCAAATTAGAGACAGCCAATAGATGCAAATTCACTTCATTAGCACTCTGCTGCAGTCTTGTGGGAACCATGTCTTTCCAGTTATTATTCACTTCCAAGTTCATTCACTGAGACCATTTACTTTGGGAGACCTGGGTCTCAGTGTCAACAGCCTCCTCCCCTGGACAGGATGTTCTTCACTCTCTTTAACTATACACTCCTGTCCTCCACCCCACGGCTGTTAGTTACTTTCAAACAATACACAGTTCTATCAATAACTTGTCCATAGCCTGATAAGTACCTTCATGGCTTTTAGAGTCTCCTTCTCTCCCATCTCCCAGGAAATCTCCTTCATTAGATTTCAGGCTTCCAGGTCCCCATCTCGTCTCCCCTACCTCTTCTGAGAGGAAGCTATTTATGGGGTGGCCAATAAACCTCCCCACCTCTTTAGACCTCGCCCCCCTGGTTCCAGAAAGATCTGGGTCTAGAACTCTCTCTCAATACCTTTCCCTCCCCTGCTCTGACAACTCCACCCCGGTGGCTACTTTGGGGAAAAACCTGGTCCTATGACCTGAGCACCCTCTAGCTGTCTCTTCGGGGAATAACCTTGATTTCACCTTGGAGCTTCCTGGCACCTTCAGGTCATTACCCAGCTATCTCCTTGGAGCTCCCTCTAGGGACCGTATCATGCCTTTTCCTGATTTCCTGTAGGAAAGTGCCCTCTGATGGCCACCTCAGGGTAGGGCCATCACTGTGTTTATCACAGCCCTTAGCGCTGCTTAGTAAACAAGGCCCTAAATTGGCTAATGGGTGAATTAGTGCCAGTAATTGGGTGCTAATTGGTACCAATCTGATTTTGCGTGCACACCTCACTACATGCTATTCTATAATAAAGTGCACCCAAATCTCATAGCGCACAGCCGAAAAGGGGACGTGGCCATGGAAGGTGCTTGGGTGAGTTAGTGGTGCTCCTAACATTTGTGCGCAGTGTTATAGAATACCAAATTAAGCGCTGGGAATTACACCTGGTTTCAAGAAGGACTAAGTCCTTGCCAAAATTGGCACTCAGTGCTGTTCTATAATGGGCACTTATTTTTCAGCGCCCATTATAGAGTTACATTGGCGCCGAGTTTTTTTGGCACAGATTTTTCCTGGATTATGTTTTCTATTTGTCTGTTGGATTATTACTCTATTTGTATTTATTTGTTTTAATTCATTCATTTATGTTTGTTTTTATTAAGATTCCCCTGACAAAGTCTCTGTTGAAACACGGCCCATGTTGGGTTGTTTTATCAGCATTTTTTTTTTTTTTTGGTTGGCTTTTTCCACTTTTTTTGTTTTGATTTACATATCTTTTTAATGCCATTTACTGAATCTAGCCCTGGAAGCCCAATGTTCAAGAGAATTTATACAGGCAAGGGAGGCTCCTGCCTGGTCTATTCAGGACAAACCCGGATAGTACTGCTGATATCCGGGTGGACTGTTTGACACTCTCTGGGTCGTACTGGGGCAGTCCAAAGGTGGAGCAACAGCAGAGTTTGTTTATTTATTTATTTATTTGTTACATTTGTATCCCACCTCTTTGCAGGCTCAATGTGACTTACATAGTACCGTAAAGGCATTCACCAATTCCGGTATAAACAGTTACACAGTGATGTTATGGAAGAATAAGGTTCATGTGGAACAAACATATTAGGGAATCATTTAGAGGAAGAGTTAAGTTATGTCCATTATGTTCTTTGGTTTCGTAGTGTTGCAGGGTTCAGGTATTTCAGTAGGGTTGGTAGGGTATGCCTTTTTGAACAGGTAAGTTTTTAGTGATTTCCGGAAGTTTAGGTGGTGGTACGTTGTTTTCACGGCTTTCGGTAGTGCGGTCCATAGTTGTGTGCTTATGTAGGAAAACTAGATGCATAGGTTGATTTGTGTTTGAGTCCTTTGCAGCTTGGGTAGTGGAGGTTTAGATATGATCGTGTTAATCTGGTTGTATTTATGATTGGTAGGTCGATGAGGTTTGTCATGTATCCCGGGGCCTCGCCATAGATAATCTTATGAACCAGGGTGCAGATTTTGAAAGCAGTACGTTCTTTGATTGGGAACCAGTGCAATTTTTCACGGAGGGGCTTGGCACTTTCGAATCGCGTTTTTCCAAATATGAGCATGGCTGCCGTATTTTGAGTGGTCTGAAGTTTCTTTATGAGTTGTTCTTAGTTAGTGGTTAGTTACTTACTTGGTTAGTGGCGATTTTCAGTCTGCCAACCGGATAAGAACTGGATAAAGCTATCTTAACTTCATTGTGGGGGGGGGGGGGGGGGGGAGGTCTTTTACTAAGTGGCCGTAAACCCAACATGGGCTTACTGCTTACTAAACTGGAAGTACCGCTGGGCTAGTGCAGCAGCCCTGTGGCATTTCTGGTGCTACAAAAATATTTTTATTTTTGTAATGCTGGTGTTTACCTGGCGGTAATCACTGCCCGGTTACCACCAGGTTAGTGTGGGAGCCTTTCCGCTACTTCAACGAGTGGCAGTAAGTGCTCCGCCCCCGAAATGGTTGCAGTAAGTGCAAACTTACTGCATGGCCATTTCTTTACAAAAAAAAAAAAAGCCTTTTACCCGTTGCAGTAAAAGAGGGCCTTAGTGCATGTCAGAAACAGGCACCGATGCTGGCGCAGGCCCCCTTTTTACCGCAGCTTAGTAAAAGCACCCCTCGGTTGCTTATCCTCAGTGTTGGCCTGAATATTGCTTGTACCCAGATAGTTGGCTGCACCCTGTTTATACCCGGATTTTAAATCCAGGTATAAAACGGCATTTAAAAACATGCTGTCCTTTTGTGGGCTGTTTATTTACCCAAAAATGCTTTGGATCTTGAAAAGAGGGTTGCCAACTCTGTAAAAAAAAAAAAAAAAAAAAAAAATTTAAAAACAAAACCTGGAACAGTTAATATGGCCATCCCAAATCCTCCTCTAATAATATTAAATAATGATAACTTTTATACGCCATCAAAACCATGAGTTCTAGACAGTTTACAACAAATCATTAAATCTAGTTATACAATAAAATAACCAGTTTACAAGTGAGAATTAACAATATAAGAGAGAAAACAGACATGATTTCAGTAACTTACAAAACTCGGCATAATTTTCTTCATTCCTCATTTCTATCGGCAAAGAATTCCAAGGACTAGGTGCCATTGAAGAGAGAAATATAGTACAAGATGAAAATCTTTGTTTCATTCCACCTTCTCCAAACCCCAGACTCTTTTACTCTTTGGTATTTCCTTATTATGTTAATTATCTTGTATGAGTTGTCATGTTGTGTCCAGTAGAAGACATCCTTCTTTCATGTGTTAACATTAGACCATGGCTTTAGCTCTCCTAAATTGATCCAAAATAGAATTCCACGTCTTTTTTCTTCAGATATTCTAGTATATCTTCATGCCATTGAGTAGCTGCGAGTTCAGAGGTGGACACCCACGGTCCTTGAAAACCACAACCCCGTCAGGTTTATGTTGGTAATCTTGAAAACCTGGCTGGGTTCTGGTGGCCCTCAAGGACTATGGGTGCCCACCCCTGTGCTAGTGCTTAGTGTTCTTTGAATAGAAGAGAGGTGTGAGGTCTAGTGGTCAAAGGATTGGCCAGTTAGTCAACAAGGCTTCAGTGAAACAAGATCAAATTCCCTCAAATATGAATTCCTTCAATCTGATGTGTATCAATTTGAAAGATTCCATTTTCTTCTTCAATGTGGCAGCGTTCATCCAGTCCAGAAATGAACATGTGGATGTTTGTTGAATCAAAATTGCAATGTACATTGGAACAATGCTTAGGGGAAATGTGTATGTCAATATTGCAGAGGGTAGGGGTTAGCATTTGATGGAACCTCTTTAGAGAGATTGGAACAGTATCATTCAGTTTTTGATGCTGGCCACTTTCACATCCCAGCCTGCTTTAGGGTCGCTTTACTCATACTACCCCTCTCCTCAAGACCCTTCACTGGCTCCCTATCCGTTTTCGCATCCTGTTCAAACTTCTTCTACTAACCTATAAATGTATTCACTCTGCTGCTCCCCAGTATCTCTCCACACTCGTCCTTCCCTACACCCCTTCCCGTGCACTCCGCTCCATGGATAAATCCTTCTTATCTGTTCCCTTCTCCACTACTGCCAACTCCAGACTTCGCGCCTTCTGTCTCGCTGCACCCTACGCCTGGAATAAACTTCCTTAGCCCCTACGTCTTGCCCCATCCTTGGCCACCTTTAAATCTAGACTGAAAGCCCACCTCTTTAACATTGCTTTTGACTCGTAACCACTTGTAACCACTCGCCTCCACCTACCCTCCTCTCTTCCTTCCCATTCACATTAATTGATTTGATTTGCTTATTTTTTATTTTTTGTCTATTAGATTGTAAGCTCTTTGAGCAGGGACTGTCTTTCGTCTATGTTTGTGCAGCGCTGCGTATGCCTTGTAGCGCTATAGAAATGCTAAATAGTAGTAGTAGTAGTAGTAAAGGCAGATCTATGTTAGAAAACTTCTTATTGGATTTTAAGACACCTGTTTTTAACAACTCATGAGAATCTGTAATCTGTTTTTATTCCATTTGAACAGCCCCTAATCATCCTGTCCCCTGAGAAAGCTCCCAGTTTATGGCTGGGTTACTGATGAAATTCAGAATGTACAGTATTTCATGTTGTTCACCCTGTCCAGAAGAGAATACAACAGGTTTTAATTACTTTAAAACATTCAGATCTGTCCAGGATCTTGTCTCTGTCAGTAGGATGACTTCAGTGAACACTACAGTGAATAGAGTCAGCATGCAGGACCACTGTGTTTAAGTGGTACATTTTTTCTGTTAGGTAAAAAAAAAAAAAAAGAAGAATTTTTAAGTGCCGACCTCAGAAGCATAATTTAATGTTATGCCAAAATGATGAGTTTGCTAATACACAGAAACTTTATTAAACAGGAAAACTACCGGATTTTCAGTTAGCAAATATGTATTGAAATTTTGCATCAACAAACACTTAAGTTGCATGGGAGGCCAGTACTGCATGTGAATAGCAATGGGAACCAAACCATACTCAGTGTGAGACTTGGCAGCTTCAGAAAATATCAGTCATTACTCATCCATTTTGATTTGCAGAAGTTCTTTAGTGGGGAAAAAAAAGACCAGACAGTTAATAGTGAGGGGGAGGGGGTTGGAGGGGGAAAATGAGAGGTGTCAGAACTGAAGGCGCTTTTGGCTAAGACATTTGTGTGCAGCTCTTTTGCCTTTGACAAGTCAGAAGTCAGTGTGGCAGGCATGAGTTCCCTCTGCTTACTTGGCCAAAAGCTACGGCGAGGAATTCCAAGGTACAGTAACTGTTATCTCCAGAATCATTTGTTTTTTGCTTGCTTCAGCTCTGCAGGCAGCTTGTTAAGTTGTATTGAATGTTTTGGTGCGTTCGTCATATTTCACGTTGGCTGTCAGCACCCGGAAGACACTCGGGGTTGTGAATGCCAGAAAGTTCATTGTGCAAAGATGCAATGTTATTTTGACTACCTCTCAATGTTAGAGAGACATAAACCCTCTCATGCTGAATCATGTGGGAAACGTGCTAGCAATTAAATTCCTAAGGATCTTACATTTTGAGATGAAAAAAAGAACTATACGTGTGATTAACAACTGTGTATTAATAGTGGCTGCAGGAGCTGAACCATCAGGGATGTGGTTTCCATCATTTGGTTAGAAAAAGCATATGAATGGATGACTTAAGTAGATATTTTTTTTCGATTCGCATGCCAGTTAATTACAGGAAAGGACAGCTTTTTATTTGGGTTCCAGTCCCTGCTTTTTGTGCTACGGCAGGCAAATCACAGTAGCTCTCTGGGTATCAGTTCATCAGTTCATTGACAGCTAGTTCTGTATCATAATAAGGGCCAGGATTACTAAAGGACTTCTCTCATTAAACCGGGGGAGGATTATCTACATAGGCTACTAGTGGGACAGTAGCCCACATTTATAACTCCCCCCTCCCCTTAGAGTCTCTGGAGAAAATGCTTAGGGACCCTATTTATTAAGCCGCTCTATAGGTCCATTAACATTTTAGCGTTTGCTAAAAATTAGCACGTGCTAATGCTAGAGCCACCCATGGGTGTCTTTAGCGTTAGTGCATGCTATACGTTAGCGCACCTACAGCACAGCTTAGTAAACAAGGCCCTAGGTACTTCTAAATTTTAATTTTAATAAATTACTAAGCAAGGGTCTCAGCACATAGGAGCAGTAGGAGAGAGACAGACCCAGAAGCAAGAAGCAATGGACAAGTAAATCTATGTTAGTTGAATGCTCTAATGCATGCTTTATTAGGTGTATCATTAGTATTATGCTAACATTGTATTATGTCTCTGGTATTTGAATTCCAGTGCTGTCAAATGTGTATATTTTTGATACTGTTTCATGGTAGTTCTATTATTAGGTGTTTTTTTTTTTTTACTGTTTTAAAGTTTACTTCATTTATTGTATTTATGTTTATTCTTGGTTATTTTACTATTATTATGCTGTTAAACCGTACCTGCTGTACATTGCCTTGGGTGAATCTCTTCATAAAGGCGGTTAATAAATCCCAATAAATAAATAAATAAGGTTAGAAGGTGGAATTAACACTGATTGGTAGAATTTTCTGTCAGTGTCTTATTGCAATGGGATACTGTTAGACAGAAAATTCTACCAATCAGTGTTAATTCCACCTTCCAACCTTACTTGTTTGTTTATTGGGATTTATTAACCGACTTTATGAAGAGATTCACCCAAGGCAGTGTACAACAGGTACGGTTTAACATAAAACTTAAAATTTTGTTAACAGCATAATACTACTACTACTACTTATCACTTCTATAGCGCTACAAGCCATACGCAGCACTGTACATCATACAGGAAAAGACAGTCCCTGCTCAAAGAGCTCACAATCTAAATAAGACAGGTAACGGACAGAACAACTAAGAGTAAGGGAATAATAGTAAAACCAAGAATAAACATAAATACAATAAATGAAGTAAACTTCAAAACAGTAAAAAAAACCCTAGTGATAGAACTACCATGAAACAGTATCAAAAATATACACATTTGACAGCACTGGAATTCAAATACTAGAGGTGAGAATAGAGACTACACTTATTGTATATGGGACACTTACACTATGCTTCTTTTTTTTACGTTCACATAATTTGTTATTTTTGAAACTATAAAAAATATTAACAGTGCCTAACAGTAAGGAACAGAAACTTTCAGCATTGATATAAATATTAAACCATACAGCGAGATGAGAGGATGTATCACACATACATTGAAACAAAATAGTACCTGTATAGAACAACATTAAAAAAATATTAGTATCACAAAATTTGACTTGAGCACACCAAAATAAAAATATAATTATGAGTCAATGACCTAATAGGGTTGCCTATGAACTATCAAGATATATTTTAAAAAGAGGCAATTGGTGATCAAACTTTATCAACAGATTTGTATCTGTTAGTACATTCAGCAGCTTTGCATTCAAATCCATGAATCCACCAAAAAGTGATATTTAGTAAAGATGTGAAAAAAATCATTTGTATGGTAATGGCTAAAACGATATCTAGTAAACGAGATTGCCATTTTTTTAAGGGATTAGACAGAGCTATTGATCTAAACATAATTATATGAAAAATCAAATCTTCTGTTATAGAGAGAAAATTTTTAATTTCTGCCCAAACCGATAGAATCAAGGCACAATAATATGTCATGTGCTTTAGGTCTCCTCTGGTAGAGGAACAAGGCCAGCCGTAAGCATTTTACGTGGAGTCCATGGTACTCTGTGGATTAGAAAGTTCAATGTTTGTGCAAGGCTGGTGGAAAGGTGGGTCTGTTAATACATTGAAAATAAACGTGCCATTTGACTTCAGTACCATTGCAGTTGGAATCTGTTTCCCAAGTTGTTCTCAATGATGAACTGAGGGGAAATAATTTACTTCTCATTTTCTTGTAGAAAAAAAAGAGGAAGTATGGTCCAATACAATGGCTCGGTTACAGTCTTTTTCTAGATCTGAAATCGGTTTAAGGTTTGCTATATTAGGAAAACCTCTTTTAGGGCTCCTTTTTATCAAGCAGCAGTAAGCCCAATGCAGGCTTACCGCTCGCTATACAGGAAGTACCACCAGGCTACCGTAGCAGCCCAGCAATATTTCCCTCCCCTAGCGTGCCATCATTTTTGGTTCTACAAATATTTATTTTTGTAGCACCAGTGTGTACCCGGTGGTAATCAGGCAGTGCCGCTTGATGCCACGTTACCGCTGGGTTAGTGCAGGAGCCCTTACCACCACCTCAGTGGGTGACGGTAAGGGCTCCCTTTTGAAATAGCCGTGCGGCAAGCGCTTTACTTGCTGCACGGCCATTCCCTGTAGGAAAGCGAGATTTCCCTTTTACCAGCTGTGGTAAAACAGGGCCTTGGCACATGTGAAAAACACACACTGATGCCGCCCCCTTTTGCCGCAGCTTGGTAAAAGGTGCCCTTAATGCTATGTTGCAGTTGTACCCACTTATAAAATTGTGTGGTAGAAAGTTTTATATTTTACCACTAAATCTTGAAAACATAGAAATGAATTCTCAATGTTATGATTTAAGGACCATATTCCAAGCGTACACCAAGAATGCAAATATAGGGTTCTATTGTCTATCGGCATCTTAGCATTATGCCAAATTGGTGCAATCAAAGACTGCCAACAAAAAGAAGGTAAGATTTTATCTAACGTATATAAAGCTATAAGTGTAGATCTTGCAGGTTCTATATCAGGGGAAGGATTGAAAGTAGAGTATAATGTAGATGTTTAAGAGGCATAAAGGGGCATAATTGAATGGGGCTGGCTCCGTAAAGGGGCGGAGCCAACCGTGTTATCGAAAAAGATGGCTGGCCATCTTTTCTTTCGATAATACGGTTGGGGCTGGCCAAATTTCAACATTTAGGTCAAATGTTGAGATCGCCGTATTTAGATATCGCCGGATTTAGAGATGGCCAGCTTCGTTTTTCGGCCATAATGGAAACCGGGCCTGACCATCTCAAACCCGGCCAAATGCAAGCCCTTTGGTCGTGGGAGGAGCCAGCATTTCTAGTGCACTGGTCCCCCTGACATGCCAGGACACCAACCAGGCACCCTAGGAGGCACTGCAGTGGACTTCAAAAATTGCTCCCAGGTGCATAGCTTCCTTACCTTGTGTGCTGAGCCCCCCCCCCCAAATCCCCCCCAAACCCACTCCCCACAACTGTACACCACTACCATAGCCGTTAGGGATGAAGGAGGGCACCTATATTGGGTACAGTGGGTTTTGGGGGGTTTGGAGGGCTCAACATTTACCACCACAAGTGTAACAGGTAGGGGGGGGATGGACCTGGGTCCACCTGCCTGAAGTGCACTGCACCCACTAAAAACTGCTCCAGGGACCTGCATACTGCTGTCAGGGAGCTGGGTATGACATTTGAAACTGGCATAGAGGCTGGCAAAAAAACTGATTAAAAAAAATTTTTTTTTGGGTGGGAGGGGGTTGGTGACCACTGGGGGAGTAAGGGGAGGTGATCCTCGATTCCCTCCGGTGGTCATCTGGTCAGGTGGGGCACCTTTTTGAGGCTTGGTCCTGAAAAAAAAGGGACCAAGTGAAGTCGGCCAAATGCTTATCAGGGCCGGCTTTGTTTTTTCCATTATCGGGCGAAGCCGGCCATCTCGTAACCATGCCCCCGTCCCGCCTTCGCTACCCTGCCGACATGTCCCCTTGAACTTTGGCCAGCTCTGTGATGGAAAGCAGTTGGAGCCGGCCAAAATCAGCTTTCGATTATACCGATTTGGCCGGGTTTAGGAGATGGCCGGCCATCTCCCGATTTGTGTCGGAAGATGGCCGGCGATCTCCTTCAAAAATAAGCAGGATAGTATATAAAAGTGCCTCTTATATTCTGTTTTATTTAATTTAGAATTTTACTTAAATTGCATATACACAAATAACTTAGAAACAATCAGTCCACATCAATGAGGGAACAGAGAACAAATAAAATCATATACAAAAAAAGAACCTAAAAAGGTTCAAACATTTCCACTAATATTTCTCTTTGGGTGACTATGGGGGTGGTTGGTGGAGATGGGGTCGGTCTGCCCCCAGAACTCAGAGAGGCACTAGACCACAGAGATTTCTATTACTACTGAGTTATTTATAAACATGCTTGACCATTGGTCCCAGCACCTAGGGGTGCTGACCATCTCAGTTGGAAAATGAGATTTCACCTTGGCTTTGTGCTTCCCCATATTGTACATAAGTAACTAGAAAAACAATGTCAGTACCTTATAAGGAGATGAGCAGAGCCCCCGGCTTTTCAGCTCCCAAGGAACCTAGCGTGCCCCTTGGGGCATGTGCCTGTGGATGCACTTTATGCAGAGGAGGCTGGCTCTCTAGGAGCTAGGGGCCGTCCTCAGATCTCCCTAGCTCCTCCCAACATCATGGAATGCACACTTCTGCTCCTCAAGGCACTTCAGAAGCAACTTCACTTTATGCAGAGGAGGGCGGCTCTCAAAGATGACCGTGGCACCGTCCTCAGATCTCCCGGTCTCCCAACGTCATGGAATGCACACTCTCCGCTCCCCCCTCTTCTATTAGGAGTAAATCAGGTCTATGGCTATGTTGGAGATCTATTGGGCTCCATATCATAGAAGGTGAGCAAGGTAATAAGTATAGAAATCCTATATGGGAATCCAACTCCTCCATCTTATTTAGAAACTTTAATTGTTTTTAGGGCGATTCTGGGCTGTTTATCTTTCCATAAATATTTAGTAAGTTTTTTAATCTATATTTTTGTAAAAAGAGAGGAGCTAACACTGGAAGCATACTAATATATTAGTTAATGACAGGCATGTGTCCTTTTTATGGTTTCAAGTCGACCTTACCATGAGAGAGTTAATGGGGTCCATCTCTGAAGTAAGGTATCTATTTTTTTTAAACATGTTATTCTTATTTAATTCCATCAGTTGTTCTTTAGCTCTATGAAAGAGTTTGCCAAGATATTGAATGCATAGCAGAGACCAGCGAAAATTAGTAAAACTCATATCCGTCTGTGTTGTATGGGTGTTCATAGACGGCTTCAGATTTATTCCAGTTTACTCAGTATTCAAAGATCACGAGGTCCTCAGCATATGCCAGGAGTTTGTATTCATTCTTATCAATAACAATACCAGATATATTAGATTAATTTCTAATGGCAATCAATAGGGGTTCCAAAGCTAAATTGAACAAGAGAGGGGACAATGTGCATCCCTGTCGGGTTCCCCTTCCGAGAGTGACATTATCAGAAAGATCATCATTAATCTGGATTCTAGAACATGGTTTAGTATATAATACTTGTACTCATTTAGCAAAATCATAACCACATCCAAACCAATCAAGAATTCTAAATAAATAGGTCCATTCGACGATGTTGAAGCTTTTTTTTTGTGTCTAAAGAAAGAACCAAAGTAGAAGAAGAGAGTTTGGTATTAGTAAAATTCAAAAGGTCATGAAATATTCTAGCATTATTACCAATGAATCTGCCAGACATAAATCCAACTTGATTGGGCTGCATTAAAGAGTCAAGAATAATCTCTATTCTTGAAGCTAGTACTTTTGCCATAATTTTACAGTCTAAATTAAGTAAAGATATAGGAGGGAAGTTTTGAACTTTGGTTATGTCTCTACCAGGTTTAGGTGAAATAACTTGTGCTACGGCAAATCAGCTTTACGATGTAGGATGATTCCTTAGGAGTGATATAAGGAGCATAGAATGGGAGATAAGCAGCCTCAAAAAAGGTGGTGTTTTAACCTAGATTTGAAGATGGCCAGAGCTGGATCTTGACGTATTGATTCAGGAAGTTCATTCCAGGCATATAGTGCAGCAAGATAAAAGGAATGGAGTCTGGAGTTGGCAGTAGATAAGGGTACAGATAAGAGAGATTTAACTAATGAATGGAGTTCCCGGGGAGGAGTGTAGGGAAAGATCAGAGTGGAGAGGTATTGAGGAGCTGCTGAGTGAATGTACTTCTAAGTCAATAAGAGGAGTTTGAATTGTATGCAGAAATGGATAGGGAGACAATGAAGCGACTTAAGGAGAGGACTAATATGAGCATAGCAACACTGGTGGACTATAAGTTGTGCAGCAAAGTTTTGAACAGATTGAAGGGGAGAAAGATGGCTTAGTGGGAGACCTGTGAGAAGGAAGTTGCAGTAGTCTAAGCAAGAGGTGATAAGAGTGTGGAAACATAGAAACATGACTGCAGATAAGGGCCAAATAGCCCATCCATTCTGCCCATCCTTAGTAACCACTAACTCTTCCTTTCCTAAGAGATCCCACATGCCTGTCCCACGCTTTCTTAAATTCTGACACAGTCCTCATCTCCACCACCTCCAACGGGAGGCCATTCCTCACATCCAGCACCCTTTCAGTGAAAGAGTATTTTCTTAGATTCCTCCTAAGTCTATTTCCTCTTAACTTTATTGTATGCCCCCTCAATCCAGAGTTTTCCTTCATGTGAAAAAGGCTTGCTTCCTGTATATTGACGCCACACAGTACTCTAAATGGGGCCTCGCCAGTGACTTATATAAGGGTTTTGATAATGTGCTCAGACAGAAAGGGACAACTTTTGGTGATATTATAGAGAAACAACAGGTTTTAGCAGTCTGTTGGATATGTGCAGAGAAAGAGATAGAGGAATCAAAGATGACCCCAAGGTTACGAGCTGATGAGATAGGGAGGATGAGAGTGTTATCCACAGAGAGAGAAAATGGAGGTCACTGACTTCCGATACAATGGCATGTGAAACTTAATGTGTTGAGCCTGATACACAAAGCTTTGAATAGTGAAGCCCTTCTTGCTATTGCCACTTCACTGAGAATTTACCAGCAACGTGTAATTAAATGTGTAATTAATTTACTGTCCCGCAACGTGCAATTAAACTCTGGAATTTGTTGCCAGCGAATGTGGTAAAGGTGGTTAGCTTAGCGGGGTTTAAAAATGTCTGACGGCTTCCTAAAGGAAAAGTCCATAGACCATTATTAAATGGACTTGGGGAAAATCCACTATTTCTGGGATAAGCAGTACAAAATGTTTTGTACTTTTTTGGGATCTTGCCAGGTATTTGTGACCTGGATTGGCCACTGTTGGAAACAGGGTGCTGGGCTTGATGGACCTTTGGTCTGTCCCAGTGTGGCAATACTTACTTATGCATGTACCATCATGTTGGCACATTAGACTTGATGTATGCTGCTCTTCAATTTTTTATGTAGAAGATGCCACTTTATGGAATGCAGTACTCCCTGAACATGACAAATTATCTCTGTGATCCAGTTTTGAGAACAGCATAAGGCTCATCTGTTTATGAAAGTCTTTTTTTGTTGTTGTTCTATTGTTTTATTTGCTGCAAGGCATTGCAGCCTGGAAACTATTTTTCTTGTATTTGCTTGGCTTTGTGAGATCTTTAGCTTGTCAATACTATTGTAAGTTTTATGAAGGGCTATCAAATATCCCAAAGATATTAATATTCAGGGAGTTATGTTTCTTATTTATTTAATTGTGTTTATATTTCACATATCTCAACATTCCAAGTGGAGAACAATATACATACACAGTAAAAAAAAAAATAGCTAAACAACGACTAACAATATTTAAAACAAAAAATATCTAATGTAATCAACAGAAAATGTTTACCTTTATCAAAACCTGCCTTAACTAAATCAAGAAGAAAGATAAACAAAGTTTCAGTATCGTGATGTTCAGGGAACCCAAACTGGTTTTATCCAATAAGTTATGAATATTCAGGTATGCAATCAACTCATTATACCACCCTTTCAATTAGTTTTGCAAAGAGAAGAGAGGAGATGTGTCTGTAATTAGCCAGTACATTGAGGTATAGTGGCCGGACCAATGCAGTTTTCAAGGCTCTGGGCATACAACCTTCCTGCAGTTGCTGTTCACGGTGAGGACTTCAGTATTCATCTATTTGGATATATTAAAAGAACAGCATATAAGGGTCGTTCGAGATTTTGTAAAATGGTTTCACATAGAACAGATTCAAAGGGAATGAGGTATCCGTTGATATTGGTAAATACCAACCACCACTGGTGTACTGGTGAGGGTTGTCAGGAGGGGGCTGAAGCCCTGGATGACAGCTTGAGGAGGACACGGAAGGAGGAGCCAAAACATAACAAAAACAAAAGCATGGGGACTTCGTGAAGTGGTTCTTATGGGGGGGGGGGGGGGGGTGCGAATATAAGCAGTGACTCCAAGGCACAGGAGACTCATATGTGCTCATTTTCAAAGCACAAAGTTACATAGAAACCTATGTAACTTGTAAGTCTATGTGCTTTGAAAATGAGCCTCAGAGTATGCCACTGTCAACCAGGGATATCAAAATGGCGGGCTGTCCTGCTTTTCCTTTCTGACTGCGAGCGCTACTTCAGAAATGCTTACAACCTTGGCTATGCGGAAATAGGAGCCGGAGCCCACAATGGAACATGAAGGTCCTCCCTAACGTTTCAGAAAACGAATCAACTTGAGGTACTACTGAAAAAGGTGTGAGCAAATCTAATTAATTAATTGATTAATTATGCAATTCTGCATTTTATTGCATTGCATGATATGGGCTGTACTGTATATATTATGCCTTATAAATTCCAGAGAAATGCACTCTTTTGCACAATGCAAGTGTAGAGATGAGACATGGAGATCCTTAGCAACATACCCCGGCTCAGGAGTGAGGTTTGTTCCCAGTATTCTTGAAAGTTGCCCAGAAGAACCTAAACTCTTCAGTCGCACTGGATGTGGCTGATGTGCGTGTGCCTGAAAAGGTTTTGGATGGTGCTTTCTCTTTTTATTATAGGGTGCCTGATGATAAATATTTCACCTAGATCCAGCTGAGTTTAAATTGCATGTGGTATTTCACTGTATATAGACAGAGTAAATTTATAACACCCTAAAGACTAACAGAACCACCCACCAATTCATAGCTTTACTAGTATTAGGTAAATACAGTTTGAGTGTATTTTTGTTTCTGTATCTTACTGTTAAACCTCAATGGGGTATTAAAGTAATCAGGTCAATTGGCACAACTTCAAATGAGGGTCCTCTCAAGCAAAATTTTGTGGAGCACCTCATATGGCGGGGTGGGGGGGGGCTGAGAAATCCCCCTTACCCCAGTCTTTGGGATCTAAGAAACAGTGTGCAGCAAATATTACTTTCCGCTCTTCATCTCACCTCACCTCTTGCTACAAGACAAAGTTCTTATGATAACAGCAGTGAAATCATGCAGCTGTTATCTCGAGACTTCAGCCCAGAAGTGGGAGATAAGTCTCTAACTGCTTCTTCAGCTGCCATTTCGTTTCAGAATGCTGGCAAAAGGCGATACAGCAACTCAGAACTACTGTTTGCCATGCTGTCTCTTCATCCCTGCAGTGTACCCCCTCCCCTTTAGGAAGTAAAGAGAAACTTGGATGGACTGTGTAAAACTCTGATACAGAATTTCTAAGTAAGGGCTACACAAGCGTTTTATTTGGTACAAAGTTATTGTAACCGGACGTTGTATCTAGTTCTTGTTTGTTCTGCTGGTTGATGAATTCCATCAGAACCTAGGACTCCTCATGCAGGTATTACTGCTGAAACACGGTCTGTGTCGACTCTTTGGAACAGCTTTTTTGCACACAACAAAGGAATCTCATTGAGAACCAGGTCTCCTCGGTCCTCTTTTCCCAGTGATCCCCACTATATTTTTTCTTCTAACTACATCCCAAGGGGAACTGGTTCTTCGACTCATTTATTTGCTAGACATCTATGATACCTAAGGAAGAAGATGGCAAAGGCAGAGCATCCAGATTTTTATTGATTTTTTGTTACATTTGTACCCCGCGCTTTCCCACTCATGGCAGGCTCAATGCGGCTTACATGGGGCAATGGAGGGTTAAGTGTCTTGCCCAGAGTCACAAGGAGCTGCCTGTGCCTGAAGTGGGAATCGAACTCAGTTCCTCAGTTCCCCAGGACCAAAGTCCACCACCCTAACCACTAGGCCACTCCTCCACTCATGAGGGAGGAATGAAGTTAGGCAAAGGTGGAAGGTCTAAATCATTCTTCAGATGACTTCAGGCCAGCACAAAAGAATATAGCAGGACTAGGTGAAGGAGTGGCCTAGTGCTTAGAGCACGGTCTTGCAATCCAGAGGTGGCCGGTTTAAATCCCACCACTGCTCCTTGTGATCTTGGGCAAGTCACTTAACCCTCCATTGCCTCAGGTACAAACTTAGATTGTGAGCCCTCCTGGGACAGAGAAATATCCAGTGTACCTGAATGTAACTCACATTGAGCTACTACGGAAAAAGGTGTGAGCAAAATCTAAATAAATAAATAAATAGGTGGAATTGGGATGGTAATGCAAGATTTTAAAAAAATGGCCAACTGATAATGTAACCATAGTGGTCAGCGTTCTGGCAAAATGCCGGCCAATTATGGTGCTGGTACCTCGGTACTGGCCATGCGGAATGTCCAGTTTAGCACTAACCCGGAAATACTAACTGGTTAGTGGCCATATCAAGATAGCTAACCAGATAAAGTTAAGACAACATTTTTGCTGTCTTAATTTTATCCGGTTAGTCTGTATAAGGTTGCTAACTGAATAATGTAAAAAAAAAAATAGTGATATGGAAAAGCATTTAAAGTAATTCTATATATTATGTAAAATAAACAATACAGTTTGGATTAAACCTTGCAAATTTTGTTGTTCCAAAATAACCCCCGATCTTCTTTCAAACATAGTCCACCCCCAAGTCTTCAGCCTGTCCCCCACTATGTGCTGGGGATGTCCTCGGTGGGTAGTTGGGGGGGGGGGGAGCAATCCCCAGATGCCTCTGTCCCTGTATCATAGACCAATGTAGCGAAGTGTTTTTGAAATTGATGGCAGGGGTCAAAATGTATCAGTTTTGAAAACGTTTGCACTGCCCTCTTTTGTGCCTTTCTTCAGACTGCTGAGATCTGAAGGGATGCATCTTTGCGTAGGTTTACTGCTGAAGTTCAGACCAATAGTACTCCGTGCACAGGCGCCTTTATTGACTATGGATCGGTATCGATTCTGTCAAACAGAATTAGACATACCAGTGAGATAAGAAATCTGGCTCCCTCTAGTGTACAGATGCATTAGTAAAATAGAGTTATAACACAGGCACAAATGGACAAAACCCTGTATTTTTTTCAGGACTTTGGCCAAATGCAGTTGTTTCATGCATTAAAGATAAATACTGTGCGCTTCTAATTGTTCTGTAGCAAGACACAATAAAAGGCTGAATGCTGGTGGTTTCATTTTCTAACTTATTTTGATACATGCTCAATGCTAGGTTAACTAAAGTACTGTTAAGAGATTATGTATCATATTAGTATCTAGTATCTATCTGTCTATTATGTTTATAATGCACCTAACTGCTGCAGATGGCTTCATGTGGAGCAGGGCAGAGGGGGGCAAAATTCCCCGGGCCTCCAAGGGGGGGGCCTGGTGCCGGGGTCTGTCTATCTCTCCTGCTCCTGTCGGGACCCGGGAGATCGTGTCCCAACAGGAGCAGGAGAGAGAGAACTCCAGCACCGGGCCCCCCTTGGAGGCTGGGGAGGACCTGGAGGAACAGACACAGAGTCTGCCGCTTTGCCTTCCCCTGCGGCTGCTTTTCCCCTCAGGCTGTGCATACGTGACCTGAAAGAAAAAGCAGCCGCAGGGGAAGGCCACGCGGCAGAAGAAAGTAGAGCAGCGCTGGAGAACTCATCTACTGGCGGGGCCTTGGGATCCTTGCCACCCAAGGTACCCAGGGCGGGCAGCAGCAGCGATCGAGGAGGGTGAGGCGGTGGCATCGATCCTTGGGGGAACCCGGCGGCAGCGACTGCAACGATGACAACGATCCTGGGGGGGGGGAACCCAGCAGCGACGATGATCTTGGGGGGGGGGGGGGGCGTCGGCGGCCTTGCCCCAGGCCCGGCTCATTCTCTTGGCGGCCCTGATGTGTAGACTAGCTGTTTGGCTGTATCCACTAAGGGGCGCTCTGTGCAGTGAAAGGTACATAGTAACATAGTAGGTGACGGCAGAAAAAGACCTGCCCAACAAGATAAACTCATATGTACTACTTTATATATATACCTGACCTTGATTTGTATCTGCCATTTTCAGGGCACAGACCATAGAAGTCTGCCCAGCACTAGCCCTGCCATCCAACCACTAGCCCCACCTCCCAACCACCGGTGCTGCCATGTTTTGTAAGAGCTCACGTACTGAACAGGGAGAGGTAGAAGGTGGTCTGCCTCATGCATTTTGGGGGGGGGGGGAGCAAAGAGGTTGGAACAGGCCAGTGGGGCAACAGAGACCCGACAGGTCAAGTCAGCCTAAATAAGGTTGGGGAGGGAGGGAGGAAAAGAAAGAGAGACTGATTTGGAGCCAGGGGTGGGGTTTGGGAGTTCAGGGAGTGGTAAATATGCTCCAGTAAATATTCACCAAGTGATATCTAGTTGCTAACTGAAATTTGTATCTGGTGCCTCTTCAATGAGAATTCTGTGTTTCCTGGATAGTGATGTACAGTTGGTACTGTATTATTGTGGTAATATTCAGGCGGAGTTCTAACTGTCTTGTGCACCAGGGCACACAACACAAGGCAGAAAGGCAGTATGGCAACTGCAGAAACGTTTAGTGGAGCAAATCAAAGGAAACCTGATGTGGCCACATTCAGGCAAACAGCATAAGATAACTCCTACAAAACATATATTAAAAATATATAGTGTAATATGGATACATGAATAGGTCTCGCATAAAATGACTGTAAAACAAACTTTAAAACAGGCCAATATTGAGGTGCTGACTGCCATGGGCAGAAAATGACCTGGATATTCAATATCCAAGTCTTTGGTGGCCACCAGAAGCTAACTAGGTACCAGCCGATATTCAGACTGGTGCTCGAATAATAAAGTGGCTAAAAATAGAACAGCCTTTTCCCTGTCCTAACTTTATTCAGGCACTTACCCGGTCAGTGGACTGAAAATCACTGCTAAATGATGAGCCTCGATTCTGCCCCAGGAAAGGGGATGGGATTTGATATACCATCTGTCTGTGGTTATAATCAAAGTGGTTTACATATTATACACAGGTACTTACTTTGTTCCTGGGGCAATGGAGAGTTTAGTGATGTTCCGAGGCTCAGAAGGAGATGCGGTGGGAATCGATCCCAGTTCCCCTGGTTCTCAGGCTGCTGTATTAACCACTAGTCTACTCCTCCACTCACTTCCCCATTACTACATAAGTAATGCCACACTGGGAAAAGACCAAAGGTCCATCGAGGCCAGCATCCTGTCCACGACAGCGGCCAATCCAGGCCAAGGGCACCTGGCGAGCTTCCCAAACGTACAAACATTCTATACATGTTATTCCCGGAATTGTGGATTTTTCCCAAGTCCATTTAGTAGTGGTTTATGGACTTGTCCTTTAGGAAACCGTCTAACCCCTTTTTAAACTCTGCTAAGCTAACCGCCTTCACCACGTTCTCCGGCAACGAATTCCAGAGTTTAATTATGTGTTGGGTGAAGAAAACCTTTCTCTGATTTGTTTTAAATTTACTACACTATAGTTTCATCGCATGCCCCCTAGTCCTAGTATTTTTGGAAAGCGTGAACAGACGCTTCACATCCACCTGTTTCACTCCACTCAATATTTTATATACCTCTATCATGTCTCCCCTCAGCCGACTCTTCTCCTTAGTCTTTCTTCATGGGGAAGTCGTCCCATCCCCGCTATCATTTTAGTCGCCCTTTGCTGCACCTTTTCCAATTCTACTATATCTTTCTTGTGATGCGGCGACCAGAATTGAACACAGTACTCAAGGTGCAGTCGCACCATGGAGCGATACAATGGCATTATAACATCCTCACATCTGTTTTCCATACCTTTCCTAATAATACCCTAATAATAATTTAGATTTTGCTCACACCTTTTTCAGTAGTAGCTCAAGGTGAGTTACCTTCAGGTACACTGGATATTTCTCTGTCCCAGGAGGGCTCACAATCTAAGTTTGTACATGAGACAATGGAGGATTAAGTGACTTGCCCAAGATCACAAGGAGCAGCAGTGGGATTTGAACCGGCCACCTCTCGATTGCAAGACCAGTGCTCTAACCACTAGGTCACTCCTCCACTCCACTAATAGCGCCGCAGTGGTCTGTACTGAGATTCTGTGGCATCTCTCAGTTAAGTGCCAGTAAATGTCAGGGACAGAGCAGGCCAGCAGAATTCAACCAGACAGAAGGCTTTCTAACTGATTAGGTTCCACTGAATATTTATTTATTTAGTAGATTTCTATATTGCACAATCTACCATTTTTGGCAGTGTACAATACAGCGTGCAAAATCATTGTGTACATCAAAAAACCAAACAAACTCACACATAAAATAAGCATCCACTCCTTTCTATAATAGTTCTAAATATTATATCAACTTGGTTCTAGAGGAGAAAGAGAAATTGCAGCTTCCTAGGGTGGGACTCCCTTTTTTATGGCAGTGACTAAGAAGACCACCTTACTATTGGAAGGAGGCATTGCCCTAAATGACTTACAAGATAGGAAGCTAGAAGGCTTGCTGAAACAAGCCTTTGAAGTGGCCTCTTTGGGTCTTCAAGCGACAGTTTGCAGCTTATTTGTGGCTAGAGCATGCCTGAAGTGGCGTCAGCAGTCTGCAACACAAGACGGGCACCATAACACCCAGGTGGAAGTAGGGTTTGCCTACTTGCCAGAAGCTATTTATGACATGGGTTATGGCCCACAGGATGTCTTTTGTTGTCACGGCGTGTCGGCAACTGGTTGCGGCATTGGGCAGCAGATGCAGTGTCAAAGTCACGTCTAGTTAAACTGCCCTTTTGGGTGTGAAGTAATGGGTCAAATAATGACTGTCACCTTGAATGGTGTTTCCTACATACCTGGTGTTCTCTACAAGTTGTGCAGAGATGAGAGAGATCCACACATATTTGCTCATCTGGTTAGTGTTCGGTTAGTGAGTTGTTTGAGGTTGTTGTGTTTGTTCATAGTTTCTCCTTACTACGCAAATACTGAGGAGCTGGACTGGATGCCAAGAAGGATATGTCTCAGCTCAGTTTTCAGCTCTCTATCTCCACCTGCTGGTTGATAGACACAACTATCCCACAGGTTCTGGAATAGTGGAAAGGACTAATGGAAAGACAATTATCAGGAAAGACCTAATTTTTCCTTCACATCCATTCTGCATGCATAATTTATTTGGATTTGTTTACCACCTTTTTGAAAACATTCACCCAAAGCAATATGGTATCAACACCATACGCAATAAAACATCTTAATAGACAGCATAGGATGTAAGCGAAGGTGGAAGATATAGACAGATAAGATAGAGTAACAGGAGTTAGAGAATAAGGGAACTAACTTAAAGGTGTAGGTGCAGACAGAAAGGGTCGCGAAAATGATCTCAGCTAGGGTAGGAGTGGAAAAGCAACTCCTGCTACAATAAAGTATTTGCTGCCAATGTTAGTCCTTGTGTGTGTGAAACTAGCAAGGCAGTTGCTTGATGAGTTATAAATCCAGTCAGTAGACACGTTTTTCAGTTACTGGGACTTCCTTCCTTGTTTTGCAGCAACCCTTGTCAACCTGGGGAACAAATGACCTGCTCTGGGAATGGAACCAGGCCAGTCCTTTTTCACCTTCTTTTTTTTTTTTTTTTTTTTTAAACAAAAGAGGTATTTCATTACTCAATTAGCTTGTTTGCAGATTTTGGGACTGGGAAAGCATGCAGCTTGCCAGAGTTCTGAGCTATGCTGACGTGTGTTACACTCTCTCATACCACCCTCCGTTATTTATCCGCAGCCCCTGTGGAAGTGCCTGTGGCCAATCTCTTGCTTGCTCTGTAGACCATAACGAAGTTGCCTGCAAATATTTACAGCACTCTTTGTGCTTTTTAAACAGTTCACAATGTGCGTTACTGCCACGAGCTAACAGCCAAGCCATGGATAAGCACCAAAAATGATATTTTTGCCGTCGAGTAAAAAATATTTAATGCTCTTGATGGCGACCACATTATCTCTCCTGTTTGCTTTCTCTGATAAGGAGGATAAACTGGTTTGACGCCTGTAGAATAGAGACATTATCAGTGTGGCATAATCATATCTCTACACCAGTCTTCTCACTTATTGTTCTACTTCCTTTTAGTTTTCAGACTTCTCATTGAACTTGGTAGATTGCAGGCTCACTCTAACGTCGTCTGTATTCACTGATAAAGCAGAAACTGACTGAACTGCTTTCAACAAATCCCTAGCAAGGTGACTGTTGATTCTTAGAAGTTGAAAAGCAGCTATTCATAACTAGCGGTACTATATTAACACATGGACACTTAATTCATAATTTTATTGGGATGTGTTTTTTTTAATCCCCTTTCAGAAATTAAAATTTGTAGACGTCGCAAAACGTGATGATTGATTCAGACTAACGGCTCCGTTCAGAGTAATTTCTGGCATTATCTTTCCCAAGTTTCAGATCGGACTCTTTGCTCCAGCCACAGATGCGTGAACAGTTTGACTGTTTCAAGTTGGGGGTTGCCTAGAAGTTGAAGAACGTTAATTTGGTTGGGTCATAAAATCCAATTCAGATGAAATTCGTAACATTTTTGGTGGGTGAGGGGTGTTATCCTTTTCAACAATGACTTGTGGAGAAGTTGCAGTGTTTGGTTCTTTAAAATTCATTTCCACAGGAGTCAAATATGCTAATATTTTGCCTTCCTGATTGTCGTCAGGGTATCTACATCATGAAGTCAGTAAAGGTCAAGTCCTGAAAAAAATCTTACTTGTTGGGCCTTGACTGAATCTTTTGGCATTTTTTTCCAGTAGCACTATTTCCACGATGCAATGGGACTTGATGGTTGCCATAAACTTTAATTCTGCATTTTCAGAAGACTTAATAGAGCATAGGGAACAAAAAAAAAAAAGCCTATGACTTAACCATCAGTTGAAGGTTTGGTTCATGAAAACATTCCGAAGATTAAGAGGTGCAACGGTTTGTGTGGCAGCTTCTCAGACACCACAAATCTATGATTGTACATCTTTAAGATTCTTGACTAGGATTTTGAGAACTAGAAGATGAGGATTATTTTCTCTCTATGCTCTCTCATACTATTACATAGCCCCATTTTAAGATAGAATATAGAAATCAGAATTGATACATTAATGTACAATTCTGGTATTTTAGAAGAGCATCTGCCAACATAGAGCCTGTTGTAATATACAGGCAGGAGTGCATGTGTGGTAGGAGCAGACATTTTACATAGAATCACATTGTAGCCCTGAATGGAGAAAATTCAGCAGTATACACGTATAAGTCGATATTTCACAATCTACATATATAAGCATCGGCATTTTTTTGTCACATTTACATATTTTCCTGTCCTTAGAGGGCTTACAATCTAAGGCATCCTTTTACTAAAGTGCAATAAAATCTGCACTTTACGCATTGTAACGCAGGATTTTACCATGCACGAAGCCTAGATTTAATGTATTGCTTTTTAGAGTCGTTCATTCTATTTTTTTTTTTTTTTACTGCATGTCCTGGGTTCATGTAACCATTAGCATGCAGTACCTGCAGAATGTTAACACGGGTCCACTTACTGCCCCCTATTTAGGGGCACTAAGTGCTCCCATGTTAACTCTGCGTTAGGCAATTAGCACACACTAAGTATAATGTACTAGCTGCTTCCTTCATTCCCACTCTCCACCCATGCTACACCCGCTCACAGATAAATTCAGAAACTGCCACATAATCCCTTAAAGCCTCCTGCATTATTTTTCAAATTCTACATCTAATCTACTGACCAAGATAGCATCTCTAAATCTGGTCTGTTCAAAAAGACTAAAAGACCAGCTCTTCTTATCTTCCCATCCCTACTAGGGTTGTAGGTATTGTTGAAGACTTGCAACTCAGTCTTTCCAGTGATTGGAACTGCCTTATGGATCTCCCTCCCCATTGCCATTAGAAGGGACAACAACTACCTTAGCTTTAGAAAGAAACTAAAAATGTTCGTTTTCCCCAAAATCCACTGGATGATCTCCTCCTCACTGCACTCTTATTCACCAAAGACTGTCCCATCAGTTCCTTGCAATTATGCCATTACCTCCCTTGAGACTTATAGCTTAATCTCCTTATACAAGCTTATAATTTTACAGTCGAATCAATGTAAACCGCACTGAACCCTGGAAAGGGGATATTAGTGGTATATAAGACCTGAATTGAATTAACGTTCTCGTGCGGTAGTCTGTTACTGAATGCTAACCCTGTGTTAAGTGCTCAAAACCCTTTAGTAAAAGGGGCCCCTAATTTGGCACAAGACAGTGGAAGATAAGTGACTTGTCCAGGATGACAAGGAGCTGCAGTGGGATTTGAACTATGTCTTCACTGGTTCTTAGCCCGCTACTGTAACCATTAGGCTGCTCCTTTAATTATCTGCAATATTGCAAACCTACCTGTGTACATGCAGCTAATTAACAACAGAGACCTCAATCCTTATTTATTTTCAGAGTAGAGGGGGGGAATAAGGGGAAGAGCTCCCTTAATCTGGCCCAAACCTACATGTGAAAGGCAGTGGCGGCGCGCTGAAAAATGGATTGGCGATCACCCAAAACCCGTGTCTACACTACCACAAGCCATTTTTCAGTGCACCTTTGTAAAAGTCCCCCTAATTTACATTGCAGGAGTGAATCATGTATCAGCAATTGTAAACAAGTGAGCTTTGGGCAGCTCATATAAGACATCTTCCAGTATTTGCTTGCTACGGTGAGATCTCTTCACTGAAAGGTATAGAAACTTTGGATCAGTAGAAATTCTAAGCTTCTCAGGCTTTATTTTATTACCATATTGCTGAACCAGTCGGTTGGGTCAGTCACAGGTGTAATATGGTCATCTGCTTCCTTCTTTTTCAACTGGGCCTCCCACGGGAGGTGGTGGAGATGAAAACGGTAACGAAATTCAAAAATGTGTGGGATAAACATAAAGGAATCCTGTTTAGAAGGAATGGATCCTCAGAAGCTTAGTGGAGATTGGGTGGCAGAGCCGGTGGTGGGGGGGTGGAGCTGATGGTTGGGAGGCGGGGCTAGTGCTGGGCAGACTTCTACGGTCTGTGCCGTGAAAATGGCAGATACTAATCAAGGTCAGGTATACATAAAAAGTAGCACATATGAGATATCTGGTTGGGCAGACTGGATGGACCGTGCAGGTCTTTCTCTGCCATCATCTACATAGTAACATACATAGTAACATAGTAGATGACGGCAGAAAAAGACCTGCACGGTCCATCCAGTCTGCCCAACAAGACAACTCATGTGTGCTACTTTTTGTGTATACCATACTTTGATTTGTACCTATGCTCTTCAGGGCACAGACCGTATAAGTCTGCCCAGCACTATCCCCGCCTCCCAACCACCAGCCCCGCCTCCCAACCACCGGCTCTGGCACAGACCGTATAAGTCTGCCCAGCACTATCCCCGCCTCCCACCACCGGCTCTGGCACTGACCGTATAAGTCTGCCTAGCACTATCCTTGTCTCCCACCACCGGCTCTGGCACAGACCGTATAAGTCTGCCCAGCACTATCCCTGCCTCCCAACCTCCAGTCCCGCCTCCCACCACTGGCTCTGGCACAGACTGTATAAGTCTGCCCCGCACTATCCCCGCCTCCCAACCTCCAGCCCCGCCTCCCACTACCGGCTCTGCTACTATGTTATGTTACTATGTTAAGACCAAATGTTGATATGGTGGGAAATGCAAGTGCATTCTGCTTTAGAAATACATGCAGATTTTAGTTACACCCCAGCTCCTCCCCCTTGCAATCTACAGCTACTGCAAGTATACAAGTGTAGAGTTTTAAAAAAATTATTTATTTATTACGATTTATTTACCGCCTTTTTGAAAGAATTCACTCAAGTCAGTATACAGTAAGAATAGATCAAACATGAGCAATAGACAATTACAGCAGTAAAAATATTCAAATAACAATACAAAGTATGGCATAGTATACTACTTACAATGTCAACACAATATGTAATAGAACATTTTAATTTACAGTGAAGGGTAAAGCAAAGATGGAACATATAGATAGGTAAGAGAGTAAGAGGAGTTAGAAAATAAGGCGACTTAGCCAATGTGGGATAGAAATGAAAATAAATAAAAAAGGTTACAGGGGGTCAATTGAGGAGTAATATCAGGAACTACTTTTTCATGAAGAGGGGGGTGGATGCCTGGAATGCCCTCCCAGGGGAGGTGGTGAAGACGAAAACGGTAGCAGAATTCAAAAAAATGTGTGGGATAAACACAAAGGATTCCTATATGGAAAGAGAATGGAATCAAACCAAAACTTAGCAGTGCTGAGATCGTAACTCCAGTAATTGGAAAATAAAGCCAGTGCTGGGCAGACTTCTATGGTCTGTGTCCTGAAAATGGCAGACTGCTCAAGCAGCGGAGGAGATTCCTAGTGGTTAGTGCAATGAACTTTGATCTGGGGGAGCTGGGTTCAATTCCCACTGCAGTTCCTTGTGACTCGGGTCAAGTCACTTAACCATCCATTGCCCCAGGTACAAATAAGTATCTGTATATACTATGTAAAGCTCTTTGAATGTAGTTTCAAAAACCACAGAAAGGCAGTATATTGAGTCCCATTTCCCTTTCCTCATCCCCACGAATGCGTGCTTACCACAGCTTAAAATGCTGTACTGCGGGTACACTCAGGCATCCTGTGGTAATTTTGACATTGGGTATGGGAATGGAGAGTTAGGTGTGTTCTGCCCTTATCGGTTAGCACAGCTCATGGCGGTAGGGGCTCATGCGCTAAGTGTAAAAATTAGAGCGTGGCCATTTTACCCATGAGGAAAAAATGGCAGCGAGTGGGAATGAGCCACGTCAGCACGCGCTAAGGCCACTTTTTACTGCAGTTTGGTAAAAAAAAACCTATAAGTTGCATCATATGCTATGAGTTTATCTTATTTGGGTAAATTGGATGGACCGTGAAGGTCTTTTTTTTTTTTTCCTGCCATCATCTACTATGTTAATAAATGCTGGCATAAAAGTGTGGTTTACACATGAGTAAATTTAGGTATTTACGTGTTAAGTTGTGAATAGGGCTTCTAAAATAAGGACCATTGCTATTTTCATTTTGCAGTAAATGAGCAGCTTTCTTGGTATAAAATGAAATTCTAACAAGATGATTTATAAGGTGCCCTAATAAATGTCTTTATTGTTCCAGTTTGCCTAGTTCTTTAGTAATAACTAGTCCTCTGTTCCTGGGAGGTGCAGAGTGCACTTTTCTGTTCTTGGGATATGCAGAATGCACTTTTCAAGGGGGATGTTAAATCTATACTATATCCTGCCACAAATGAAGGGCAAACCCACAAAATAGGGAAGATATTAACTATGGTCCCCATTTATCAAGCTGTGGCAAAAGGGGGCTGGAGCTGGCTTCGGTGTGTGTTTTACAGATGTGCCGAGGCCCCTTTTTACCGCAGCTGGTAAAAGGGAAGTCTCGCCTTCCTGCAAGAAATGGCCGTGCACAAGTAAAGCACTTGCCGCGTGGCCATTTTGTGTGTGGGGGGAGGCCCTTACTGCCATCCATTGAGGTGGTAGTAAGGGCTCCCGTGTTAACCCGGTGGTAACCGAACAGCGCGCGGCACTGCCCGATTACTGCCGGCTACACTCTGGTGCTACAAAAATAAATACATTTTTGTAGCGCCAGAAATGATGGGGCGCTAGGGGTGAGAAGTCCCGCCAGGCTGCTGTGGTAGCCCAGCGGTACTTCCTGTTTAGCGAGCGGTAAGCCCGCGTTGGGCTTACCACCGCTTAGTAAAAGGAGCCCTATATCCCATGAAAACAAACAAGGTAATAGGATTATGTTAGGCATCAGAAAAAGTATATATGGATTACTACCAAAAAGTAGATAAATGAAGGGTATCAGAAATGGTCTTCTCTGACATAGGGTTACCATATGTCCTCTTTTTGAGGACATGGCCGGGCAACCGGGCGGGTTTTGCCAGCCTGCCCATTTGTCCGGATTTCCGGACAAACGGGCAGGCTGGTGGGCCGGCTTAGTGGTGTCCTATCCTCCACTCCCCTTCCCTTCCTGCCCTGGTGGTCTAGTGACCTCTTCCGGGCAGGAAAGAACCCCCTCTTTCCGGCCCCCCAGCGCCTGCATGCAGTTCCTTGCTGACTCCGGTCCTGGCGCAGATTCAAAATGGCCGCCAAGTCTCACGAGGCCGCTTCAACTCTTGGCGGCCATTTTGAAGGAACAGCATGCAGGCAAAACCCGCCCGGTTGCCCAGCCATGTCCTCAAAAAGAGGAAATGTCCGGGTAAAACCAGACATATAGTAACCCTATATCAGAGAAGATCATTTCTGATACCCTTCATTTATCTACTTTTTGGTAGTAATCCATATATACTTTTTCTGATGCCTAACATAATCCTACTACCTTGTTTGTAAGGGGAGGGGAGGATAGGACACCTTTAGGGGTGTGTGATAGGGGCAAGGGGATGTGACAGGAGCTGTGTGTCACGAGGGGTGGGGTGGAGTGTGTGACAGGGGGCGTAGTGGGAGCGTTGGGGGGAGCAAATATAGCAACCCTACTCTGACAGTCATCAGATGAAGGTACAGCACTATGTCATAGGGCTTGACAACTGCCTGTTCCAGCTTTGATTTTTAATCAGTTTCAACAGATACAGCTGCCCAGTCTGTGCAACTAAAATCTAAAATTTAAACCGAGATCACAAAAGTCCAAGATCAGAAGTTGAAAATAAGGGGGGGGGGGGGGGGGGAGTTGTCCTTTCTGCATCTGTGGAGGAGGAAATGCCTCACACATCTGCTACCTCTTAGTTTCCAACTCTAGTCTTAGCATCTGGAGCTTTCCTTCCCAATTATGAGTAAGACTTGCTCAGTCATTCATTGCTGGAATTCAAATAAACACAGAACACACTTCATTTCACCTTGTACTATGTTGTTGCTTAGCATTTAAATTTGTACGTGCAGAGTGATCATTGTAAATTTACTATTCCTACCAATGCTAATAATAAATTTGATTCCATCAGCCACAGCCTTGGCACCTAGGGATATGAATGTATTCAAGTAGATTGGATTGCAGTTTGATACTGATTTTTAGAGATGGAGTTAACAGCTAGGTGTGCATCTCCTGAGGATGAATCACAGTCTGAAAATGCTACTTGAATATTTGCAGTCCAGCCCTGCAGGGAGAATATAAAGCACCTTGGGTTGACCTATAAACATCACTTAAATTGCTAGGAGTGGGTTGTTAATGCCTTTGAGCTTTTTCTTTAAGCAAGCTGACAGATTCGGAAAACTATGGGCCTGATATTCAATACAATTTAGCCAGCTGTTGACCTGTTCAATGGCTTGGTGGGGGCTAGCTGATAATATTCAGCGGCACTTAATTGGCTTTGAATTTCCTGCAATAACGCTGTCAGCATTGCGCACAGCACTCACCATGGATGGCTGACTATCAGACCCTATATGTTTCCACAGTTTTTCTGGGGTAATTTTCAAAACCTTTGCTTTGAAAATCCTGCAGAGGCTGCACAAGCTATAGGAGTAGATCAGTGGCTCTCAGTCCTGGCTTTGGCCACACCCAATCAGTTAGGTTTTCAGGACATCCACAATGAATATGCATGAAACAGATGTGTATACAGTGGAGGTAGTACATGCAAATTCTCTCTCATAAATATTTATTGTGAAAGCCCTGAATCCAGACCAACTTGATGTTTTCCGAGAAACGGGTTGAGATGAGAAACTCTGGTGTAGATTTCAGCTGTGCAGGTTGTTGATAAAATGACCCCCAACCTGCTTAAAAACATAATAATGATAGTAACAGCTAAACTGAATTACAGGCTGTCGCGAGGATGGGGACGAGGACATTTTGCAGGACCTGCTGCTGGCACTGTCTGATCACGCCTTGGTTCTCACCCACCCGAACATAGCCCTGGGATCCTGCAGTCAGCACAGCCACACCGACCTGTGGCACCTGGGGGTATTAGTTCCAGAGATCGAGGGGGGGGGGCTTAAGAAAGAGAAGAAAGAAAAGGTTTTGCAGCTCAACGCAAACAAGTGTCCTAAGCCACAGCAGCAGTGCAGCAAGTAACCCGATGGAAAATATGCACAGGAATTATTTTTAGCCTGTGCAATCAACAGATTGAGAAGTGCCTGGGAAAGTCCACGTTTCGGGCCGGGGGGGGGGGGGGGGGGAGAGAGAGAGAGAGACCCAGGTAGGCGCTGGATTGAACAGGTCTGCCTGATCCAGGGAAAGGCACCGGCGGCTCAAGGCGAGAGCTGAGCCCGGATTGGCGTTGCCTGGACCCGCTCGCCAGCCCCACCCCCCGGCGCCACCTCCCTCTTCCCCCCTCCCCTCCCCGGCCGGGGCTCCCTTTGACTTTCACTCTGGGCTCCAAGGGCTCGCGCAGCACCTGGAAGGAGACGAAGATGGAGCCGCTGAAGCTGCACATGTTCCTGCCCTGCTCCTTCCAGAGCTTCCAGCGGTAAGGAACTTTTCCCTTCAGTTTGTTTAGGTTAGGAAAGGAAGAAAGCAGGTAAGACATCAAGATGCAAAGACTGCCTGGTCACTAGATGACACCATGCAAGGGTTGGGGGGGAGGTCGCCTGCCCCCTCCCTCCCCAGAATTTAATGATAATTGGCCACAATTGTTTGTTTCTGTACATCTGTTTTTGAATGCTCCCTTCTATGGGTACCCCTGTGTCTGTCGCTCATTTCCTTTATCTGAAACTTTGTCATCACGATACCCGTCACTCCATTTCAGTCGGGATAAGAGTGTATTTGGGCTGACAGCTACATCAATGAACCTTTTCAAATGATGGGATTTAATTGATTTGCGCCTGAAGTATAGGTGCTCATTTTCAGAGCACATAGAAAGTTGACATATGTAGTAATTCAGAAAACAGTAGATACACAGGGTAAAGGATCATGGATTTGAAAATACTGCCTTTCTGTGGTAGGTTCCATTAGTGGTCTCACAATCTTTGTAAGTTTTGTACCTGCAGGAATGGAGGGTTAAGTGCCCAGAGTCACAAGGAGTTGCAATGGGAATCGAACCCAGTTCCCCAGGTTCTTATCCCACTGGGCTAACATTAGTCTATCCGTCCACTATACAGGTGTATGTCTTTAAATTTAAGTTGCCACTGTTAAGTGAAAGGCCCCCCCCCCCCTCCCCTGGTGAGTCACTAATAGAGAGATTGAGAAACCAATATATAGATTCATCAGCAAAAGTAAAGAACACTGGTTCATGTGAAACGCTGCATAGGAATGGCTAGTTTATGATAAGCAAAACTCTTTTGAGGCAACACCATTCTTTTTACTTTCCATTTTAAAGTTCAAACACTTAATGTTTTTCTCCTTCATCAATTGCATAAAAATAATCTAACTTGTACATTATGAGAACAAAAACAGTACTTGTTAAAAAATCCAGCCCGTCAGTCCAAATAAAAGAAAAGATTGTACGCAAATGGCATGTAAGGATTAAAGTTAGATTGTTAATAAAATAGCCCTCCACAGGTTGCCTTAATTTCATTACAGTCAGATGTTTTCTTGTTCTTTTTCAGATGCTTTCATTTCCTATTTAAAACCAAAGCATACTGCATTCCACCAAACAACTGGATTTAAAGAGATGTCCTTCCAATCGCTTATAACTTGTTGAATGGTAATCCAAATTAAAATACCAAATAAAGTATCCTGGTGTTAGGCAAATTTAAAGTGGGATGCAGAGATCTGAGCATTCTTTTCACTTCCTGATAATTTCTCTACACGTCTCTTCCTACTCCTGTCCCACTCCCTCCCCCATCTTTTTCCTGCACAGCAACCATTCTGGACATAAAAGTCCCTCCACCACCTACCCAGCCCTCCTTTTTTCTGCTCTGTCCACTACTCTGGGCCATCATAATCTTTGACCTCATCTTCTGTTGTCGACTTTGTGCATTAACCCCTTTTCCACTCCCCCCCCCCCCAAACTGCACTGTCACTATTGTAGTTTGTTCTGTCTGCATGTCCACGTGTTCTTTACCATCTACGGAAGTGCAAGCTTCATTTGCAATGCATTAACACTGGCTGTTAGTGAATGTTAAACAGATTTTAGCGCATTTTAGAATGTGTCTGAAGTGTGCTTCCTTTACATAAGTAATGCCACACTGGAAAAAGACCAAGGGTCCATCGAGCCCAGCATCCTGTCCCCGACAACGGCCAATCCAGGCCAAGGGCACCTGGCAAGTTTCCCAAACATACAAATATTCTATACATGTTATTCCTGGAATTGTGGATTTTTCCCAAGTCCATTTAGTAGAGGTTTATGGACTTGTCCTTTAGGAAACTGTCTAACCCCTTTTTAAACTCTGTGGTATCGTGCTGTATAAATTACAGAATGATATGGGGACAAAGTTTGTCCCTGTCCCTGCCCTTTCCCCATGGGTTCTGTCTCTGCCCCCACCCCATCTCTACAGGTTCTGTTCCCATCCTCACCCTGTCTCCATCCCGGCAGGTTCTGGCCCCGTCCACACCCCATCCTCATGGGCTCTGTCCTGATCTGCAGAAGCCTCAAACACTTATGATTTTATATTTAAATCTTTTTATTAAAGTATAAAAAGGAACAATATGCTGTGCAACTGTTGTGTATATTACAAATAGAAAACAATAATAACAACGAGCAGCTATAATAACCCTCCCACCACCACCACCCTCTACCCTTCCATCCCCAACAATAGCTAATTTCTACTACCCCAAAGAATCCTAATCCATCCTGTTAAAATGTCCGTGGGTACAAAATACAACTCTTAGAGGGGAAAAATATGCCCTATGGAGCACTGTTATGGTTTTTTAAATCTGTGGATGAATAAGAAGTCATCAACAATCTCAGGATTCAGTCTAGCTCTCCTGTCTTTCACAGTCCTTCCTGCAATAGAAGAAGTCTTCTTAGAAGAAGTGCTGATAGCAGGATGTACGGGATCCCCCATGCAAATTTTGCTAGTTGTGGCCAGCATGTTTGCTTGTTTTTCCAAAAAATCAAAATATCATTGTAGGAATCACTCAAACATAAATAACAGTCCAGTTCATTAACGGGCTTTGAAGTAGAAAATGGCACGGGGACAAAGTGGGCAGGTTCTGTCCCCATCCCTGTGGTATCTTTCCCTGCGGGATATGTCCCCGTCCCATCCACGTGGTTACCACGGGTCCCCATCCCCACGTCATTCTCTAGTATAAATGATTGATGCACTAATATTATACAATACACTGCCAGTGGCAGCTTTTGCTATGTACAATCTCCTCTATGTCCTGTAGGGGGCAGTTCTATAAAGGATGCTAAAAGATAGGCACCCAATTCTAGGTACTAAGCTTGTAGTCTGTAATGGCAAATTTGTGTGCCTAATTTCTTTTAATAGAATTCTATCGTAATCAGCAATTAAGCATCAAAATCTAGGTTACACCACTTAATGCAGCTCTATGGCAGGGATCAATGTGAGCGCCTAAAGGCAGCTTAGTTGCCTGACAGTATTGAATAAATAGAACGCCCATGACCCGCCCCTGTGATCACTTCCTTTGCATTTATATGCTAGAACAGTTTGGCGTCCAGTTATAGAATAGCGCCTAAGTACAGTTAGGGGTCCTTAAGGAGCGGTAAGCCCACCGAGGGCTTACTGTGTGTCAATCTGGAACTACCACCAGGAGCCTGGCGGTAATTCCCACCTCTGGTGCGTGCCATTTCCGGTTCTATAAAAACATGTCCCGTTTTTGTAGCATCAGAAATTAACCAGCGGTAATCGGGCAGTGCCGTGTACTGCCCAGTTAGTGCCGGGTTAGCGCGGTTCCCCACTGAAATGGCTATGTGGTAAGTGGTTCACTTACTGCACGTCCGTTTTCCCAAAAACGGACAGCCTTTTACGCACTGCGGTAAAAGGGGGCCTTGGCGCATGTCAACGCGCGCTGACACTAGCGCAGATGTCCTCTTTTACCGCAGCTCAGTAGAAGGACCCCTTCGACATCTAACTGTCGTTTCACCCCCATTTTGCTGCTGAACCTTCCAATTGAGTGGCAAAAGTTAGGGTTTTAATTGGCGGTTATCTTTTGGCACACTGTAAAGAATGAAGGGGGTAGTGATTTAAAGAGGTTTGTGTACTGCCGATTTTTGAAAAGAAGTTTGAGTGTCTTTCCCTTCTGCCTCTGGAATGCAGCTATTGCCCGTAAACCATTTGTAATGTGTTTTGCTACATAGTAACAGTAGTAACACAACTTAAGATGTACAGTCTGACTGAAAGCTCTATCCCTAAGTGAACAGGCATTCAAGCAGATCAACTTCTGGCATTTTATTAAGTCAAGACTCGGGCGAAAGCCACCTCTGGAGTGTATTAATTATTTACTGAATGTTCTTGGGTTATGAGAGAGGTTTAGATTAAGTTGGGAAGGTATTATGCCTACCAGCTTGTGAAAGGTGTGTTTAAAGGCGGATTGCAAAAAAAAATGGAAAAACACTAACTTGTAGAGCTATTTTTAGGACGTAGTTATGTGAAAAAAAAAGGGAACTTAAAAACCAAGGGTTAAAGATTTCTAGGTGGCAGTGGGCATGAAGGATTTACGAAAAGGAATTTTAAAAAATGACCAGAAGTTGGGTAATTCTGCAGAAGTTCTTTGGACTACTTGATCCAAAATGTTCCTGTTAAATTCTTTGATGATAGAATTCCCAGAAGGGAACATTTTTTGGCCGGTATTTCTGCATAGACAAATTTTGCCCATCTTGTTGGCTTCTGCTGCAAACGTTTGTACACATCTCAAGTGTCACGTTACTGATGGTGTTGCCAAACTGTCGATTATTTGAGATTGAGGATGTCTTGGCCAATGAGAAGTCAGCATTTGCACCATCTGATTGGAAACCAGGTCCAGCAGGCATGAATTAATAAAGAAAGGTACTTTTCAGTGCCATTTATATGAGTAAATAGTGATTGAATTCTTAAATCGGCTCTCTGAAAATGGCCCTCGTTGAATATAACTAAAAGTATGGGAGCTGTTCCTGGGGAGTGTTTTTGGGTGGGAATGGAAAATAGCGCACACGGGGGCCTGAGTTACAAAGGGGACACTAAGCAGTTAACATGAATTAGCATAGTATTAGCACAGAGGTGTGGTAACTTACAGCACTGGCTAATTTGCTTGTTAACTGTTTACCAAGGAACCCGAATTATAGCTACGTCATGCAAGGTTCCACATTAGGAGTCACGGACCAGGAAAGGGATCTAGGTGTCGTCGTTGATGATACGTTGAAACCTTCTGCTCAGTGTGCAGCTGCGGCTAAGAAAGCAAATAGAATGTTAGGTATTATTAGGAAAGGAATGGAAAACAAAAATGAGGATGTTATAATGCCTTTGTATCACTCCATGGTGCGACTGCACCTCGAATATTGTATTCAATTCTGGTCGCCACATCTCAAAAAAGATATAGTGGAATTAGAAAAGGTGCAGAGAAGGGCAACGAAAATGATAAAGGGGATGGGACGACTTCCCTATGAGGAAAGGCTAAAGTGGCTAGGGTTCTTCAGCTTGGAGAAAAGGCGGCTGAGGTCTCTAAAATAATGAGTGGAGTTGAACGGGTAGATGTGAAGCGTCTGTTCATGCTTTCCAAAAATACTAGGACTAGGGGGCATGCGACGAAGCTACAATGTAGTAAATTTAAAATGAATCCGAGAAAATATTTCTTCACTCAACGTGTAATTAAACTCTGGAATTCATTGCCAGAGAATGTGGTAAAGGCGGTTAGCTTAGCGGAGCTTAAAAAAGGTTTGGACGGCTTCCTAAAGGAAAAGTCCATAGACCGTTATTAAATGGATTTGGGGGAAATCCACTATTTCTGGGATAAGCAGTATAAAATGTTTTGTACATATTTGGGATCTTGCTGGGTATTTGTGACCTGGATTGGTCACTGTTGGAAACAGGATGTTGGGCTCGATGGACCTTTGGTCTTTCCCAGTATGGCAATACTTATGTAAAGCAGTTTACAAACATTGTATTAAAATCAGGTAGAAAATTAAAAAAAAAAACTTAAAATGAGCTTTGGGGTGGGGGCCTGTCATAGATATCTGCCCCTGCACACGCAGAGCAGAACTCTACTACCCAAAATACTGAGTAAAATAATTAAGCTTTCATTACATTTAACAAACGTTGCATTTAACTCCCTAGTTTATCTCTACTAGTTATGTATTGAGCATTGTAGACAATATAGTAGAGTATTGCCGTTGATATTTGACAGTTTCATTACATTTAGGCATAGAGGTCTCAATTTGAAGGTAAAGGGACTAAAGGACCCTTTTACGAAAGTTGTGTTAAGATTTGTGGTTAAAGCGGTTCAACGTGGTTTTCTCGTGCGTTAACTGCAGATCTAACATGCCACTTTTTAACATTTTTATTTTGGGCTAGTGTCATTAGTACGTGGTAGCTGCCTAGAGTTTACTGCCCCCTCTTTAGGGGGCGCTAAGTACTCCTGTATTAACTCTGCATTAGCCATTTACACGCACTCTCCACCCATGCTATGCTCCCTCCCAAAAATGTTCTTGAAACTTTGCTATGTGCGGATAAGCACATGGAAACAAGACAAATACCACAAAATGCTTTAACTTGTTTGTTCTGAGTGGCGTCATCATTACATTGAAAATTATTAGTGATATTGGCAATCCCTGTGGTACCCCTGTATGTGCCCCCGGATTCTATATAGCACGCCTAGATTTACGCACGTAAATTTACATGTACTGTTATAGGATACACCTTGCTGTGCTTAACCCTTTAGTGTCCAATGTTCCCATAATAACCAATGTCCCCGTAATAAGCCATATGGGAACAGATTGATGGGAACATTGGACACTAAAGGGTTTTAAATCTACGAGCCACTATTTACACCAAGTTTTCCTTGGTGTAAATGGATCCACATAGTTTTAGGCACTGGGATAGCAACTAAGTGTAATTCTATATACCATTCATAAATTTGCATGGCTTGTACAATATGCTTAGGCAGAAATTTATTCCGCGTGGATTTTTCAGGCGCCATATATATATATATATATAGAATCTAGCCCATATAGAACAAATGCCCATGTGTAGTGGTGCTGAAAACTCACAGGTAAGGCATTTGTATGTTTAGTGGTCACTGTTAAATTTATAAAGCCTTTGAATACCTGGCTCGTAATGCCTACTTGCATTCAATACGAGGACGGTTCTGTGAGTAAGTGTCTCCTTTCAGGTGACCCAGTGCCGCGTGGCGAGAGCTATTCTGTAACATCACATGGTCGAGAACCACAGCAGTGGAAAGAACACCAGAGTCCCACGTGAGAAGTGGGAACAGGATCTGACTCTTCAAAACAGACCAAGGACTCTTGATATGAAGATTAAAAAAAAAACTTTTATTAAATGATGACTCAACACATTACCTTGTTTCGGCACATAGTGCCTGCTTCAGGACTCTTAGTAAAAATATTTGGCAAGCGCAAATATTTTCAATGGTGTGTCTTTAAAATTAGAACGTCGTTGGTCTTGATAAAGACCGTTGATGAACGTACATAAGCACATAGGCACCGCCATGCTGGGAAAAGACCAAAGGTCCATCAAGCCCAGCACTCTGTCTCTGACAGTGGCCAATCCAGGCCCCAAGAACCTGGCAAAAACCTCAAATTTAATAACGATCAATGGACTTTTCCTTCAGGAATCTATCCAGACCCCCTTTGAACTCAGCAAGGCCAGCTGCCGTCACTACCTTCTCCGGCAATGAGTTCCAGAGTCTAACTACACGCATAGTAAAGAAAAACTGTCTCCGATTTGTGTTAAACCTACCACATTCTAATTTCATCTTGTGCCCCTGGTTCTATTATTGCTAGAAAGTGTAAACAAACGCTTCACATCAGTCCGCTCTACCCCACTCATTATTTTGTACACCTCTATCATATCATAGTTGTGTGGCGTATAGACATTTCAGTGGCGTCCATAAGCGACACAGCTATCTACATTCCTGTTCCCACTTCATGTCGCTTGGTCATCCAGATTCCGTTATACAATCCTAGCAAAATTCGGCATAAGTGGCAGCACTGCCATGCCACCCCCCCCCCCCAATAGATTGCCCCCCTCTTGCCTTACACGCTATACCATTTGTGCCCAGTTATTTATTTTTTTATATATCGCCTTGAAGCCCAGAAGCTCAGGTATAGTACATATTTTTCTGTCTCTGTAGGTCTCACAGTCTGAATTTGTACCTGAGACAATGAAAGAGTAAATGACTTGCCCAAATCACAAGGAGCTGCGGTGAGGTTTGAACTGGGCTTCCCCATTTCTAACCCACTGCTCTAACCATTTGGTTAATACTGCACTCATTTGCCCTTCACATGGGCATTTGTTCACAGAGCTAGAGAATAAGCAGAGCTGGAGCAGTATCAGCACCTATGCATTTTCTAAAATAAATGTATAAGACCCAGTTCTTACTGGTTCACCCATGTACGAGGTTAGTCCTGCCTTGGTGCAGGTGTAACTTAGGGGCCGTTTTACAAAGCGGCTTACTGCTCGCTAAAAAGGAAGTACAACTGGGATACCACAGCAGCCTGGCAGTAGTTCCCAATCCCAGCGCACCGTCATTTTTATTTTCGCAGCGCCGGTATGTACCTGGCGGAAATAAGGCAGTGCTGTGCACTGCCCGGTTACCACCGGGTTAGTACGAGAGCCCTTGCCATCACCTTAATGGGTAGTGGTAAGGGCTCCCACCCCTCCCCCCCCCAAAAAAAAATATGGCCACGCGGCACGTGTTTCACTTGCTACACGGCCATTTCCTAAAGAAAAGAAAGACCTACCTTTTACCTGCTGCTTTAAAAGGGGGTCTTGGTGCACAGGCCCAGCTTGTGCCGCAGCTTGGTAAAAGGGGCCCTCAGTGACAGATTTCAGAGAGGCAATTTTATCACAGATGCAACATATACGCGTTCACATCCCTGTAATAAAATTATACTCTTAGGGCTCGATTTTCTAAAAGGATGCCTGCATGAAAAATCAACAAGTGGAGAAAGCATGTGGAGCATGGCTCATGGAATTCTTTCCAACCGCTCTGCATATGCACATGTGCATATATCTCTAATTTGTGTGTGTATGTTTGGCTTTGTGGGCTGTAATGTCATACATGTATATTTGCATATGCCTGCATGTGTGTCTGTGCATGAATGGGCATTATAGTATGTGTATGTATGTTTATATAATCTGCCCCCACAGCTTCTGATTGGTTGGATCCCACCCACATTCTACTGCTACTTACCCTGGAAATAGGCTGGGCTGGCCGCCTCGCATGAGTCAGGATTGAAGATCTACAGATAGAGTTTATGAAATAGGTTCCCAAATCCAGAACCTACGGCGCACAAATGCCAGTGCGCACATTAATGGAAAGGGAATGGGACTTATATACCGCCTTTCTGTGGTTTTTGCAACTACATTCAAAGCGGCTTACATAGTATATACAGGTACTTATTTGTACCTGGGACAATGGAGGGTTAAGTGACCTGCCCAGAGTCACAAGGAGCTGCAGTGGGAATCGAACTCAGTTCCCCAGGATCAAAGTCCACTAACCAGTGGGCTACTCCTCCACTCCACTCCACATGCGTGCTGAACAAAATGTAAATATATGCATGCACTGTACCAGTGTACACTCATATAATATGCCCATACATTGCAACCTGTCTCTGTTCCACCTAAGCTACCTTCCTGGGAACATCTACACATGCAGCTCACATGAAAGCAGGCACACACTTTCCCCAAATTCTGTACATCACGCCTTAATTTCCACGTGAAAATCTAAGCCATTGCCAGACCCTCCTTGAAGATCTGGTCTGAGGAATTTTGTCCCCCATGGCAGCCCTGTTTTGTACTAAAAATACCTTTCTTCCTTCCTTCACTGCTGTGCAGTTAGAGGTTGATTTAGATATTTAGCATTTTGCTACATGGAAGGTATCAGTAGCCCTTTGTATGGAAAACTAGATTTTGGATCAGAGTCACTACCTATCTCATTTCCAGTAGAAGAGAACAGTTTCCTCAGGTAAAGTGCACTGCTCTTGGGTGTGAAGGATTTCACACAATGCCAAGAATTTATTTTCTTGTTGGTTATGTAAATCCATGCCAACCAGCAGAAAAGCTGGATAGAAGCCTCTTTGTGTCTGGTGACTAAGCATGGTGATCAGGAATTGAGTGCAAAGCCCTGCAGAAAATCTTTGACACTCCTTTGGTTGTAGAACGCAAAATCATTACAGCATTTCAAATGTGTACCCCCAGTTTTAATCAGTTAACCTGTCCCTCCCTATACCTCCTACCCCACACTGAGGGATTTGTATAATTTGTAGCACGTAGTTTGGTACACAAGGATTCAGCAGGAAGTGTTATATCGTTACAGTGAACCTGCTGTCTGTTTCCCATAAATTGGAGATTAGATCCCCGTTTCTCATGTATGTATGACCGAGAATGTTAATGCAAATAATTTTTCATTATAAAGGGTTTTTTTTTCAATAAATGTTTCCTAAGTGTATTGTTATCCAAAAACTGTAACAAAGAGTCCAGTAATACTTTATGGCAGTATACAATATGTCTTTAAAAATGAGGAAAAGACCTGAAAACACCCAAACGCGTACTTTTAATTTTCAGCGTCTCTAGCGGGGGTCGTGGTATTCATCACTGGTCATAAAAACCTTGTAGCTTATTTTTTATTTACTTTGTCAACGTTTAATATATTTCATCAAATTTTATTTATCCTTTATTAAAATAACCTTTTCTTTATTTTATGAACAAAGGGTCTAACTTGTTTGACCGTATATTTGTCTTTGCACAAAAATATTTTTTTAATAATTCCTGAAAATAAAGAAAAGGTTATTTTAATAAAGAATAAATAAAATTTGATGAAATATATTAAACATTGACAAACTAAATAAAAAATAAGTTACGAGGATTTTATGACCAGTGATGAATACCACGACCCCCGCTAAAGACGCTGAAAATTAAAAGTAAGCGTTTGGGTGTTTTGAGGTCTTTTCCTCGGTTTTAAAGAAGTATTGTATACTGCCATAAAGTATTACTGGACTCTTTGTTACAGTTTTTGGATAACCATAGATATCGAGTTGCAGTTTGTTTCCACTTTTGAGATTTACTAAGTGTATTGTTAACATTGCTCCCTGGATTCTATAAAAAGTCTGTAGAAATTGACGCTTAGGGGTGGATTCTATATATGGCGCCAAAAAATTGGTCCGAACCTGCAAAGTTTAGGAGCCCTTTTACGAAGGCGTGGTAGGCTCTACACGTGTGCAGCGTGCGTCAAAACGAGACTACTGCCAGGCTAGCGCCCCCCCCCCCCCCCCCGGCTGTAATTTCAGATTTGGTGCATGCCCATAACACCGGGACAAATTATGTTTTAATTTCCTACCACACGCGGCGTTTCCAGCATTAATCGGCAGTTGGCATGTGCCGAGAGAGCCCTTACCGCTAGATCAATGGATGGTGTTAAGGGGTCGGGCCATAAATAGCCACGCGCTGGTTTCAATTTCACCACATGCTCTTTCCTGGCCCATTGGAAAAAAGCCCTTTTCCCCAGACGTGGTAAAAATTGACCTGGCACGTACCAAAAACGTGGTCATGCTACCGCGGGCCAGTTTTGCCTCACCTTAGTAAAAGGACCCCTCAGTGAACGATCAGGACTCATGGATTTGCAGTGTGGCTTGGGTTAAGTCTTAATAGGTTGGTAGACTACCTCAAATTTGAAACACCAATCTGTTTATGTTTAACTGATTTTTATTAGTTGTTCACTCAGCACAACATATTGTAATGCAAATTTCCAGACAACATATTCCACTAATACAGTCGTTTCTATATTTGTTATCAGTGACTGGATTTTCTTAACAACTGAATTTTATAACTCCCACTCCCTTGAATTAGCATCCCTCCCCCTCCCCTTTAGGTCTACTACCTATCCCCCCTCCCTCCCCCCCCCCCTATAGAGGCAGGTCCCATTGTCCTTTTATATACAATCTTTTGCATTTGCTTTATTTACATATTCAATAAATGTCCTCTGGCCGCAGGTGTCATAGAGTCTAGAAAGGGGCCCCATCTGCGTTGAAATCTCAGTTCTCCATCTGGGGGCCGACGATTGATTTCTAATCTCTCAAATCTCATCAGCTGTATCATCTCCCCTCTCCAGTATTGGTTTTGAGGAGGCTTTGGGGACAACCAAGCCGCGAGTATAGTTTTTTTGGCCACAATGATGGCCCGAGCCGCAAACTCCCGAATGCCCGGGACCACCTGGCCTTGCATTTGTAGTTTCCCGAACAACATTTCCGGTCCAGGGCTCCACTCGAGTTGCCACATACTTGAGGTCCATCTTAACAGTCTCTCCCAGAATATTCGCGTGACTGGGCATGTCCAGAACATGTGCCCAAGTGTAGCTCCCTCAGCTCCACACTTTGGGCATGCTCCATCCGGGGAGAGCCCCATATGAAAGGCCCTCCTCGGTGGTATATGGGCTCGCATCACCATCCGGTACTGAAGCTCCCAATGCCCCGCCATTGCAGTCATCCGTCTCAACCCTAGGATGTGATCTTTCAAAGTTGCTGCCATTATAGTCCCATCCAGTTCTCCACTCCATACCTCTGCTAACTTCTTATAGTCCAGTTCAGGAATTGTGTCTTTTATATGTCTATGGTGGAATGTGAGTGGTACTTTCTGTTGTGATCTGATAGTAAATGCTTCCGCCAATTCCTCCTGGACATCTTCAGTTAAGGAATCCCAGGGTAAGCTAGTTATGTAATGTTTCAGCTGATAGTAATAAAACAGATCAGACGACAGTAGATGATATTTTGATTGTAATTGATGAAAGGGTTTGATTTTCCCATCCTCTGTCAGCACCTGTACCAAGTACACCAAGCCCTGTTGTTTCCATCTCCGGTAGGCCTTATGTAGTTGTCCTGGCTGAAAATCTAAATTCCCACAAATAGGCAGGTATGGTGTTGTCCTTGCTGAAAATCGATGCAGTCTGCAAATCCATCCCCAGACTGCACGTGCTGTTGTGAAAATACCTGTATCCTCAAACTCCTTTGGAACTTTTGACCGTGGTGCATGTAGTAAATATCCAAAGTGCATGGTTTGTAGCGCTGCCTGTTCCAACATGGTGGCTGAGAAATAAGTCGTGCCCCTCAACCAGTCATTTATGTGGCGCATGCCACTTGCCACCGTCAGATGTCTTATATTCTGGAGTCCCAGGCCACCATATTCCACTGGTGTATGTAAAATCGACAGAGGTATTCGGGGTTTTTTCCCCCGCCAAAGGAATCTACTAATGGCTTTGTTTAGTATTTTCTCATCCTTAATGGAGAGATATAGAGGCAATACCTGGAATGCGTAGAGCCATCTTGGCACTATCATCATATTTATTATGGCAATACGTCCCATTAAGGAAAGTGGGTATGCCTGCCAAAGCTGTAACCTAGCACATGTGTCTCCCAGTAACCTAGTGACATTTAATGTGTATAGTTGTGATAAATCCTTTGGTACCCTGACCCCAAGATACTTAAATTCTTCCTCCACCCAGGTCATCTTGAGAGTTCTTTGCCATTCGGCCCCTTCCCCTTGCACCATCATAGCTATTGATTTTGTGAAGTTTAAAGTGAAACCCGATAACTTACTGTACTTGTCGATTAATTTCAGTATATTTGGTAGGGAGCTATCTGGATTCGTAATTAAGATCAGCAAGTCATCTGCAAATGCCAACGCTCTTATGTCCTGTGTTCCCAACCTAACCCCTTGTATCCCCTCTTCCAGCTTTATTGCTCTAAGCAAGGGCTCTAAGGACAAAATGAATAACAAAGGCGAGAGGGGGCATCCCTGGCGCGTTCCTCTACAAATCTCAAATTTTTCGCTTTTCACCCCATTGATAAGGATTTCAGCTGTTGGCTCAGTGTAGAGGGCCCTTATGGCATCATAAAACCACCCGTGAAATCCCATATGTTGCAGTGTGCCAAACATAAACTCCCAATCTACTTTATCGAAAGCTTTTTCGGCATCGAGACTGAGGAGTAATGTTGTTATATTTTCTGCTTTGCTCCGAGCTATTGCCATTAGTAATTTACGGACGTTCCCTCCTGCCTGCCTCTGCCTCACAAACCCCGTTTGTTCTTCTCCTATCAGCCTAGGCAATATGTTCGATAGCCTGTTTGCTAGGATTTTTGCTAGAATCTTATTGTCTACATTTAATAAAGAAATGGGCCGATATGCCTCCGCTTGGTCCTCTGGCTTTCCGGGCTTCGGCAATAGGGTTATGAGTGCCGCGTTTGCATACCGGGGGAAGCTCTTAGTCTGAACCACACTGTCAAAGTAAGCTCCCAAAGTTCCCATAAATGACACTGGCAGCAACTTATAAAACTCCCCGGAAAACCCATCTGGGCCCGGCGCCGAGTGTAGTGCCAGCCCTCGAACCACCCCCTGAAGCTCTTTCCCTTGGATAGGTTCATTCAAACTTTGTATCTCCTGGTCTGTCAAATGCATGGTGCCCACCTCCCTCAGGTAATCATGTAATGATGTCCCTCTGGGCCCCTGCTGTTTCCTATACAATTGGGAATAGTATTGAGCGAATATCTGCTTTATCTCTTCATTGTTCGTCCTCATTTTCCCTTGCCTATCTTTCACCGCTGTGATCACCCTATGAGGTTTCCAATTCGATACCAACTTTGCCAACATTGAACCCACTTTGTTTCCATACCTATGCAGCTTGTATCTATGGTAAAACATCGCTCTAGTAGCTTTCTCATGAATGTGGGAGTTAAGAGCTACCTGTGTCGTTTTTAGCCGTTCCCATGTCTTTTTATTTGGGTTGCTCACATACTGCCGTTTGGCTCTCTGAAATTGTTTTTCTAATTGTGTAATGGCTCTGGCTATCTTTTTATTTCGTGCTGCCACATACGCTATCACATCACCTCTTATAACTGCCTTTGCAGTCATCCAGTAAAGACTGGGGTTATCTATATGTTGTGCATTAGATGCTGCATAGGTTTCCCATTTTTGAGTTAGATATTGTGAAAATTCTTTGTCTCTATATAGGTACCCCGGAAACCTCCATCCCCTGCCCACTTGATAGTAACTGGGGGCCTCCACATCCACCCATATCGGGCTGTGGTCGGATATCTCTTCTGGGCCTATCTCTGCTCGTATTATTTCTGCAAATACCTCTCTGCTAACCATGATGTAGTCAATCCTTGACAGGGTCCCATGGGCCCTGGACACATGAGTGAAGTCCCTCTCACCTGGGTGTAATGTGCGCCATGTATCCAGGACCCCCAAGGTGCGCATAAACGTATTTAAGGCCCGTGCTCTTTGGCCACTACTCTGGTCTCCGTTCGGTCTCGAACAATCTTGTGTTGGGTCCGCCACTAAGTTAAAGTCGCCCATCACTATCAGTGGATATTTTAACACTGCACATTTCCGTACAAGGGACTGATAAAACCCCGGGTCATATACATTTGGGCCGTATAAGCCCAATAACACCAATTGCCTCCCCTGGAGCCATAGCCGCACAAGCACATATCTTCCCTGTGGGTCTTTGGAGAGTAGTTCAGCCTTAGCTGCCACCCCCCGTCCTATCAATATCGCCACTCCCCGTCTCCGCCCATTTGCTGATGCTGAAAAGACCTCCCCTACCCATGACCTTTTTAGTTTTTCATGCTCCAGCTCAGAAAGGCGGGTCTCTTGTATACATGCTATGTCAGTCCCTTGGCGGCGTAAAGCCGATAAGATTTTTGCCCGCTTTATAGGCGATGTGATTCCCCCCACATTCCACGAAGTGAAACGAATTTTTTTAATTTGTGTCATTTGAAGCTGTATTTATGTTTTATCAATAGTCCCCAACCTTTAAACCTTCTCTCATGGGTCCCTCCTCTCCCCCAAGTGTTACCATCCGCAAGTATTTCTATGGTTCCTAAACTTCCTTCATATTGCTCTGAATGGTGCAAGGTTACTTCTGTCCCCTTATCCACCCCTTTCTTGTTTTTCCTTTTCCGACAATCCTCCCTGCCTCTTCCCTTCCCAACCCTCCCCCCTAACTGCCCCCCGCCCCCACCCTCCCTCGTCTGTATCTTTAAACTTTCCTTACCTTTTATTCCTTTTTCTAATCCGGGCCACCCCCCTACAACCCTTATCCCTTTCTCATTCCCTCCTCTATCACCCCTCTCATTTCGCGATGCTACTCGCAAAATGACCGCTCCCGTTAGAGGCTAGAGGCTCCCGCCCCCGTGTCCCTCCAATAACATTTTTGTCTAAACCAACAGTACTTTTAAGCAGGTAAATCTTTAACATGGCAACGAACAACCACAATCAACAAAAACCTTCAGCTTTCAACTTCATACCCTTTATCTTTTAAAAAGGATTTCACCTCAGCCACTGTTGTAAAATGGTGCCATTTCTCCTGGTGTAAAATTTTCAAGCGGGCTGGAAACATTAGGGCAAATTTTATGTTCTTTTTAATTAGCCAGGTACACACTGGGTGGAAGCTTCTTCGCTGTTCTTGGACGGATTGTGAATAGTCCTGGAAGATTAAGATTTTGTGTCCATCATATCTGAGCTCCTCTCTTTTTACCCGAAAGCCCCTCATAATTTCCACTTTGTGTCTGAAATTGAGGATTTTTGCTACTATTACTCTGGGGCGATTTTTGGTTTCCTCTTTCCGACCCACGCGGTGCGCTCTTTCGATTACCAGCGGGTTCCCGGAGTCTGTCAATGCTAGTTCTTTTGCCAGCCACGCCTCCAGCCATGACTCCAAGTTTTGTTCCGGAATTCTCTCCGGGACACCCACTATTCGAATGTTGCTCCTTCGGGAGCGATTCTCCAGGTCCTCCAATTTTATTGCTTGTGCTGCCACTTGTTTTTTAAGGCTCACTATATCAGGGGCCTGTGAGCGGACATCGTCCTCGAGTGCTGTTACTCTCGTCTCCAGGTCCCCTGTCCGAATTCCCAGCCCGTCGAGGCCGGTCTTAATTTCCTCCACTTGCTGTGAGAGCGCACTCCAGCGCGGGTCTAGCGCTTTTATCACTGCCGCGGTTAGCTGCTCCAACTGAGCGTCAGTGAAAATCAGAGTTGGCAGCGTGGCGTTATCCGCCATTTTGGATTCGCCAACTCCTGTCTTGTTCCTCTCTTTCCGCGTTGATTTCTGTGCCATCCCAGGTGGAGTTTTTTGTAAAAACTTTTCCATGTATTATTCGTCGCACATTTGTATTTTAGTCGGTTTAAGACTATTTAATTGCGGTTAGTTTTCGCTTTCAGGGGCGGGAGACCTCGGAGCCGAGTTCAGCTGCTGCTGCTCCGCTCACCGCATCACCGGAAGTCTCACCAATCTGTTTATTAAAAAGAAAAAAAGCAGTCACCTTATAAAAATAGGATTGTGCTTCAAAATACAGCATTACAACCAGCCAAAAATGTACAACCAGCCAATCAATGGTGCATACACATGATCTCATGCCTTGGGTATATCTTGAAAATATGTATAGCTTGGGAATTCTAGGGATGTGCACAGGCAAGAAACATTTTGGCTTGTTTTAATTTTTTCATATTTTCATATTTTTTTCCAGTTTCAATCACAAAATCATTTTAATAGAAATTTGCTAATGCACACCATAGCGTTTTAATATGTGCTTTTCAACATGTGCTTAATCGACCTATGGCACATAATTCGTACCATAGAGCATGTTTAAATCAATTTAGCGTGCAAGAAAAGGAATGTTTACTAAACCACAAGGTGGTAAGCTATGCAAATCTCTCTCGTGCATATTCATTAGAGATAACCTGAAAACCTGACCTGTTGGCACCCTCAGGGACTGGGAGTGAAGACCTTTAACTTTTTCATCTGCAAACCGCTGTGTATGCTGAAGAAAGAACAGACCCCCCCCCCCCCCCCCCCCCCCAGCAGCTGAGGCCTTACCAAATTACTTGGCGAAGGGGAGCCAAGCCTTGACCTTTTGTCAGAGGATTGAAGAATTGTTTTTCTTCTAGTAGCTGATGACATGTTAGCAATGTGAACTGTATTTGGAGCATCTGTAGGTTTAATTTCAGTTGGCATGGGGAAGCACGGTGTTCATTATGCACTTTCAGTTATTTATTGCATTTGTATCCCACATTTTCCCACCTTTTTGCAGGCTCAATGTGGCTTACAATACATCATGAATGGTGGAAATATGTTAGAAGATATACATTTAGTGTTATAGAAGAAGCTTGGGTAACATGATAATGATAAAAGCAAATATTATAAGACAATTCTGAATATAAGTGGAGGAGTGGTGTATGTTCACATTTGTTGATCTTTGTGGTATGCCTTATTAAAGAGATGGGTCTTCAGTAGTTTGCGGAAGTTGGTTAGTTCTTAGATCGTTTTTAAGTTGCGCGGCAGTGCGTTCCATAACTGTGTACTCAAGTAGGTAAAGTTTGACGCATGCATTAGTTTGTATTTTAGACCTTTGCAGTAGTTAGGCAAAGCACCCACATCTCTCCCAGGGCCATTGCTAAGGTGTTACCAACCTGCTCATTTTTTGAGATCAGCTCAGAAACAGCTACTTGATGTGCCTTCATTTCATTAGGTCTATTTGGAAGAATGTAGATCTTCTATTTTTTTTTACATCAGAGGTCCGAAATTATGGAACGCATTGCCCGTTGACCTTCGTTTGATGCAGAATTTAGATCAGTTTAAAAAAGGTTTAAAAACTTATTTATTTTCTCAGGCTTTTGGTTCCTTTGTTGTATGATACTGTTTTATTTTAATAATATGTATATTTACCTTGTAGTACGTTTTAAGAGTTATTTAGCAAATTTTTGTACAGTTTTTTTGAGTGATAAAATGGTTTTTATTGTTATGTTTCGTTGTTTTTATACTTTGTATGTGATTTGTTCAGATATAGCAGGTTATAAATAAAGTTTTATTATTATTATTACTTCTTCCCCCCCTCGCAATCCTTTTATTTTTATATCATGGGATATTAAAAAAATGTGAGGGATGCAGTGGCATAGCTAAGATTAAATGGCCCCAGGCAGAAAAATTTAAGATGGGCTGTACAATCCTCTCTCCCAAGGTAGTGGTGACTGAGGGGGAAGGGGAAAACTCCTTCAGAGGTCTAGTAACCAAACACTTCAAAGAACACATTCCAGACTTATATAGACAATCTGTCATGATAAAACAGCACGAAGTCCAAGGCTCAAATAGTCACAGCTCCACCTTTTAAAAGGCAGCACCCTAGAATACCAAAATACTTCTTACTGGAAATCAGAACAAGTCAGACTGCTACAGATCCCCTACACAGAAATTAGCAGAATACCTCATTTCTATCAGTCCTGCAAAAGAGAGAGAGAGCTCTCAAATACAGAATAAGCCACCACAGACTAGAAATTGGAACTCCGAATCTGAATATAATTCAACACTGGGGAAACAGAAATGTATTTCCTTCTCTGCTGTGTGAAATGTATTTGTTTATTTCAAACTTTCTATGCTGCTTAAACTGGCAAGCAGGGAAAAGAGGTTTACAAAGTTGCACATTTCAAGATGACATTTTCCAGTTCCTTTTTTTTTTTAAATAAAATATGTTCTCCCTTTGCTGTCTGGGCTTTTTATTTTAGTAAATGGTTTGGTCCCAGCCTCTCATTTCACTTTTCTTCTTCTGTCCTTATCTAGGGGGGTCTTTTACTGAGCTGTGGTAGTGTTGTTAGCTCACGGTAGAAATCAGCTGGTAATTAGGATTGCCGCCTGGGGCACGTGGTAGCCAGGCAGTAGTTCTAGTTTGATGCGCATTATACGTGCATAGGCGCCCTTCGCGGCATATTAAAAGGGCCCCTTAGTGCGGTGAAGTTTGTGAGAAACACTACATTTCAGAATGAAGGGAAGAGGAAGCTTAGATTAGGATTTGATCTAGGTTAATAAGCATTAAAGCTGAATAAGCATTTGTTTAGAAAGGCAAATGCTATGATTCTCAATAGAAAGAGGCTTTGGCAAGAAAGAAATTAACAAATGTTTTAAAATAGGGGCAGGTTCTTACATTTTTTTTTTTGTGGAGGTGTTTAATGCAGGAATAAAAGAAGAGCATGTTACAGCTAGATTTTCTGGTTTTCTTCCAGCAATATAAAATGTTTTGGGCTGCAATGGGTATTGCACTCTTGCAGTAGAGCTGCAGTATTGAGCAGGATGGCACATTTTATCTTTTAAGACTGCGGGAGGTGAACAAAAGCAGTATAGGTATGTCCAAGGGCGGAAGAGAGGGTGTTAATGAACTGTATATTCTGACTTGCTCTGAATATTTTTTTTTTCAGACCATGATCAATATTTTCCACTTTTGCTGAACATCCTCCCAAATGTCTCCCACCGTATACACTGCTGCCATCCAGAGGCCAGCGAGTTTGTTTAAAATGAAGCAGTTTGCATATTGGAAGTGTGTATTATTTAATTACATGTGCCGTAGTCAGCATTAAGTATTTTTATCACACAAACCCAATAAAATGTTCCCTCTACCAAAAAAGAGAGAAAAAAAATCTAAGACTTATTTTCTTATTGTCAGTTGTTAATTAGCAGCTACAGTAACTAACAGCTACGGCTGCATTAATGTGCATTATTAACAGCTAGGTCTCATCGTAGAAAATGGGACCCTGTGCTAAAATAAATCACGTTAATGACATTAGTGGATTTTAGTAACTTGAGTTGGAAATTTGGAAAATGAAATGACCACATTGTGAGCCTGACGATTATTATTTTACCTCTATTACAATGTCCAGGCTCCTGAGATTATAATTAGACATTTGGCTAAATGTCTGGAAGATTTTTAACTTCAGAAACCTGCAGAAATGAGGTAGAAGTAATTGATTTCCAAAAATATTTTTGCTTTAGGAACAAATGAATTAATCACGTCTAAAAAAACACAATGTTCAACGAGCTTCATTTTTTATGAAATTAGAGGGATTTTTTTTGTTACAGTAATAACCCAACAAGTATTTTAAATACACTGTAGACCCCATATAGGGGGTCTTATAACTAAGATGCGTAAAGCTGTTTATTGCATGAATTATGGCATATTAACTGCTTCTGCAGAAGTGCACTAGCATCTACCGCAGTGTCATGAAGGTTTGCACGTGCTAATTTGTGCATTAGCTTGTATATGGTGTTGGGGGGGGGGGGGTGGCAGGATTTGGGCAGGTCATGGGCATACATTGGGCATGGACTGCATAATACAGTAAGTGTACGGTAATTAATGTGTGCTAATGTCCATTTGTGCAGTTGGTGTGACTTTGCTCAATGGGAGATGCTAATTGTGACTTCTATGCACACTAGTGCTCATGTCCATGTGTAAATTTAGGAGGACATGCGGGGCATGCCCCCAGCAATTAGTCTTTGCACCTAGCGCATACTGATGTTGCTGTTAGGAACAGCAAACAGGAAAGACCTCTACGTCAGATAATCCAATCAAACAGGATGGGAGGATGTCCAAAGGACGAACCGAACACTGGAGATAGTGCTAAAAAACCTCTTTATTAATTGCTTGAACAAAAGGACCCGACACGGTCCCGGGAAAGGTTGATTGCTCAGTTTTTTCCTCTCCCAATCACATGCATTTGGGCAGTTTTGTTTGTACAGTGTTACCCTTGAACACCATTGTGACCCCCGAGGCAGGCGTTTTGTGATGCCGAAACACGGACTGTGTCGAGTCCTTTTGTTCAAGCAACTGATAAAGAGGTTTTTTTTAGCACTATCTCCAGTGTTGGATTCGTCCTCTGGTCAACTTCTACTCCTGTTAGGCCTGGATTCTATATATGGCGACTAAAGATGCGTGTGGAAATTTTACAGTGCGGCCAAATTGTGTATGCAGCTTTAATTGATTAACAAGCCAGTTGGCACCAATAATTGACCGATAGGAAGTAATTATCATTGCTAATTGGCACTAATTAGAATTTATGTGCTCGTAAATTATAATGGGGAGGGGCATGGGCATTCCTTAAAATTACGTGCAGTGTTATGGAATGCTCCCGATCTGCACTGAAGTTAGGTTCGGGCATTTACACAGGTTTTTTGTTGGCGTAAATGGTTACGCCTTAATTTTAGTCGGGGGGGGGGGACAGGCACTATGCTTATTCTATAAACCACACCTAACTTTAGGTGAGGTTTATAGAACAGCACTAAGGGGCCCTTTTACTAAAGGGTTGGCGCCCAGCGTTAATTCCCCCCCTCAGTGCGCGCCATTCCTGCACTACAAAAATATTTTCTGTTTTTGTAGCGCCTGAGCTTACCTGCTGGGTTAGAGCGGGAGCCCTTACCGCCACCTCAGTGGGCGGCGTTAAGTGCTCACCCCCCCCCCCCTTGAAATGGCCGTGCGGCAAGTGGTTCACTTATCGCACAGCCATTTCTTTTTCAGAAAAAAGACAGCCTTTTACCGGCACGTAAAAAACACATGCTGACGCTAACACAGGCCCCCTTTTACCGTTGCTTAGTAAAAGGACCCCTTAGCATGGTTTTCTTCGGTGCTGATTTTTTAGGTGTCATTTAGTATGCAAAGTTGCACATGCAAGGTATAGAATAATGTCCATTCTGTGTATAACTTAATAGCTTAATTAGCTGCTAATTAGTATTAAGGACCAGTTATTGACTATAATTGGACCTTAATTGGCGCTAACTAGCATATAACTGCATTAGGCAGTATTCTTTAAATTGAGCATAGTAACATAGAAGATGACGGCAGAAAAAGACCTGCATGGTCTACCCAGTCTGCCCAACAAGATAAACTCATATGTGCTACTTTATGTGTATACCTGATTTTGATTTGTACCTGCCATTTTCAGGGCACAGACCGTAAAAACCCAGCATTAGCCCCGCCTCCCAACCACCATTCTCGCCTCCCCCCACCGGCTCTGCCACCCAATCTCGGCTAAGCTTCTGAAGATCCATTCCTTCTAAACAGGAATTTTTTATGTTTATCCCACGCATGTTTGAATTCCGTTACCGTTTTCATCTCCACCACCTCCCGCGGGAGGGCATTCCAAGTATCCACCACTCTCTCCGTGAAAAAATACTTCCTGACATATTTCTTGAGTCTGCCCCCCTTCAATCTCATTTCATGCCCTCTAGTTTTACGGCCTTCCCATCTCCGGAAAAGGTTCATTTGCGGATTTATATCTTTCATTGCGCGCATAACTGGAAGGGGAATGTGGACCTGGGAGGGGCATGAGCAGATCGGGGGAGGGGCTTTGCACTTGAGTTATAGCATTAGATACCTAATTGCTCATGCCTAAAGTTAGGGGTGTAAATGCGCTTAGGGCACACCACTCTAATGCAGTGGTTCCCAAACCTTGTCCTGGAGGCACCCCAGCCAGTCAGATTTTCAGGATATCCACAATGAATATTCATGAGAGAGATTTGCAAGCAGTGAAAGCAGTGCATGCAGATTTCTCTCATGAATATTCATTCTGGATATGCTGAAAACCTGACTGGCTGGGGTGCCTTCAGGACAAGGTTTGGGAACCACTGCTCTAATGCCTACATTTAGGTGATCTATAGAGAACTAGTGTAACCAAGCCCGTTTCGTCAAAAATGAAGCGGGCCCTAGGAAGGCTGTCAAAGTGATTTCTCCTCTCTCCCCTGCCCTCCCCGCCATGTCCCGCAATTTTTCCCTCCCCTCCCATCCCCTCTATGTCCCGTGATTCTGACCTCCCCTCCATGTGCAGCGATTCTCCTCTGCCCTGCCCTCCCCTCCGTATCCCAGGATTTTGGCCTCCCCTCGATGTCCAGCGATTGTACTGTGCCCTGGCCTCCCCTCCATGTCCAGCGATACTCCTCTGCCCTGCCCACCCATCCATGTCCTGTGATTCTCCTCTGCCCTGCCCACCCATCCATGTCCTGTGATTCTCTCCTCTCCTCCCATCCCATCCATGTCCATTGATTCTCCTCTGCCCTGCCCTCAATGTCCCGCGATTCTGTCCTCCCCTCCATGTCCAGCGATTGTCCTGTGCCCTGCCCTCCCATCCGTTCGTAACATCATGACGTCAGCTCGCCTCCAGTGTTCCCTTCCCTCTCACTGTTCCGCCCTCCTCTGACGTCATTTTGTCCTTACACGAGGGCGGGACAGTGAGAGGGAAGGGAACGCTGGAGGCTTGCTGATGTCAGGATGTTACGAACCCAGCCAGCCACCCAGCCATAGAATGTTGAGGTACAAATTATTATATAGAAGATTACCCTCTACATGGGGTCTACAGTGTTCCATTTTTCTGAGTTCATTGAAGCAAAAATGTGTCTGTTGTTCACTGGAAAAGCTTCTGTTCATCTGTTTACTTGTCCGAGTCAGATCTTCCTCATTGATAGGTTAAGCCAGAGCATAGATTTGAATTGACTGTATGCTGCATGGATATTATATCCCTCTAATTCCTCTTCTCAAATGGGAGTCTATTGCTTTTGCATATTTGATATTTGAGGACAGTACAATGAAAATAGATTTGTAATTACTAAAATTAGAAAAAGTTTAACTCTAAAACAAGTTTAAATGTGTAAATAGATCTCATTCTGCAGTCTAAGAAACTGGCTTGAAAAGTCCTTAGACACTGCAGTTGATATGTGCAAGGTTACTGTATTTTCAGTTGAAGGGATTATAATATTGTTTAACCAGTTCACAGGCTTCTCTTGAGCAGCTAATTAACGCGATTATTCCACAGCAGCATCAGTCCTAGAACAAGTTTTGAGGGGGGGGGGGGTTCTTTCTTTTATCAAACGGATCAGCCTCTCTGGGAATGTTTCAATCTGACAGGCCTTCAATGGCAAGACATTTAAATAAATAAATAAAAAGTAACTCAGATGGCATGTGCAAAAAAAAAAAAAAAAAAATCTGTGTCTGATCTTTTGTAGAACAACCATTTTGAAAGACAAGGAACTCTGCCTTCATGGGGCCTGTTTTTAAGCAAGGAAGTGTAACCAACTTATTAGAAACGAAAGCAATTTTTCTGATTGCAGTAGGGAATTAAAAAAAAAAAAAAGAATAAAGTTGATCCCCGGTTTCTAAGCTGTGTGCTTACAAATTGAAGTATAATAATGAGAAGTGCTGCTGGAGGTGAGATGGTTGGGGAGATCTCAGAGAAAGGAATTTTTTAGTGAGAAGTCTGGCACTGTGTCAGCAAAAATGCTTTGTTGCAGTTTCTAAAATTAAAATCGAAAGACCCTAAACATATGCAGATGAAAAAATTAGAAAAAAAAAACTCCTCTGTGATATATTTAGTACTTGTATAAGTGCTTCTGTGTGAAATAGAAAATCATGTACTTGGTCCTTGGGTATAAAGGATTGCATTAAATATTAAGGACACAGTGAGGAACCTTTACTTCAGTTGTAGGTAATTCTGCAGTACAGACATTGGTATAGTGAAGGGGAAAACACGATACCAATGTCGCCACTACTGTTTAGTTTCTTCGTTAAGCCAGTTGTGTTTTGGATTATGGTTTTCATGTCCACTCTTTTGCCGATGACATACAGCTGTATGTTCCTTTGGTTGTCTCTTGTGATGGTCAGTTTGAAAAGTTCTGTCTTGCTTGACAGCTATAAAGAAATGGATGATTATGAACAAGCTCCAGTTGAATACAGCTAAAACAGAATTTTTATGCATTCATAGAGAAAGTGGCTCCTTTTTTTGGCCTGTATTATCATGGGATGGTTCTATTATATCTGCTAAGAACCAGGTACGTAGTCTGGGAGTTGACCTAGATGCTGGTCTCTCTTTTGAGACTCACATTTCTCTTGTGGTCAGCTGTTATTTTTACTATTTTTGGCAGCTGAAATATACTCTGTTTTATTTTTCTCTCTCTGATTTTGCTCAACTGGTTTATGCCTTTGTAATATGTTGTATAGATTATTGCAGTGCGTTGTTTGTAGGTCTGCCTGCCAAAAGTTTGAAGAGGTTGCCCATCTTTTGACTAACTCTCCAAAATGTTGTCATATTTCTCCTGTTCTAATATCTTTGCATTTGCTGTCTATTGAGAAGCTTTGTTTTAAGTTGTTAGTTTTGGCTTTTAAAGTTTTTCATTCTGTAGCGCCAAAATGTGTAATAGTTTTCCTTTATATGCACCTTGTTATTCTTTGCGTTCTCAAGGTGAAGGCGTTTCTCTCTTCCTACTGCAAATTCTTTTAAACTTTTGTGAACCCGTAAGTGTGCTTATTCTTGTTCCTTGGTATTTGTGTGGAAATTGTCTTCCTTTATTCATTAGGAATATTGAGTTTTGCAAATGTATTAAAACTTGGGTGTTCAACTGAGTAGAGATTCCAGAAATTTCAAGCTAGCTTTTGTGCGCTTAATATTGTTATGGGGTATTGTAGATGATGGGTTTTGTACCCTATGATTTATATTATGATGTTTTATATATGTGTTTGTTACTATGATTATGTATTTACATTTTTAACCCATTCTGGGCATTATCAGCAGAGCGGACTAAATACATGTGTAAATAAATTAATAAATGAAAGGGTGTTCTCGAACAATGAATTAAACATATACATAGATGGGAAAAATGAAATATCTGTCACAAGAGCTCTGGCTTCTCTATGCAATTGTATACATGTATTTGTAAATTGATTTTAAAGATTAAAACTGCTTGGACTGCCCTAGTACAGCAACTTGAAGTTCAAAACATTTGGGGCTGGGCTGTCCTTTCCCATGGAGGTCTTTCATACTTTGAAATGCAGCTCTGCTCTCTGTGTTGTCCACAGAAATAGATAGAGCTTGGTGTTTCTCCCTTAGGTTCTGGGTGGTGTTGATTTATTAAATCCTTTAAAAATATTTATGGTTATTTATTTTAGTTATGTGAATTGTAGTAGGTTGTTGGGCTGTTTATTGATTTGTTGCATTTTATTTGTGTTCCTTTATAAACCACTTGGATTACCTATGGATAGGCAGGAGTGATACAGGCGTGATAATTACATTTTTGACATCATAAACTCCTAAGTGTATTTAATATTTGATTTGCTAGAAGATGATGAATATAGATCCTCCTGAGGTGCTGTATGTTTCCTTGTACTTATCTGATATGCATCCTATGGTGCTTCAATAATTAATAATAGACCTCTATGCCCTAGCTAGTTCCCTCCTACCTTGCCTTTCTCCCATCCATCCATGAGTTAACGAGGTGTCAACAATCAATAATTTGCAACAATTTGGATTTGTGCGTGCATCTGGCCTTGTTGCTATTCTATGACATCTGTGTATAAATTTAGTAACGTTCTTATTTAATTTTTTTGAATCAGCAATCACCACTGCCAGTCGATATTGACCCAACTGTATTCACACTAATTCTGTGCTTCCTCAGAGTGGAAATGTACACGTTAGAAAATGCAAGATTGGCCAGTCTGACTGGCTAATTTTGGGGTCCTTTTACTAAGGTGCGCTGAAAAATGGCAGTAGTGTAGGCGTGGGTTATGGGCACTCTCCGATCCATTTTTTAGCGCACCTGTAAAAAAGGCCTTTTAATATTTTTTTTTGCTGAAAATGAACGTGCGTCAAAATAAAAATTGCCGCTTGCCCATTTTGGGTCTGACACCTTACCGCCAGCCGTTGACCACGTGCGGCAAATTACACTTGGCGCGCATCCATTACGTGTGCCCGAAACTAAAAAAAATATTTTTCAGACGTGCTTATCGGACGCGCTCTGAAAATGAAATTACCGCAAGAGCCATGCAGTAGTCAAGTGGTAACTCCATTTTGGCGCGCATTGGGCGTGTGTAGATTCTTACGCGGCTTAGTAATAGGGACTCTTAGACTTTTCAAATGTATAAATCCCCTCTATGCAAGTAGTCTTCAAAATTTAGAATTAGGCTCTCGGTATATTACTGTGGTAAGCGTTCCTGGTTTATAAACGTCTTGTGTTTTTGTGGGCTTTCTGCTACGTTGTCTTTATCAAAAGCTTAAAATACTATAGATGTCTTCTTGGACATTAAACATAAACATCCTGTTAGGGAATTGTTCCCCGCCAAACAGAGAGCATCCACATAGCTTTCTGGTGTTTATTGTTTGCAATTGTTTATTTTTTTTGCTCTTAATTATGACATTTTTATTTATTGTCTCAGTTGTGCTTCTGTTTTATTGTTTTGCTGCTATTATTCACCACCAGATTTTTTTTTGGAAAGGCAGTTCATAATAACTTTTTGTTTTCCTACGTTTGATTGAAGATTTGTAGGAAGTTTACTGTAAGGGAAATGTATTTGTTAGGATTTATTAACAGCCTTTATCATGAGATTCATCCAAGGTGATCTACAACGGGAACCGCTTGAAATGAATAATTTACATTGTATTAACACTGTAACAAGTTTTCCTCGTTGATTGTATTAGCTTATATTTGGTCATTTTACTATTGTTATGCTGTTAACAAAATTGTATGTTTTATCTGAAACTGTACCTGCTGTACATTACTTTGGGTGAATCTCTTCATAAAGGCGATACGTAAAGGCTAAGAAAGTAAAAAAAATAAACTGATCAAATATAAGCATAAATACAGTCAGTGATGTAAACGATGAATTAAATCCTAGTAAAAGCAATAATACGATAGTGTTAGAAATATTGGGGCCCTTTTAGAAAGGTGCCTTAGGCTGTACTCGCGTTCAGCGTGCGCCAAAATGAGATTACCGCACCCCCAGCAGTAATTTTAGATTTGGTGTGCATCCATAACGCCTGGGTAGTTTATTTATTTCCTCCCATGCATGCCATTTCTGGTGGTAATTGGCAGTTGGCATGGGCTGACCGGTCACCATGAGCCCTTACTGCTAGATCACTGGGTGGCCTTAAGGGCCAAGGCTGGTTTTAGATGCGCAGTGGTTTCAGTTTTACTGCGTGCCCTTTTCCCATCCCATTACAAAAACAAGCCCTTTTTTGCAGACACAGTAAAAACTGGCCCGGTGCATGGCCAAAATGCGTGCCTACACTGCCGCAGGCCACCTTTTACCACGGTTTAGTAAAAGGGCCTCTTAGAGAGCTCAGTAGAACAACTATATTTCAGAAGTATGATAAATGTCAGCAGAATACAAGTGATACGTAAGAACACAAGAATAGCCTTACTGGGTCAGACCAATGGTCCATCTGGGCCAGTATCCCGCTTCTAACAGTGGCCAATCCAGGTCACACATACCTGGCAGAAACCCAAATAGTAGCAAGATTCCATGCTACCAATCCCGGGGCAACCAGTGGCTTTCCTCATGTCTATCTCAATAACAGACTATGGACTTTTCCTCCAGGAACTTGTGCAAACCTTTTTTAAATCCAGATTTTTTGACTGAAAAAATATTTTCTCCTATTTGTTTAAAAAGTATTTCCATGTAATTTCATTGTGTGTCCCCTGGTCTTTCTACCTTTTGAAAGAGTGAAAAATCAATTCACTTTTACCTGTTCTGCATGACTCAGGGTTTTATAGACCTCAATCATATCCCCCCTCAGCCGTCTCTTTTCCAAGCTGAAAAGCCTTTCATGATATGAGAGGTGTTCCATCCCCTTTATTATTTTGGCTGCTGTTTTTTGAATCTTTTCTAATTCTGCTATATCTTTTTTGAGATATGGCAACCAGAACTGAACATAATACTCAAGGTGAGGTTACACCATGGAGCGGATCAGAAGCATTATAATATTCTTGATCTTATTTTGCATCCTTTTCCTAATAATTCCTAGCATCCTGTTTGCTTTTTTGGTCCCCGTCAGACACTGGGCAGAATATTTAAACATATTGTCTATAGTAACACCTAGATATTTTTCTTGAGTGCTCCTAAGGTGGACCCTAGCATCAGGTAAGTATGATTCGGATTGCTCTTCCCAATGTGCTTCACTTTGCATTTGTCCACATTAAATTTCATCTGCCTTTTGAATGCCCGGTCTTCCAGTTTTCTAAGGACTTCCTGCAATTTTTCAGTCTGCATGTGTTTTGACACCACCAATGCCTAAGAGCAACCAGTTATGTCACAATGACTTGATTGCCCTATACTCGGCTCACTTCTGATATTGTGATGTCATAATGCCTTATTCCACCAATGCCTGAGCAACCTCATCAGTGATGTCACAATGACTTGATTGCCCTATACTCGGCTCACTTCTGATATTGTGATGTCATAATGCCTTATTCCACCAATGCTTGAGCAACCTCATCAGTGATGTCACAATTACTTGATTGCCCTATACTCGGCTCACTTCTGATATTGTGATGTCATAATGCCTTATTCCACCAATGCCTGAGCAACCTCATCAATGATGTCATAACTACACCAGACACGTTACATTGGAACTCTTTTAATTTGCCTATTTTATTTACATCCTAATTAACTGATAATTACACCATGTCCTGATATCATTATGTTATGTTGTTACCCATTCTTCCACTTCTTACTCAACATAATTCTCGTATGCACTTTAATAGCAATATTTCTAAAATTCTTCTCCGTTAATATGATTGCCACAATATTCCTATATACCTTATCTGTTATATATACTCTGATTTTCTATTCCATCAATATGTTTGTAGTTGTATTATATTGTAAGCCACATTGAGCCTGCAAATAGGTGGGAAAATGTGGGATATAAATGCAGCAAATAAATAAAAATATAAGGGGCGAATTCTATAACAGCAATTATCTGCATAATGGCTGATATAGAAATATGAGTGCAAGTTCATACTTATGCACCTAAATTTAGGTGCCAGCACTTAATGCTTGCTCGATGGCAGGCATAAATGCTCATGTGTGATCGCTGGTATTCTAAAAGGTTAATGCGCAAGTGCTTGGCATCCCCCTGCTCCACCCCTCTTGCAGTTACGCACTGTAGAATTTAGGCACTAATATTAATGTGTAGCCTTTAAGTGCAAATTAGTGCCAGTTTACACAAAGTACATTCAACTATGACCTATTATTGGTGGGTTTTAGTGCCAATGAGTGACTAATTGAATAGTTTACATGCGTAAATGGTACTATTCTAGAAACTGCACAATTTGTGCACTAACCCCCGGATTCTGCATAGTGTGATCAAAATTGCGCATGCAAATCTTGTTGCATGCACAATTAAATTACTTAAGCCAGTCAGCGCCAATTGACCCTAATTGGCATTAATTAGAATTTACGCACACACTAGGCGTATTTTGTAAAGTGATGCGTGTAAATTCTAATGCGTGCTGCCAAAAAAGGAGGCATGCCCTTGGGTGTGGAATGGACAGACCATGGGCATTCCGAAAACCTATGCACACAGATAAAAAATACACTTGCTCTGTGCCTTAGCTGCTAGTAGTTACACCAAGTTTTACTTGGCGTAAATAGACGCACCTATGAGCAGGTATGGCCGCTAGGCGTATTCTATAAACCACGTTGATAATAGCAGGATGATTTTTGATTTTGATACCATTCTCCTCCTATCTTTTAATATCAGGTCTTTTGCATTGTGATGGACGGTGTATTCATTTGAAAAACAAAATAACTTCTTTCTGACTGCGCATCAGTCCAGCAAGAGCCAAACGGTCTTTTATAGACTTTAAAGTCTCTATTCAGGAGAAGGATCCCTGTAAAGATCGCAGATTCTCTGTAACAAAAGTTTACGCTGGCTGAATGAATTTAGTAGACTTTTTCTTTTTGGAGGGAGGAAAGGGGATTGAACCAGGGACTTTACTGTATGTTTCCAAGTAAATATTGTGCATTTTATGTAATCATAATAATGATATAGTTTTGGCTCTGCCTGTGATGATACTCAAGATTTAAAGAAAAAGCAAAAAAAAGTTGATTAGCTTTTTTTCTTCAGAAATGAATCAGGCATTACAGGAATGTTCCTAAAGTAAATCGCACAGCAAAAAGCTGTGTCACAGACTTTGCTATAATAAAGCAATCTGCAGTCGTACGCAAGAATTTAGCTTGTTGTTGTATTTTTAAAATGTTATTATCAGGTTGGCAGAATTTGAACTTGACTGTTAATGACTTCTAAATACAGACAAGCCCTCGAGCACCATTTTATGCTGAGAAGCATTACACCCTGCTTGTGCCTTGTACATACATGCAGTCACTTTTCACCATTTCGAGAGTACTGAGTGCTCTGAGATTGCGAATGGAATGTACATTCATCCTCTCTCCTGGCCATTTGGGTAACTTAGCCTATGCCTTCCTTCAGCAGCTCAGCAGAGCATCCGGGAGCCTCCAAGCCTCCACTCAGCTCCTCCACTATGACATCACGGATTCTGCTACGCCAGCAGCTCATGCGTGAGCAGCTACAGGAGCAAGAGCGTCGAGAACAGCAGCAGAAGCAGCAGGCAGCTCAGTTCATGCAACACAGAGTCCCAATCAGTCAGACACCAGCCATTAACGTCAGCATCCCTGCCAGCTTACCCCCTGCCACCCAGGTACCCATGGAAGTCCTCAAGGTATGTGACTTGTGCCTTAGCTTTTCGCTGTTATTCTTCCATCTCATGTAATTTCTCATCCTTTTGCTCTTTCGTTCATGATCTTTTAAGTCTGCTGGTTATGAAGCAGGTGGAAGAGTTTCTTATATGCAGAGTAAATTTGGGTTAGAGAGCAGTGTAAGCTGTGGTTATCTCACCCTTTACCAAGCAGGAATACGATAAGGACACAGGTTTTTCTAGTTAAATGTGAAAAAATAAATTCTTTAAAAAGTATCCATATTAATAACCTTAGCTTATTACAGTATAATTCATTTTCCACCAAACTGTGTTTAGATTTTATGACTTGTAAATATGTGTAAATTAGCAAAATCGAAACTCGTATCGTTCCAGAAAGATGAAAGGCTTGGGGAGTTTGGAGCCTCTGCAACCAGCCTTCCTAATCCCTTTTTTTGCTCAAATGAGTTGATTGCTTTCAGTAGCTTTGACTCCTCATTAGAATAGAAACTGCAGGAGCTTGTTAGTATCTCTCCAACAGGGGACATGCAGCTTCCTTCCTAATTACTGGAAAATTGTAACATACCTAAGAATAGACTCAATTTCACACACTGCGAATTAGTCCAGATAAAGTAACACAGTACAGTGCACCTTCGTTAAAGAATGAAGTTTTCCCCTCCCCTTTATTCCTGATGAAAAAGTGGAAAATGAATATTGTCTCTCAAAAGAAAACTGATTACACGTAGCATGAGTTGCCATTCTGGTCTTGGAGGAGCCTAAGGGGTGGCCACTGCATTTTTAACTGGTTGATACAGGAGCAAAGGTTTTGTAGGCACTTACAGAAGAGAAGAGGACTTGAAGGTAAGGCTGCCGAAGTGAGATTGAAACTCATTTTGAAGTGTGTACATACATAGCTGTGTTGTTTCCTTTATTCTGTTCTGATTTTTGAAAACTTTTCCATACTTTTCCATAAAATGTATCCAAAAGCATGGTAAAATGCATGGGAAATTATGCAGAAGGAACAGTATTGCAACATGCCCCAAGAGAATACATAGATGTAGCTTAATTCTGAAATAAATTTTGTAGATTCAGACTGCCCTGAGCATTCATTGTGGACCCTCTTGTGTTGAGCTTGACTAATTTTGAGTTTTGTCCATGAATAAATCTTTACTATGTAGCTAATAAGAGTTTTGAATCTGTCCCTGAGTGACTAGGGCCTTACGAGAGATTCTACAGCATAGACTGTAATAATTGTTGTATTTAGTCAAACAGGCATTTGAAAGTATTTAGTGACTATGGTGGACTAAAGATGCTTCTTAAGTGGGAGGGTGAAAGCTACTTTATATAAGCTTGCAATATTAGTCTATGTCTTTCTTTCCTGTTTTGTGGTTCTTTGCAGCAACCAAATCCAGCAATGACAGAGATATCCGAGCACATGTACATCCTGAATTGGTCCATCTAATTATTTAATTTGGAATGTTCCCTACATGTAAATCAATCAATCTGTGAGGAACAAGGTTTATACCTAGCTCAGATTTCAGGGTGGCTTATTCGCCTGGAAGGTGAATGTATCTACTGCTTGGACAATACGTTCTAGGCCTAATAGACTGAGACAACTTGGGCTAATCAGGACTTTTTTATTGCTCCTGAGAGTAGCCATTTTGTTACAGTAACTGCATAATTTTGATGTCACAGATCTCGTACCATCAATTACACTCTGGCTGCTGTTTTATGTTTGTCTTGTTCTATTTTTGTTTGTTGTTTTTTAGTCTATTTTGTTAGTTACTTGATAGTCTTATTGCAAGCATGGAAACCCCATATGGAAAAAACTATTGATTTGCAGTTTATCAGTTAAAGTAAACTTGGAACTTCTCTGCTGCTTTTGATGCAAAATGGATGCTTCTAGCCACGGCAGGGAAGATAGCGAAGCTGTCTGTCCACTTGGGTCAAAAACATAGGTTTTTATTCTGGGATAAAAGTCTCACCAGTGATATATTTAATTTTAATTTTGGCATTTATATTCTGCTTTAACCGTAAAGATAAAGGTGGAGAACAATCCAGTTGAGCAAGTAAGGTTATAACTTAGCCATACATAAAGCCATCCAATTAACAGGCAACATTCCACGAGTAAGGTTAAACTTCATCAAACATATTAATATGTATGTTCCATGTCATGTTCCAATTAGTCATACAAATAGGTGTAGACAGATCAGAGTGTCTCATAAGTCATAGTGCTGAAACCAGTAGAGGTATTGTGTGCGCTGTAGTAAAGTACAGTATTACAATATTCCCGACAACTAATTGTACCTGATGGTCAATCTTGGGTCATGCAGGAGTGTTTATAGTGTTATAGTTAAGAATAGCCTTCTATAATTATGTATCCATAGATGGAGTGAGGTGGAAATGATGGATGTCATATTTCCTGTGGGCAGGAATGTCTAGAAAAGACCTTGGGTGTTTGGTTTGAGGTGATTTCAGGTAACGGGATCTGGTCTCATTTATTTTAATCTCAAAGGCTTTATTTTAAGGGGCCATTAACCCCTCCTTTGTTTCTAGGAAGTCGAATGATCAGTATCGTGAAGGAGATAATAGTGTCTCCATAGAAGTTATTGAAATGTTGAGTCATTTTAGACCATGTTATCTGTTTTGTATGTGGCATTTTTTGGCAGCGTATATTGCATTCAGCTTTTGTAAGGGGAGCAGTACTTGTTGTCCCCCCTTTGGAAGTTAGTAGCCACAAAGTACCTGTACAGATTTTCAAAGGACTTACCTGGTCAAAAAAAGGTTTAACTGATCGAAGTCATAATACTACTACTACTACTACTTGACATTTCTATGAGCCTCAGAAGGAAACTCCTCAAGTGTACAGGCTCCTAGTGCAGGAAACCATAAACATAAGAATCACTATACTGAGTCAGATCAAAGGTCCTTCAAGCCAAGTGTCCCGTTTCCAACAGTAACCAATCCAGGTTACAAATACCGTTCAGAATCTCAAAATGTAGCTAGATTCCGTACTTCTCACTGCCAAAGCAAAGCAGTGGCTTTACCCAGGTCTACCTTGAAAGCAGTCTATGGACTTTTTCTCCCGGATTTGTCCAAATCTTTTATGAACCCAACTGCACTAACTGCTTTTACCCCATCCTTTAGCAACAAATTTATTTTAAATGTACCGTTTTGCAACTTCATTGCAAGTTCCCTGTCTGTGCTTTTTTTGAAAGAGTAAAAATCAATTTGCATTTGCCAGTTCCACTCCATCCAAGATTTTATAGACCTCTATCATTTGATGTTAGGGAATTATATGAGGACTGAAGCATCTGGGGTTATCTTTAGTCATATTCAATGCCAACCTAGAGATCTATTCAACAAGTTTCAGCCCCCTTTGGGTCATTAACAGCAAATATTCAGGTTTTCCTAAATAACAGCTGTTGTGAAGTTGTCTGTTTGGGAGGCATCTGCACAAGATATTCACCATGATTTGAAATAATATATTTGGCTTGAGCAGGATGTGCAGCTGCTGTGAACTTTACATTAACGTTGTCTTTTCTTGGCCAGAGCCAGACCACAAGAGTTACTCAACTAGTCTGGGTCTGCAGGACATATCCAGCTGGTCTGGTTGTCAGGATAACCACAGCGAATACAGAAGAGATATATTTGCATACAGCGAAGGCAGTGCGTGCAAAGTCTCGTCCATGAATACGGAGTATAAATATCCTGAAAACCAGACTGCCTGGGTGTGTCCCAAGGATTGATTTAAGGACCACTGGCCTAGTCCCTTGTCCAGGGTTTATTTGTTTTCTCTCAAGCTTTCCTCTGGAATACATTTATTCCTGCCCGTGGCCTGCAGCAGGAGTAAACCTATCTGGGCTTCATTTTTTTTTTATCAAATAGTTGCCATTATGTTTGTTTGTTTGTTTATTTATTTATTTGTTCCATTTGTACCCCACACTTTCCCACTTATAGCAGGTTCAATGCGGCTTACATATCTAATATAATAAAACGCACCGTGAACGTTCTGAAGACAACGTTCTGAAGTCACTCAAACACTCCCTGAGGGGTTCGTGGATTCATGTGGTGAAGCCAGCCAGCCGTCTCTGCCCCGCCCTCGCGTCAAACGTCATGACGTCGAGGGCGGAAAAAAAAAACACGGATCGCACCCACGCACGGGGAGGTGTTTCCCTACTCCTCCCCCTGCTGACCCACCCGTGGAAAGGGAAAACACCTCCAAAGCTCCGGAGTCCACAGTCCCGACATCCAACACCCCCCTCCCCCCCGCCCGCATGCCAAACCTCAAAAACTAGAAGCCCCACCCACATAATGGTAGATCCGCCCACCTCCGCCCCGACCCAACCCCCCCCCCCCCCCAAAGCTGCAGGTCAAAAGAAGGAGGTCCAACACCCCCTCGCAACAACCCCCTACTAAGCCACCCACCTTCGCATTGCTTTGCCGGCGGGGGACCCGAAACCCCGCCAGCACAAGTCCTGTGTGCTGACTACGGCGTCATCTTTGGTGTTGCTAGCCTGTGCAGGCAGCCAGGGCTTCTGTGCATCTGACGTCCTGCACGTGCAGGACGTCAGACGCAAAGAACCCCGCCCTGCACAGGCTAGCAACGCCGAAGATCGCTGGAGGAGTCTGACTCACTCAGCACACACACAAGACTTCTGCTGGCGGGATTTTGGGTCCCCCCGCCAGCAAAACTACGCGATGGTGGGTGCGATGGCCACGGTGGGTGGGATGGCGGCGACCGGGTGCATCGCTGTGGGTGGGATGGCGGCGGGAGGGGGGGCATCGCGCGGAGGACACGCTTCATTACTTCTTCTTCTAAAAAGCAGGATCCTCCCTCCCCCCCAAAAACTGAACCATACAACACACACACACACTTTCTCATCCTCATCTGGCACCGCTTCCTTACCCCCCTCCCCCCCACAGTTACTCACTCTCATTTGGCCACACTTCCTCAACGCCCCCCCCCCCTCCAACACACACACACTCTCATCTGCCAGCGCTTCCTGAAACCCCTGCCCCCCCCCCACACTCACTCATCTGGCTGTGTTTCCTGACCCCCCCCCCCCCCCCCCAAAACACACACACTCACTCTCATTTGGCCACACTTCAACGCCCCCCCCCCCCCAACACACACTCAGTCTCTCTCTCTCATCTGGCAGTGCTTCCTGAAATCCCTGCCCCCCACATACACACTCATTCACTCATGTGGCAACCCCCCCCCCCACCACACACACACACACACACACACACACACACTCAGTCTCTCATATCGCACCGCTTCCTGAACCCCCTCCCCCCCCCCACACACACACACACATACTCTCGCTCATCTGGCAGCGCTTCCTGAAGCCCTCCACCACACACACACACACTCATGTGGAAACACTTGATAAACCGCCCCCCACACACTCACTCACTCATCTCGCAGCACTTACAGACACCCCCACACACCCCTCATCTTCCAAGCTGAAACCCCCAACACACACCCCCCACACACACCCCTCCAACACACACACACACTCTTTCTCACTCTCATCTGCCAGTGCTTCCTGAACCCCCCTCCCCCCACATACACTCTCTCTCTCTCATCTGCCAGCGCTTCCGGAAACCCCGTACACACACACACACAGACAGACACTCACTCTCTCTCATCTGGCAGCGCTTCCTGAAACCCCCCCCCCCCACTCTCACTCATCTCGCAGCGCTTCCTGAAACCCCATACACACACACTCACTCTCTCTCTCATCTGCCAGCGCTTCCTGAACCCACTGCCCTCCCCCCCCCCCCACACACACACTCAGTCATCTGGCATCGCTTCCTGAACCCCCCCCCCCCCACACACACACACTCGCTTCCTGACCCCCCCGCACCCCTCTTCTTCCAACCTGAACCCCCCCCCCCAACAATCCCCCCTCCCCCTCCTCCAGCACACCAATTGCTTGGGTGCAGTGGCGGGAATCTCAGACACCACAGACAGAGGGGAGGGGGCCTGACACCAGAGAGACACAGGAAGGGAGGTATCTCTGTCACACACACACTCTCTCTCTCATATACAATGTCTTTCTGACTCTCACTCTCACACACTCTGTCTCACACTGTATCACATTCACTCTCTATGTGCCACACAGTCACTCACACACTCGCTTGGTCTCGTACACTCACTCTCACAGAGAATCTGTGTCTCACACACACTCTCTCTCTCACACACACACTCTCTCTCACACTGTGTCTCACATACACACTTGCACACACTCTCATTCTCACGCACACACTCTCATTCTCACACACACACTCTCTCACAAACACACTCACACCCAGACTCACACTTTCACTCTGTCTCTCACACAGTCACTCTCACATACACTCTCCCAAACATACACACTCCGAGGAAAACCTTGCTAGCGCCCGTTTCATTTGTGTCAGAAACGGGCCTTTTTTACTAGTAAGTACATAAGTAATGCCACACTGGGAAAAGACCAAGGGTCCATCGAGCCCAGCATCCTGTCCACAACAGCGGCCAATCCAGGCCAAGGGCACCTGGCAAGATTCCCAAACGTACAAACATTCTATACATGTTATTCCTGGAATTGTGGATTTTTCCCAAGTCCATTTAGTAGTGGTTTATGGACTTGTCCTTTAGGAAACCGTCTAACCCCTTTTTAAACAAAGTATAGTGCAGAGAAAACAGGCTAAGCTAGTAGAGTAATGGAGATGTGTAGGTAGGTAATATTAAAAGGGAGAGGGGGGTAAAGGAAGTAGGGGGAGGTGCTAGTTTAGGGATAAGGATATGTTCAGTGGGAGAACAGATAATTCAGATTTTCTTTTCTTTCCACAGAGAATTGTGTGAGTCATACATTGTCACCACCTCTTTTCTTTCTTTCACTTGCAGCATGAAAGAAGTGTCAGGGATAGAGTTCTCAAAAGTTCCCTTTGGGCAGCCTCTCTCTTGCAGCTTTTAAGTACTCTTCCGCTTTCAGGAGGTTGTGGCATCTGTTCTTTTAAAAGCAATGTGACAAATCCTGTGTCCTACACAACCAGTCTGATGCACTCAGTAACAAGTGACCCCTCCCCTTCAGTCTTACCTTATGTTCATAACTTCTTTCACGTCCATGTGCTCCCTACATCCACACTGCACACGTATCACCTAACCCATCAGTCATGCTCTTTCACCACTAGTCCTACAGAAATATACAAGATAGCTTTAAACTATAACCATGTCCTCTGTAACTGAAAATGCTTGTTTTTAGATTTTATGATTTTTTTAAAATGACCTTTTCTTGGAAGCGTGAATCTCTTTTCTTGCACATTCTTTGGTTTCCTTGATGCCTTATATCATGTATTATCCCTGTATTATGCTGGAATATTGAGAGGTGAATAGGTTTTCCTTTCATAATACTTCACTTTCCCAGTGAGGTAGCTGGATGTGCCAGGCCAGTTTTCAGGTATGACATATTGGAAGGTATAGCTGTCTGCACAAGAGCATAACCATAATCTGCAATAGGGTAGATACCCCTAATGGTGTGGATAACATGAGGAGGGACCTAGTGAAGCTTGGTCCAGAATGTAATTCTAAAAAATGGAGGGTTATGCATTTGGGCTACAAATACCCTGAGGGAACGGTACAGTTTAGGGGGTGAAGTACTACTTTTGTGCACGGAAGAGGAGCAGGACTTGGGTGTAATCATATGTGATGATCTAAAGGTAGAAAAGGTGATGTTGAAAGCTAGAAGGATGCTTGGGTGCATAGGAGAGGAATGGCCACCAGGAAAAAGGAGGTGATAATGCCTCTATCTAAATCTCTGGTGAGCGCTCGTTATCAGCACTGTGTACAATGCTGGAGACCGAACCTTCACAAAGACACAAGGATGGTGTCGGTCCAGAAGACAGCTACTAAAATAGTCAGTGGTCTTCATCATATAGCATTTGGGGACAGACTTAAAGATATCAATACGTATGCTTTGAAAGCAACGCAGGAGAGGAGAGATATGCTAGCGAAGTTTAAATACCTCCTTGACATAAATGCACAGGAGGCAAGTCTCATTTGAAAAGAAGCTCTGGAACAAGGGGGCATAGGATAAAGGTGAAAGGGGTCAGTATAGTTGTGGCTAAGATGGGACTTTTTCTGTGGGTTAGAGAAGACACAATTTCCCACTGCACCTACTTTTGCTGACCTCTGATACATTCAGTGCTAGATTCTGTATGTGGCGTCGTAAAAATCGGCACCAAAAAATGTATCCCTATGTGTATTCTATAAACTACTCCTAAAGCTAGGCACAGTTTATAGAATACTAGCCTTTGAGCCCGTAAAACGGGCTATTATAGGAAGGGGGGGTTGAAAGGCCCGCCCCCGCTGCCGAGTTCGCCGCTGCCCCTCCCTCTCCGAATTCGGGCCCCCCCCCCTGAGCCGTCACCACCCACCTTCCACCTGGCCGGGCCCTCGCTCCACTATTGAAACAGCGAGGGTCCGGGAACGCAGCACTGAGCTCTGCTGAGCTGCCGACGTCGGCCTTCCTTCTTTTTCTCTGCCTGTCCTGCCCTCATGTGACGTAACGTCGTCGAGGGCGGGACAGAGGCAGAGAAGAAGAAGGAAGGGCGATGTCAGCAGCTCAGCAGAGCTCAGTGCTGCGTTCCCGGACCCTCGCTGTTTCAATAGTGGAGCGAGGGCCCGACCGGGTAGAAGGTGGGTGGCGGCGGCGACTCGGGTGGGGGGAGCGTTAGATGGCGGTGTCCCTCCCTCAGAAATGCGCAGTACAGACCCTCTCTGTTCCGCCCCCCGTCATCATGTATTGACGCGGGGGCGGGGCAGAGAAGGTCTCTACTGCTCATTTGCGAGTGAGTACGACACTCGCCTTTTATATATATTGATGCCTAGGGCCCATCCACACAACTAAATCTAGTCTTGCCAGTGACTAACTTGGCCGCGGAGCAGAAGTATTCTATAACAGCGTACATCATTTTTAGAAACGCCCACCCCCTTTTCGGCTGCACACATTAGAATTTACCCGCATCACTTCACAGAGTATGCTTAGCAAGTTGTGCACATAAATTCTAATTAAAGCCAATTAGCATCAATTGCTTGTTAAATGGCAGTTATTGAAACTGATTGGCTTGTTAAGATTAAGTTGCACGCGCTAATCAGAATACGACCTGATTTGCGCACCCAACTCAAGTCGTACTATGTAGAATCTGGGGGTTAGTGTAACTGTTAGCTGCAAGTTGAAATCTTGATTTTACCATTGGTATTTATTACTTTAGACAAATCAGTTTATCTTTCTTTTTCTTAAGCACCCACTTTAAGTTTGCTCATTGTATGCATGTAATTTGTTGTAGAGCATTCAGGTTTAGGAGAAAATAAAAATAATAAAAACATAGCAGAGGTTAGATATTGAATAGACTGTGTAAGAAGAAGATAGTAGAATAACTGTCATTCAGTGAGAGTGAAGAGCTGGTTTTGATAAGAAAAGGTGTGCCTGACATATTTTACTCAGGGAGGGTGATTTTCAAAGCCATTACTTACTGAAGTTTGTCTTTTGAAAATTTCCCACCCTCTGTGCAGATCAAAGTATGCTCATTGTTCAACAACATGGACTTTTGCCCTTGTATCTATGACATTGTAGCCCCAGGCAGGACTAGGAGAGGGAGAAAATAGCTTCCATGGCTTTGGATTTTCAAAATGTTGCATGATGATTTGCCTGAAGAAAGTGCCTGCAGAAAAAGCAAGCACAAATCTGTATGGATATTTTTTCCATGGGTATTAATCCTGCATAGATTATTGGTGCAAACCCTGCAGATATCTGTTTTTTCAAGGACAAGAAAGCCACTTTTAAGGAAGCCGGGCCCCTTCTCTGGAATACATAGTAACATAGTAGATGACGGCAGAAAAAGACCTGCATGGTCCATCCAGTCTGCCCAAAAAGATAAACTCATATGTGTATACCTTACCTTGATTTGTACCTGCCTTTTTCAGGGCACAGACCATACAAGTCTGCCCAGCAGTGTTTCCCGCCTCCCAACCACCAGTCCCGCCTCCCATCACCGGCTCTGGCACAGACCGTATAAGTCTGCCCTCCACTATCCTCGCCTCCCAACCACCAACCTCTCTTCCCCCACCTGCTCCGCCACCCAATTTTGGCTAAGCTTCTGAGGATCCATTCCTACTGCACAGAATTCCTTTATGCATATCCCACGGGGTGGAGGTTGACAGAGTTTGTGTATGATGTTGGGGGGGGGGGGGGGAGAGTGTAGCGGCATCTGTGTGGCAGAGTCTGGGCACTCACCTGGATAAACTTTTCGTCTGCTGAAAGAATTCGGTCCGGTTTTCAGCACCACACCATTCTTCCCTCTTTGCAATGGTCGACTATCGTCTGTCAGTGTGTGAAATGACAGCTGGTGCTGTGCGCGAGCGGCGAGACACAGTGAGCGCAGTTGATGCACAAGTGCGCTTGTTGTGGGCACGCGAGTCGTTTGGCTCGAGAGCAGTGGCGTACCAAGGGGGAGGCGGTGAGGGCGGTCCGCCCCGGGTGTCAGTGGGTGGGGGGGGGGGTGCTCCGTTGCAGACTGCAGTCAGCCCTCGTCTCCTCTCCATCCTGTGCCTTTAAAAAAAATCTGAAAAGCGGCATGGCAGGCAGCGCCCCGCGCCTGCCTGCCTGCAAACGACATTGCTGCAAGTGTTGAAGTTGGTTACCTTCACTTTCACAGAAAGATGAACGCGTGTTTATGCAAATAGTATGAGTACAGTGTCTGATGGTGGAATGTAATTTTTTGATTATGATGTTATAATGCTGTTTATATGAAGGTTGTAAAGCACCTCAATGCCTGGCAAGAGGCGGTTTATCAGATCAAATCCAGGTATAGATTGTAAGCTCCTTTGAGCAGGGACTGGCCTTCTTTGTTAGATTGTACAGCGCTGCGTAACCTTGGTAGCGCTTTAGAAATGTTAAATAGTAGTAGTAGTATTTCCCTGCCCCCAGAGTGCTTACATCTAAAGGCTGGATTTACTAAACTGCCAGGAAGAAGCATGTAATCGGCAGAACGGAAATAAATCGTGGAGGAGTCATTAGAGCTCTGAGCTTGACAACCAGGGGAGCCCAGTTCAAATCCCACCACTGCTCCTTTTGATCTTAGGCAAGTCTCTTAACCTTCCATCGCCTCAGGTACAAACTTAGGGGGCCCTTTTACCCATGCCGACTCTGTCCCATTAAACCTTGTTTGTCTGTGTGTTCGGTAATTTTATTCTTTATAATAGTTTCCACTGTTTTCCCTGGCACTGAAGTCAGGCTTACTGGTTGTAGTTTCCAGAATCACCCCTGGAACCCTTTTTAAAAATCGGTGTTACATTGTCCACCCTCCAATTTTCCCGTCTTCTTCCCTTACATCTTTCTCTGACATTGATCCTTCTAATTCATCTTTTTTCTCCATTTCTCTTATCTGCTATTTTATTCTTCCTTCTCCCTCTGTAGTCTTCAGTCTCCTTCCACTTCCTACGCTTACCTCTCTGTCCTCCCATTTCCATCCTCTGTACTCATCCATTCTCCAGCGTCATCTACCTCTGCCACTCATCCCCTCTCCACCCCCAGCTCCTTTCATATATCTTACCATCTTATCCAGGCTCCCATTCCCCCTTTTATTTCCCCGTTTCTACCCTCTCACCTCCTTTAAAGATCTGTCTCGTTCCTTTGACTGTCACCCTTTCCATGGCCCTCTTCTTTTCCAAACCACCTATTGACTCTGCCTCACCCACATCCCTAGCATCTGTTCTCTGCTTCTTCCCTTAAACCCCCTTTCTCAGCATTTCCCACCTACTTCCTTCATTCACTCTTCCTTTCTGCCCCAGCATCCATTATTCTGCTCCTCGTCTGCGTTCTACTATATATGCCTTTGCTTCCCCCCACCCACTTACTTCTTTTTTTAAATTATTTATTTTAAATTTCACAATTTAAATACAAGCATTTACATCTTGCAACAGAAATTCAGAGTAAATATTATTTAAAGAAATCAACATGAAGATATATAACTCTTTCTTAGATCACCTAATTCAAACAACAGAGAAAGAAAATAGGAATGGGGGCGTTAAGAAACATCGGTGGTATATATTTTAAAAGAAGAAATGAAATTATAACAAAGAAGGCCTGGAGATATCCACGAATTAACATAATAAATCCAAGTTTTTACTTCTAGAATACTAACTGGTAACTTTTTTCATTTGCAAAAATTCCTTCAGTTGCACTGGTTCAAAGAAAACATATTTCTTATCAAGGTAATTTACTAAGCATTTACAGGGATAAGAAAGAAGAAATTTAGCCCCCAAACTTCGTGTCTCTTCTCTAAGTGCTAAGAAAGCTTTACGTCTTTCCTGAGTGGTTCTCACCACATCAGGGTAGATCCAAATTCTGTCGCCAAGAAACATTTTTGTTGAATTTCTGAAGAATATTTTCATTAAGGAGTTCAAATCTTGTTCAAACACCATCAAAACTAGTAAAGTTTTCCTTTCCAGAGCTATAGTATCAATCTGTTCAAGAAAATCAGTCAAATTTTGTAAACCATCAGGTTCTTTCGATTTTTCTCCACGCTTTAAGTCGGGGAGGTAATATACTTTGCTAAAAGGAGGAATCAGGTCTGGGGAATATTGAAGCACTTCAATCAAATATCTTTTAAACATTGCAGCCGCTGTTAATTCTAAAGCTCTTGGAAAGTTCAGAAGGCGTAGATTTAAACGCCTATTATAATTTTTGAATTGTTCGATCTTTTGTCATTAATTTGTCCTTGATAAGCATATCTGTTTTTACTTTTAGATTAGAGATATCCGTTTGGACGGCTATATTCGCCTTTTCCGAATCTTTCTTAAAAGTCTCAAAGGCAGTAGTCAATGAGTCTAATTTACTCATGATTGGTGCAACTGTTGTTGTGAGTGTTTGTATCGCAGCCCAGATAGATTCTAAGGTTATCGCCTCGTGAGCATGCTGCTCGAAGTTAATAATTTTCCCCAACGTTTCGGTGTGAGCTCCGGCAGAAAGAGTTCCCCTCATGCCAACTTCGGACACTTCCGGGACTTCCAGCTCACTTCCGAGGCCGGCTGGGCAAGGCGGAGGATTTAATTCCGGCGAGGACAATGTTGTTGTACTTCCCTGTGAGAACGGCATTCCACCTACGTCTCTCACCGCGGGAATACTCGAGCCGGCAAATCGTGGACTGCTGGTGGCATACCTGTCGAGCGTCGTCTGACACAGAGCGGCCTCCGAAGCCGCTGCCGGTATGCTCTTGACCGCTCCTTTCCGCTTAGTGTGCGGCATTTGAAGCAAAAAAGAAAACAGTAGAGCAAGAAAAAAAACGTTGCACCACGGAAAAGTTAAGGAGCTAGAGAGGCAACCTCCAGTCAATCCGCCATCTTGACACGCCCCCTCTATTTGCCCACCCACTTACTTCCTGCTCTCCTTTCTCACTCTCCTGCATCAGCCTCCTGCTTCCACTGCCACCTGACAGCATCTGTCCCCTTCTCCAGGCTCCTCGTCTCTCCATCCTCCCCCCCCCCCACCCAATCCAGCCTGCAGTTGCTTCTATGTGAAATGTTACCGACCATTACAAAAACAACACAGTTGTAGCCAAGAAGTTGCAGTGTACCATCTAAGAGTTACAAAGTCTAGGGCAGTGATGGCGAACCTATGGCATGTGTGCCAGAGAGGGCCCGCAGAGCCCTCTCTGTTGGCACGCGTGCCATTGCCTCACCCACCGGAAGTTTGTTCCCTCCTCCCTTCAAGTTCCAGGCCCCCTCCCTCCGAACAGCAACCCAAAATCTAATTATTTATCGCAAAGTGCCAACAGGGCAATTTAACAGGTGGTGCATTCCCCCCTCCCCCTCCGAGTTCCAGGCCCCGTCCCTCCCTTCCAGTTCCAGGGTCCCCCCCCCCACCCCTCCAAATTTTAAAAGTCATCTATCTTACCTCGTCGGGGTTAGGGCGGCAGCATACAGGCTCGGCTCGGTGCTTAGTTCAGTTTTCCCTTCTCTCTCTCTCTCTCAGCTCTGATCCTGCCCTTGCGGAAACCGGAAATGAGAGCGGGACCAGAGCTGAGAGAGCGAAGGGAAAACTGAACTAAGCACCGAGCCGAGCCCGCATGCTGCCGCCATAACCCCGACGAGGTAAGATAGATGACTTTTAAAATTTGGAGGGGTGGGGGGTGGGGGGACCCTGGAACTGGGAGGGAGGGGGGGGCCTGGACCTCGGAGGGGGAGGGGGGAATGCATCACCTGTTAAATTGCCCTGTTGGCACTTTGCGATAAATAATTAGATTTTGGGTTGCTGTTTGGGCACTCAGTCTCTGAAAGGTTCACCATCACTGGTCTAGGGGATAGTGTATGAAATTACTAAGGGGCACATTTGAAACAAATAGAGGAAGAGATTATTTTTCACTCAACAGACAATTAAACTCTGTTGCCAGAGAAAGCAGTAAGAACAAGTAGTGTACAGTAGTTTGGACAGGTTCAGGGAAAAAAGAGGCCCATAATCCATTATTAAGCAGCTAGACTTGAGGAAAGCTACTGATTATCTCTTGGAGTAAGTGGCATTGAATCCACTTTTTGGGATCTTGCCAGGTACGTGTGACTTGGAATGGGCACTGAACGTGATGGACCTTTGGTCTGACCCAGTGTGGCAGCTCTTAAGAGTCTGCCCATTTCTGTGGTACCTCTGACAGAACAGATTACCACATAAAGAAAAGCCCTGTGGACAGATTTTCTCCTCGTTTTAAATGGAGCCTGACCTTCAGCGAACCGGAAAAGCTCTCCAAATGTACTTGTGCCGTTTGTTCAGCATTTTTAGAATAGTTAATGTTTAAAAGCTGAAACTAAGAAAGTGACTGGATAGAAAGTGACAAGTTCTAGACATTTCTGCTGTTCAGAAAGGGTTAGGGAAATTATTATTTGGCTAAATTACAGATATGTAACAGTTGGCCCCAGCACTGCATGGCAAGCTCAACCTGTCTGCCGCTGGTGATTAGCCGGATTTTCCCTACCACTGTACTACAAGAAATAAAATTAGATTAGGAGGTGCCAGGCCAAGCTGCCAAATCTTGGAAGTAAGAACACCTTGAACGATTCTGTGTGCAGTTTGACTGGTGTCTTAATTAGCAGTACAACCTTTAACCTTTCAAGAAATAAGTAAAGGATAAATTTGGAGATCACAACAAAGGCACACAGAGATTTACCACACATCAGTAGATAATTCATGAAGGAATGTCGGTAATTAGCCGGCTCCTTTCATTCCTGGGTTCATTTCATAAAAACCAGTTGATCTAAAATAATACCTGCTGGTTCATTATCAACAAGTTTTGAGTCTTTAATTTGGCTTTTAAACAAGAACGGCATTGAGTAATGCACTTGTTTCACATTTTTGGACCTGTACGAATGCACTGTTATACCTTTTATCACCATCTGGAGAATTCTTAATAACTTAGATATCTACTACTACTATTACTTATCATTTCTATAGCGCTACTAGACGTACGCAGCGCTGTACACTTGAACATGAAGAGACAGTCCCTGCTCGACAGAGCTCACAATCTAATTAGGACAGACAAACAGGACAAACAAGAGATAAGGGAATATTAAAGTGAGGATGATAAAATAAGGGTTCTTAACAAGTGAATAAGGGTTAGGAGTTAAAAGCAGCATCAAAAGGTGGGCTTTTAGCTTAGATTTGAAGACGGCCAAAGATGGAGCTTGACGTACCGGCTCAGGAAGTCTATTCCAGGCATATGGTGCAGCAAGATAAAAGGAACGGAGTCTGGAGTTAGTGGTGGAGGAGAAGGGTGCAGATAAGAGAAATTTACCCAGTGAACAGAGTTCCCGGGGAGGAATGTAGGGAGAGATGAGAGTGGAGAGATACTGAGGAGCTGCAGAGTGAATGCACTTATAGGTCAATAAGAGGAGTTTGAACTGTATGCAGAAACGGATAGGAAGCCAGTGACGTGACTTGAGGAGAGGGCTAATGTGAGCATAATGACACTGGCGGAATATTAGTCGTGCAGCAGAATTTTGAACAGATTGAAGAGGAGAGAGATGGCTAAGTGGGAGACCTGTGAGAAGCAAGTTGCAAGAATCAAAATAGTTCAAATATACCAGACTCACATAACAGTGATAGCCATCGTGCAGTCATACCAGCATTCCATGGTTTTAGTTATACCCTTTCCCCACTCATTCATTGTTTACTTTCATTCTTCATTCACCATGTATTTTTATTCGTTTTCTTATAGTCCCAGGCTTAAGTTGCTTTCATATTTGAAATCTGTGTTCTTGTGCCTGCAATGTGCTCAGTATAATTTTAGGGTTACCAAGAGATGCCACATCACTCAGCCCCAGCCCGGAGACCCTGGGACAGTCCTGGATCTCTGACCACCCCATCCTGTTGCATAATGAGATTTGCAGCACTGATTTCAATGGGCAGGACCAGACACCACAAATCCCACACTGCGCTGGGATGTAAAACTAGGACTGACCCAAAAGGTCTCCAGCCTGGAACTGGGTAACCCGGTACCTACCTACCGGTATCTACCTCTGCCTCTGTCTCTCTGTAGAGCAGGATGGAAAACCGTGGTCCTCAAGGGCCACAAACTGGTTGGTTGGATTTTCAAGATTGCTACAACGAATATGCATGAGATCTATTTGCATACAGCGGAAGCTGTACATGCAAATCAATCTCATGCATATTCATTGTGGGAATGTTAATAACCTGAGAGGGTTGTGGCCCTCAAGGACAGTGGTTGCCCATCCGTGCTGTAGAAACAGCGCTATATATGACCCTGCCATTGCAAAAGGAAATAAGCCCATTTTGACTGATTTGTGGGGGGGGGGGGGGGGGAAATAAGTCCATTTTGACTGATTTGTGGGGGGGGAAAAACATGTTTTGCTTGATATCTCTATAATGAGCTTACTGCCTTTTGTCTCTGAAATATTGGGGATCCTGAAGCAGCTATGCAGAGGTCCAATATACGTTATGATTGGACATATAGTACAATCTCGATTATCCGACCATCGCATTTATTTCTATTAAAAATCTTTGTTTTAGAACAATTTTTGAAAATTGGGAACTGTATGCCTTTGTTTATGTATTGTTTGAGGGTTTATGCAGTGTTCTCCATATTATCCAACTTTTCATTTATCTGACTTGCCTGAGATCACAAGGAGTGGGAATTGAACTCAGGTCGCCAGGATCAAAGCCTGCTGCACTAACCATTAGGCTAGTCATGCTTGCATTTGGACACACATGCTGCTTTCAAGTATTTTTTACTGCATGCGTCACAATTATTGGTACACTAGAAAGATATACTGTGCTCTTTGTGTCATTTATATATTTATATTCATTTTTTAAAGAGGTATGAAAAATTAGTCTTAAAAACGGCCATCTCTTCCACAGGATAAAACAATATTGCATCAAAGCTGACTTTTTGAAGTTCAGTTTTTGTTGGCACAGATGAAAAGTTTGAAAAGTAGGGAACATCCCCTTTCACTTTATCTGAAATGTGGATCTTCTCTTAAATCTTATTGTTTCTCTCAAGACTTTAGGGGGCTTGGTCGGCTGTTTTGCTGGTTCCTGCTGAAAGGCGGCATATGAAGTACTATTAAACATTAAACTTAACTTTCAGTGATTACATTGCAGTGACCAATCTTGCTTGCAGTCCAGGAAAGGTGCAGAGAAGGGCGACAAAAATGATAAAGGGGATGGGGCGCCTTCCCTATGAGGAAAGGCTAAAGTGGCTAGGGCTCTTCAGTTTGGAGAAAAGACAACTGAGGGGGATATGATAGAGGTCTATAAAATAATGAGTGGAATGGAATGGGCAGACATGAAGAGTCTGTTTACTCTTTCAAAAACATACTAGGACTAGGGGGCATGCAATGAAGCTACAAAGTAGTAAATTTAAAGTGAATTGAAGAAAAATTTACTTCACTCAACATTTAATTAAACTCTGCCAGAGAATGTGATAAAGGCAGTTAGCTTAGCGGGGTTTAAAAAGGGTTTGGATGGCTTCCTAAAGGAGATTGTAAGCTCCTTTGAGCAGGGACTGGCCTTCTTTATTAAACTGTACAGCGCTGCATAACCTTAGTAGTGCTCTAGAAATGTCAAGTAGTAGTAGTAGTAGTAAAAGACCATAGACCATTATTAAAATGCACTTGGGGAAAATCCACTGCTTATTTCTGGGATAAGCAGCAGAAAATGTTTTGTACTTTGTTGGGATCTTGCCAGGTATTTGTGACCTGGGTTGGCCACTGTTGGAAACAGGATGCTGGGTTTGATGCACCTTTGGTCTGTCCCAGTATTACAATACATATGTAGGATTTAAACGTATTTTACCATTTTGACCATAGAAGGTCACTGCAACCCTTGACTTGCAATATGAAAGGGAAAGAAAGAGAGAGCGAGCTATGTACTTGCTGGCATAAGTAAGATCTGACATTGAGTGAGGAGCAGGGCATTACAGAAGAGGATAAACAGAAATGATGAAAAGGGAAATAAATACAGATAATAAATAGATTCACTATGCATACCCATCTGTCCCTTGTTTGGCAGCTCTGAACGGTTGTTTTTATTAGGTTATTGGACATATAAAAGATTCCTTTTTCTTGCAGGTTTTGATCATTTTTCACTGGTGTTTTGCTAATATAATTTCCAGATGCTTTATATGTCGAGACTATGTAGAGTCTTTGTTATAATTCTTGGTTCAAATTCACTGCTGGAGTGATATCGCTGAGGTCTGCTGAAATATAGAGTGAATTTGAACCAAGAATTCTTTTATAAAGCATGATCATCTGGGTCTAATAACAAAGTCTGTGTTTGTTTGCTTGGTTGAAAAATTTAAATTTTGTCTATTGAGAGAATGTGGCGTTGCATTTTAGAAAGGACTTTCCATTTGGAATTGAGACTTCCAGGTTGGGATATGTCAAGTTGTAAATACAAAGAGGATGGTCACGTATATAGCAGGAGCATCCATTTATAACCAGAAACATCTAAGATATCAAGGGGGGTCAACACGATAACATAATCTTGTATGTGGTGGCATATACACATATATGTTCTGAAATATCAACATATACATGCATGTGCTGGAACATTCACCTCTGTGTCGGCCATTTTGGACACATACATGTGTATTTTTTTTGTGATGTTGTCACAGCCTGATATACTTTGCCACTATTGCTTCTGGAGATGGGGAAGGCGGGACAAAACATGGAGATTAAGGGGGCAACCATTTCTACTCCCTCCAGTGGAATGATGCAAAACAATCAACTTTCTAAAACCTAGACATCCCCAGGAGAAAGTGTAAATCCTTGATGTTCATGCTGGTGAACACATAACCCCTTCTGAAATGGGGAATGTATGTATTTCTTTTTGCCCCAGGCTAGTCCTATTCAGAACTCACCTAGACCACACCCACGTGCAAGGTTTTTGTAAAATCAGGATTTAGATGTATGTTTAATATACATGTCTAAATGCTGTTGTTTTTTGCACATCTAAAAAGCAAATAGCACTCATAAAATAAACATAACTTTGAAGAGCAGTTTAATGGAGATAGACTGATGGTCAGAATAGTTGATTAAATCTTGGTTATTCTTTATGGCCTTTTAAGTGATCATTGTATTGTTTGAATTTTGGTTGGGTCTAAAAGTGATGCATTTAAATTTCATTTTATATCCTATATAATAATTCTCACCTCCAATGTTCTGACTTGCCTGGGACCGTGGCTCATTCCGAGTTGGTCTGCTAGGCTCCGTAGATCAGGCTGACATCACCATAGCCATTATGATGTCAACTTCAGAACCCGGGGGGAAAAAAAAACATGCCTCTCAGCTGATCCATGTCCAGAGGAGGGTCGCTGGACATGGGTGGCTGGAGGGGGGGCAGGAGAGAGAGGAGGGTCGCTGGACATGTGTGACTGCGGGGGGGCAGGGGGTCGCTGGACATGGGTGGCTGCAGGGGGGCAGGGGAGAGAGGAGGGTCGCTGGACATGGGTGGCAGGAGGGGAGCAGGGGAGAGAGGAGGTTCACTGGACATGGGTGGCTGCAGTGGGCGCAGGGGCAGAGGAGAGTCGCTGGACATGGGTGGCTGCAGGGGGAGAGGAGGATCGCTGGACATGGGTGGCTGCAGGGGAGCCGAGGAAAACCTTGCTAGCACCCATTTCATTTGTGTCAGAAATGGGCCTTTTTTACTAGTATTTTTATAATATTGTTAGGGAGTTTTATTGTTTAAGGGGGGATTTAATTGTTGTTGCATTATGGATTTTTATTGAGATTTTATTGTCACATCATACCGCGAGCATGTCCTTAGAAAGATGGCTACAAGTAAAAGGAGTTGAGGTAAAGTTTCAATAAGATGACTGTGTAACTTTTTATGGATATTTAGTGATGATGAACATCTAGGGCTACTTGTTGAACATATACATTCATTTTGAAATGGTTAACCTATCCGTATAAAGTTATATATCTGACATTCATTCAGCTAGACTTGGTGGATAAATTATCTGACTAGTGTTTGAAAATTGCTGTTTAGAAGGATAACATTTTGGCCAGCCCTGAAATTCCCCTAACTTCACCCGTACCAAAACAGATAATGCTTGGTTGTTTAGCAACTTAAATGGCCAAAAGTTAACCATTGCTCAAGTCACAATTTTCTGAAAAGGTCACTTATATGGTTAGTACTGCTGCTGATTGCGCAAATGGCTTTGATGGTTGACCTAGCTATTTTTTATTGAATTATTGGCTATGGGGACTGTAGGAAATGTAAACTATGTCACACAGAGGGGGAGTAATATAACTGCTTTCAAAGTCTTGAAAATGAATAATTGTAAATGACTACTGGGGAAGTATAGATTCCTCTAAGTTGTGAAATTCTATGATTATTGTAAAAGGTACCTCTCTTAGAGTTGGCAAACCAGCTCCATTGTCAAAAGGAAACCGGTCCAGGCATTCTAGTATATCCTTGAGGGTTTTGCTCTGCCAAAAGAATAGGACTGAAATATAACATTCTGTATCAAAGGTCCTTCATCCACAGTGATCTCATCAATTAATTTGCTAAACTCAATTTTTGAAAATAACATGAACTCTACCTTAAGACCTACCCTGGCTTAAGGCTTTGATCTTGAGGACCGGCCAACAGTTCAAGATTTTAGGACATCCCTAATGAGTATGTTTGGTTTTTTTTTGTTACATTTGTACCCTGCGCTTTCCCACTCATGGCAGGCTCAATGCGGCTTACATGGGGCAATGGAGGGTTAAGTGACTTGTCCAGAGTCACAAGGAGCTGCCTGTGTCTGAAGTGGGCTTCAAGTGGTATGATGCGTGGCGGCATATTTAAGTATAACCAGTGTGTTGCTTTATTAGGGCCTTTTGCAATGCATGCTGGTATGAACTCTGATGGATTGCTCATCAGCCTCTGACTTCTATCCCAGCTGGGAAGATGAGGATGTGGAGGTTATTTCCGGGGGGGGGGGGGGGGGGGGCAGGAGTGGATTGAAAGAGTAGAAAGCTGGCCATCACCTAAGAAGCCAACTCTTGACCTCTTACTTCTAGCCAACTACCAGCCTGTATCCAATGCACCTTTAAAATCCAAAATTTTGGAGGAGATCATACTGCTACAACTTCTATCTTTCATAAAAAAAAAAAACAGTACTCTTTATCCACGAGATTTCAGCTTTCTCAAACATAATAGTACTGAAACATGTTTAGTATACTTGGGCATTTTTGAAAGAAACGTCTAAGAGTGAATTCCTTCAAAAAGGCGGTAAATAAATCCTAATTAAAAAATAAATAAATAAATAAGTTGGAATTTGGATGTCTTTGTAAAACATCCAAATTTGGAGGCGGGGAAAAGGTCATTTACGAAAAAAGATGGACGTCCATCTTTGTGTTTGAAAATACCATGGACGTCCTTGGTTTTGGACTTCTTTGATTTTCGGCCATTTTCGAACGCAAAGACTTCCAAGTCTAAAACGTCCTAAGTCAAGCCATTTGGACGTGGGAGGAGCCAGCATTTTTAGTACACTGGTCCCCCTGACATGCCAGGACAGCAGTCGGGCACCCTAGTGGGCACTGCAGTGGACTTCATAAAATGCTTCCAGGTACACAGCTCCCTTACCTTGTGTGTTGAGCCCCCCCCCCCCCCAAACCCCTCCAAAACCCACTACCCCCAACTGTACACAACTACCATAGCCCTTACATGTGAAGGGGGGCACCTATATGTGGATACAGAGGGTTTCTGGTGGGTTTTGGAGGGCACGCTGTTTCCTCCACAAATGTAACAGGTGGGGGGGGGGGGTCTGGGTCTGGGTCCACCTGTCTGAAGTGTACTGCACCTACTACTAAACTACTCCAGGGACCTGCATGCGCTGTCATGGACCTGAGTATGATATCTGAGGCTGGCATAGAGGCTGGCAAATAATATTTTTAATCATGTTTTTTGAGGGTGGGAGGGGATTAGTGACCAATGGAGGAGTAACGGGAGGTCATCTGGTCATTTCAGGCACCTTTTTGTGCCTTATTCGTAATAAAAACAGGTCTGGGTGAAAACGTCCAAGTTTTAGTCCTGGACGTCTTTGCTTTGTTCCATTATGGCTCAAAGACGTCCAAGTCTTAGGAACGCCCTAGTCCCGCCTTGAACACGCCTCCGATACGCTCCCTTGAGGTTTGGATGTCCTTGCGATGGACGTCCGAGAAAGACGTCCAAAATTGGTTTTCGATTATACAGATTTGGACTTCTCTGTGAGATGGACGTCCAGGTGCCGATTTATGTCACTTTTTGGATGTCCATCTCTTTCGAAAATTGGCCTGTTAGTGAGTGAACTTAGATAACAGCTTGATGCAGATAAAAATGCTACCATTATCTCATTGGATTTATTAGTCCCTTTTGGCCTGGCTGTCCACTAACTTTTATTAGCATAGAGGTGCTGTTCTTCTATGGTTCACTTCATATTTGATTGGGAGAACTTTCAGAGTTCTGGCAAATGCCATCTTTTCTTTCCCTATTGACTAGGGTGCCATAGAGCTCAGTGTTGGCACTAATATTGTTCAATTTATTCCTTAGTCCCCTTGCCACTCTTGTTCAGAGGGAAGTTAGTCCCTTTCCCTTTACTAATGTTGTTCAGCTGTTCTATATGGATATCATTTCATCCAGTTTACCACTATTTAATGATTGGCTATCATAAGGGGCGTACTGATTACAGACTAAGAGGGAAAGTTATCAATGTGGGCTGCTGTTAAGTCAGGTTATTTTACCACAATTCCCATTTTATTCAATGCTAAAATAATCTGACTTAACATTAGCCCAGGTTGATAGCTTCACCCCTAATTTTCTCAAATTTAAGTCCCTGAAATGTCTAACTACGTATGTGACAGGCCAAGCATTTATTTCTTCTTTCACGCCTCTTCTGGATGGACAGGCACTCATTCTGATCTTTTTGCTCCCTGTTCTGGGAGTAACTGTTGAGTGTGGTTTAACATTTAAACCCCAGATTCATTTCATTAGTAGAGTCTTGTTTCTGTGCTCATCATCAAATTGCAGCCATTAGGGCTCGATAAGGATGCCACACTTGTTCCAATTCATGTTCACCTTGATTACTGTAATACTGTTTATAATAGAGTTTATCAGGTTGCTATGAAAAGGCTTCAGACTATCCAAAATACCACAGCCAGGTAAATTCATCACGCAGAAAGGATGGATTATTTATCTCCTTTGATAGTACGAATAACAACCATTTATTGGGAATCTGCAGTTGATCAGATCTGAGCCTATCACTCTACAGTGACTAATATATAGCAGGAGTGGATTTCGGCCCTGTAATGAGGGAGCATCACTGGTTACCTAGGCTTAGAAAAGCACAGCAAGATGGTGTGTCTCATTCGTTGGAAATTCGGTAAGCATTACAACGTAAGTGTACCTTAAAAGCATTGGGATTATGACCCTAAGAGAACTGTAGGATGTGAAGAGGCTGTGATCACCTGGGACACCCCTATAATGACTGGATGTATTGGTAAAAGAGGAAAAACACCAGGATTATAGAGGTGTCGGTCCCAAGCAATTACTCTGTGACAGTGGCGTAGCAAGGGCGGGGGGGGGGGGGGGGGTCCGCCCCGCCCCGCCCCGCCTGCACGCTGCTAGAGGGTGCAGTGAGCAGCCGCGCGCCTGTCGGCTCTGCTGGTTCCCTGCTTCCTCTGCCCCGGAACAGGTTACTTCCTGTTCCGGGGCAGAGGGAGCAGGGAGCCAGTAGAACCGACAGGTGCGCGGCTGCTCTCTGCACCCTCCAGCAGCCAAGAATGCACCGGGGGGGGGGGGTCATGTTGCACCTTGGGGGGACGGACGCTGCTGCACCCGGGGGGGGGGGGGGTGCACAGCGGCGATCTGCCCCGGGTGGCAGCCGACCTATGATCGCCACTGCTCTGTGAATCCTTATGTACTATAATCTGTTGATTTAGCTGTTTTCTTCTGGCTTTAAGACTGTTGTGAACTTGTTGAAATCTGTGAAGCTGTGGGTTTGGGAAAGACAGGGGAGATGCTGGAGAGAGGGGGGGGGGGGGGGAGCAGTGTTGGACCTGGAGGGAGAGAGAGAGAGAGAAATGTGGGACTCACCCTTCACTTGTACACGGGTTGCAGCATTTTTGGCCACTTTTAGTCCTAAAACTTCCCTCAACTTATACACAAGATCAACGTATATGAGTATATATGGTACTTTTTCTCCGAAGCTTTTGGGGACTGAATGATTGGATTCTGTGGTTGGTGCCCATAGCCTTGTGGTAGAACTTCTGGGGCCCTTTTACTAGGTCACGTAAGCATCTACGTGCGCCCCAACATGCGCCAAAATGGAGTTACTGCCTAGCTACTGCGTGGCTCTTGCGGTAATTTCATTTTTGGCATGCGTCTCATAAATACTTTTTAGTATTGGACACGTGCAGGTCATTACCACCTGGTTACCGAGTGAGACTTTGCCGCTATATGGCTGGCGGTAAGTTCTCAGACCCCAAATAGACACGCACCAATTTTTATTTTGTTGCACGTACATTTTTTTCAAAAGTTTTTTAAAAAGGCATTTTGTTTACGGAAGCGCTGAAAAATGGATCTGCGCGCCCCCAAAACACACGCCTACACTACCGTAGGCCATTTTTCAGCACACCTTAGTAAAAGGACCCCTCTTTGTTTTTGCCTTTCTGTGGTCCTTGTCTTTTCTTCTTTTTCTTATCTTCTAAATCTTATGCTTTCTTTTAATTCTATTTGTAGAGTGCTACGATGATTTTCAGGGATGGTGGTATAAACATAAACACAGTTAAAGTTGCATGAATAATGCTTCAAGGTGATGTCTCTTCAAAATGATTGACCATGGTCATGGGGGGTGATTTATGCCTTTTGTTACAGCCAGTGCGTTCTTTCTAGCAAAAAAGGTGCCGGTACTCAAATGCTAGGCCACCCTTCAGGGGTGGGGTGATCACTGAGAGACCCACCCCACAATAGCCAGGCCCCCTGCAATCAGTCATAGAATCTATGACAATGCAGAATTGGTGTGTGGAGCCTGAGCTCTTTCATTAAAACTTGGGGTCCATGGGTCAATTTTAGCAGACAATGGAAAAAGTGCGGGTACTCAGTACCCCCAAGTACCCCCTCAAAGAAAAGCCTGTTTACAGCACACAATGTAGGCAGTGTGGACATAACATAACTAACAGCAGGGCTCATTGAGCAGAAACCTAAAATAAAGCAACTCATAGTCTGGACAGCCTATGACACTTTAAACTAGATCAACGATTGTAGGTGATATTGCAGTAAAAGTGAGCTACTAACAAAACAAAAAAAAAAATCCTTCAATTTGCATTTGTAGTGATGCTCACTCAGGCTTTCCATACCCAGTTGAGAGGTATGGTAGCCGTGTTAGTCCTCTCTTAAGGTTATCAATAGAAATCAAACAAAATAAAACATGGAAAAGAAAATAAGATGATACCTTTTTTATTGGACATAACAATACATTTCTTGATTAGCTTTCGAAGGTTGCCCTGCTTCGTCAGATCGGAAATAAGCAAATGTGGTAGCAGATAGTATATATAAGTGAAACATCCAAGAATTACTTTGACAATCTGACAGGGTGGGGGTGGGGATGGGTAGGAGGTATGCATGGGGACATCAAAGCATGTATACCTCCTACCCACCCCCACCCTCCCACCCTGTCAGACTGTCAAAGTAATGCTTATCTTCTATATAAATAAAACCCACTAAAGCACTGAACTCCTGCACTCTTGGTAGGACTCTTGGTAGGCTAGGGTATCAGGAACACTCACCCTCACTCATAGGTCCGCCCTCAGCCACACCCCATCTCTCTATATAAAACGCACCACCAACGTTCTGAAGCCTCACTTTTCCAACGTTCTAAATGTGAGGCGCCAGAGATCAATTTTTCATCCATGACTGTCTGCCCCGCCCACACGTCAAACGTGATGACCTCGTGGGCGGAGCAATGACACTCACAGACCGTGCAGCACGTCTGATTGGCTGAGTTGGGCGAAGCCAAGGATGACTGATTGGCTGAGTTGGGTGAAGCCAAGGATGACGTCGCCAGCACAGCTGCTCCACAAAAAAACAAGGAAAGGGGGAGGAGTAGGGAAACACGCGTAGCGTGTTTCCCTACTCCTCCCCCTGCCTAGGAATTCATGCAACTCAGCACCCCCCTTCTGATACAAACACTAAACAAAACTCCCCCCCCCCCCCAATGCATCGGCACCTTTTTTTGCCCCCCCCCCCCCCCCCCCCCCGACACTCCGGCCGAGTCCTGCACTTAGTTTTTTTTTTTTTAACACTCACAACGCGCGAACGATGCAGCCGGCAGCGATTGAAAGAGGCTGTCTGGGCTGGCAGGCGTCTGCGTCGGAGCTTCCCTCACCCTCTGCGAGTCCCGCGAAACAGGAAGTTGTAACAACGAAGGCGGGACTTGCAGAGGGTGAGGGAAGCTCCGACGCAGACGCCAGCCCAGACAGCCTCTTTCAATCGCTGCCGGCTGCATCGTTCGCACGTTCTGAGTCTTAAAAAAAAAAAACTAAGTGCAGGACTCGCCCGGAGTGTCGCGGGGAGGGGGGTAGGATTGGGGAGAGAAAGAGGGAAACCAACGGAGGGAAGGATTGGGGAGAGAGGGAAACCAACAGCGGGAAGGATTGGGGAGAGAGAGAAAGAGGGAAACCAACAGAGGGAAAGAGGGAAACCAACAGAGGGAAGGATTGGGGAGAGAGGGAAACCAACAGAGGGAAGGATTGGGGAAAGAGGGAAACCAACAGAGGGAAGGATTGGGGAGAGAGAGAAAGAGGGAAACCAACAGAGGGAAGGATTGGGGAGAGAGGGAAAGAGGGAAACCAACAGAGGGAATCATTGGGGAGAGAGGGAAAGAGGAAAACAAACAGAGGGAAGGATTGGGGAGAGAGGGAAAGAGGGAAACCAACAGAGGGAAGGATTGGGGAAAGAGGGAACCCAACAGAGGGAAGGATTGGGGAGAGAGGGAAAGAGGGAAACCAACAGAGGGAAGGATTGGGGAGAGAGAGGGAAACCAACAGAGGGAAGGATGGGGAGAGAGAGGGAAAAAACAGATGGAAGGATTGGGGAGAGAGGGGAAAAACAGATGGAAGGATTGGGGAGAGAGGGGAAAAACAGATGGAAGGATTGGGGAGAGAGGGGAAAAACAGATGGAAGGATGGGGAGAGAGGGGAAAAACAGATGGAAGGATGGGGAGAGAGAGGGAAAACACAGATGGAAGGATTGGGGAGAGAGGGAAAAAACATGGAAGGATGGGGAGAGAGAGGGAAAACAGATGGAAGGATGGGGAGAGAGAGGGGGAAAAACAGATGGAAGGATGGGGAGAGAGAGGGAAAACGGAAGGATGGGGGAGAGAAAGAGGGAAGACGCTGGATGGAAGAATGCAGAAAGAAATAGGGGAGACACTGGAAGGATGGAGAGAGAAAGCAGAGCTGCTGGAAGGAAAAGGGGAATAGAGAAAGACTGGAGAATAAGAGGAAGGGGCATGGGGAGAACAAGGGTGAGGAAAAGATGAAAAGCCACAGGTAGATGAAGGAAATTAAAGAATGGATAGTAAAAATGAATTAAATCTGGGCAGAGAGAGAGCCTGAAAAATATTGAAGAAAGCAAAGAAAAACGAGACAAAAATGACAAATGGCACAGAAGACTTAAGCGAAAACAAAGGAAAGCAGAATCACAGACTGGGACCAATATGCAAAGAAAAACAGTCACCAGACAACAAAGGTAGAAAAAAAATCATTTTATTTTCATTTTAGTGTTTGTAATATGTCCAATTTGAGAATTTACATTGGCTGTCTTATTTTGCACTGGGTATACTGGAGCTGTAAGAGCTTACAGAGATTATTTATCATGAAAAAAAAAACACGTTATTTTTTTCTCCTATAGTACTATAATATCTCTCTATATAAAACGCACCTCCAACATTCTAATGAAGCCTCTGTTAGCCAACATTCTAAGTGAAAGGGGTGAGATCGCATTGTGTCTGCCCCGCCCACGCGTCAAACGTGATGACGTCGAGGGCGGAGCAATAACACTCAACCAATCGCATCGCTCGGCAGCGAAGCGTCAGGGAAGGAGGCGGTGCTCTCAACGTCTAGCCTTCCCTTCGCTGTGTTCCGCCTTCTTCTGACGTCAAGGATGACGTCAAAAGAAGGCGGAACACAGCGAAGGGAAACCTAGACGTCGGGAGCACCGCCTCCTTCCCTGACGCTTCGCTGCCGGAACCGCCACGGAGGTAAATTTAAAAACAAGGAAAAAAAAAAACCCATGTTGGGGGGAGAGAAGAGGGTGGCCACTAAAGTACAACAATGGCAGCGGGAGGGCAGCGGAGAAACAACATCATGGATGCGAAGGGGGGGGGGAGAAGAGGGCGGGCCAGGCTGGGACATGGGAGAGAGAGTAGCATGGATGCGAGGGGGGGTCATGGAAGGGAGAGAGGGGACTTGCTCGAAAAGGATGAATGCAGGCGGCAGGGGACAGAGGAGCATGGATGGCCATGGATTGGGAGGGGAGGGCTCAGGGAGAGAGGGGAATTGCTGGAAAGGGATGAATGGAGGAGGCAGGGGACAGAGGAGCATGGATGGGCATGGATTGGGAGGGCAGGGCTCAGGGAGAGAGGGCAATTGCTGGAAAGGGATAAATGCAGGGGACAGATGGGCATGGATGGATATGGATTGCAGGGCAGGCCTCAAGGAGAGAGGGGAATTGCTGGATAGGGATGAATGGAGGGGCCAGGTGACAAAGGAGCATGGATGGGCATGGATTGGAAGGGCAGGACTCAGGAAGAGGGGAATTGCTGGATAGGGATGAATGGAGGGCACAGATGGGCATGGATGCATATGGATTGCAGGGCAGGCCTCAGGCAGAGAGGGGAATTGCTGGATAGGGATGAATGGAGGGGCCAGGTGACAGAGGAGCATGGATTGGAAGGGCAGGACTCAGGAAGAGGGGAATTGCTGGATAGGGATGAATGGAGGGCACAGATGGGCATGGATGCATATGGATTGCAGGGCAGGCCTCAGGCAGAGAGGGGAATTGCTGGATAGGGATGAATGGAGGGGCCAGGTGACAGAGGAGCATGGATTGGAAGGGCAGGACTCAGGAAGAGGGGAATTGCTGGATAGGGATGAATGGAGGGCACAGATGGGCATGGATGCATATGGATTGCAGGGCAGGCCTCAGGCAGAGAGGGGAATTGCTGGATAGGGATGAATGGAGGGGCCAGGTGACAGAGGAGCATGGATTGGAAGGGCAGGACTCAGGGAGAGGGGAATTGCTGGATAGGGATGAATGGAGGGGACAGATGGGCATGGATGGATATGGATTGCAGGGCAGGCCTCAGGGACAGATGGGAATTGCTGGATAGGGATGAATGGAGGGGGCAGGTGACAGAGGAACATGGATGGGCATGGATTAGGAGGGCAGGGCTCAGGGAGAGAGGGGAATTGCTGGAAAAGGATGAATGGAGGGGGCAGGGCACAGATGGGCATGGATTGGGAGGGCAGGGCTCACACTCTCTCTCTCATATACAATGTCTTTCTGACTCTCACTCTCACACACTCTATCTCACACTGTATCACATTCACTCTCTATGTGCCACACACTCACTCACACACTCGCTTGGTCTCATACACTCACTCTCACAGAGAATCTGTGTCTCACACACACTCTCTCTCTCGCCCACACACACACACTCTCTCTCACACTGTGTCTCACATACACACTTGCACACACTCTCATTCTCACACACACACTCTGTCACAAACACACTCACACCCACACTCACTCTCTCTCTCACACACTCACACTTTCACTCTGACTCTCAAACAGTCACTCTCACATACACTCTCCCAAACATACACACTCCGAGGAAAACCTTGCTAGCGCCCGTTTCATTTGTGTCAGAAACGGGCCTTTTTTACTAGTATATACTATCTGCTACCACATTTGCTTATTTCCGATCTGAGGAAGAAGGGCAACCTTCGAAAGCTAATCAAGAAATGTATTACGTTATGTCCAATAAAAAAGGTATCATGTATTACGTTATGTCCATCTTATTTTCTTTTCCATGTTTTATTTTGTTTGATTTCTATTCATACCCAGTTGAAAAGCCATTTGGCATTCTGGGGGATGAGCTTTAGGTTCCAAAGTCCTCTTCTGTAAACTCTTGAGGTTTGAAGACGTTGGGGTATTTTAGCCACCCAATACAATTCTGAAGTAATAAAATCTTGTATCTTTTGATAAACAATTTCAGTGGCATTTTGCAGAAAGTATGAAACATCTTTTCAAAGCAAATAGCTCATTCATTGTTCAGGGATGAGTAATTGCCATTTATCTTTGTCCCAATGTATGTGCAGTTGTTGAACAGTTTATCACTTTGCTGAGCCTGAGCACTGAATGACACCGAGGCGGCCATTGTTTTTGCATTCATTGGGTACTATATCATGTCCTTATTCAGCGCTTACTGCTTTGAGACTTCTTAATGAATAAGCAACAGCTAACATTTTTGACACCCCTAACACTAATCTTCCTTTTCACTACAGAACCTGTAAAAATGTTCTTTTTATTTAGACTATTTTAGGTTATTTAACTTGTTTTATTTCTGCTCTCATAGCAGAACCCTACGGGCTCTATTTTTAAAGCTTATGTTAAGTTTTTATGGATTTAAAATAGCTCTGGACTGACATCTGTTAATGTCAGCCTTGCCACTGGCTTTGCACCACCTAGTCTATTTTTGGTACAATGCACTTGGCTTCCTGTTATATGTACTCAAGTAAAAATAACCTTTTTCACATGTTAATGGAAGAGATCAGAAACTCGTATATTTTAATTTTAACCCTACTGATAGTAAATATATGTTCAGAGATTTCAAACAGCTCCTTCGTCTAGGAATACATATAATATTTTTTTTAAATAAATATTCCTTAGCGTCCCTCCGGACCAGCCCAGGATTGGACTGATGGGTTGTGCATGCCACTGGGCCGGTCTGGAGGGACTAAAGGAAAGCAAATTAGCAGGTAAGGTCTCATTTCTCCTTAGTTCTCCCCAAGAAACTTTTATTATTGCCCTTTAATCTCGCTCTTTAAATAATAAATTATCAGGATGAAACAAATGTCGCACAAGTGTTATTAAAGAGTTGTAAAAATCCTTATTTATTTTCTGCACTTTATATACCGCAAGTGATCCCTGAGGCGACAATATGGTTAACAATTTCTATTTCTGATTTTTAGGGGGCTATACTTACACTCTATTTCAAAAATGTACTGTGCTGAAGAAATTTATATATTAGTACACTAAATTTGTCTTGAAGTTTCTTCTATAACTGTAACATGCGTTAATGTGATTTTTTTTTTTTTTTTTAAAAGCAAGCTCCACGTTATTTTTAATGGGGCCTGTTGATGAAGAGCATGACTTTTATTAACATGCGTTACACATATTAATACATTTATTTATTAGGATTTATTTACTGCGTTTTTTTGAAGGAATTCACTCAATGCGGTATACAGCAAGAATAAGTCAAACATAGGCAATAGACAATTACAACAGTAAAAATATTCAAATAACAATACAAAGTATGGCATCGTATACTGCTTACAATGTCAACACAATATGTAATACAACATTTGAATAGACAGCATAGGGTGTAAGTAAAGATGGAACATATAGATAGATAGGATAGAGTAACAGGAGTTAGAAAGTAAGGGGCCTAACTTAAAGAAAGTTGCATGTGAAGTCAGAAAGGTGCTTGAATATGATCTCAGCCAGGGTAGGAGTGGCTAAACCATGTCCTGCTATAGTATATACTTCCGGTGTCGCTCCTTATGTTTGTGTGACTAGTAAGTTAGCTCTTCCATTAAAGGCTTGGGTGAAGCGCCAAGTTTTCACCTGCTTCCTAAAGTAGAGATAGTCTTGTGTTAAGCAAAGCCTTTCAGGCAGTGCATTCCAGAGCGTGAGAGCTACTCCGGAGAAGACTTGCTTGCGGGTATCACATCATGTAATGTCTTTCGGAGAGGGTGTGGATAAGGGGATACTCTTTGGGAAGACCTTGGTGACCTTGGAGGTGTGTAGAGGGAGGTGAGGCCTTCATTCAACATACAATGCATTTCAGACTGGATAGAAATGGATTTTCAGATGCATTTTATGTAAAATTTACTTGATCAAGCTCTTTCTCTGCATCCTGGTTGTCCAGTTAGTGCTCCTGTTCAGAAATTCTGTGAAACCATCTGTAAAAAAAAAAAAGTAAAGGCTGTAATTACTCCATTTGCCTGAAACCCTTTAGTAACCTTTTAGGAATCTTCTGAGCCTTTCCCTGAAAAGTTTGATGGCATCCAAGAAACATTAGCAAAGCTGCCAGGTTATCCAGTTCCAGGAGGGAGATTCTTGGCTTTCTGACAAGCCTATCATGATGTATTATGGAACTTTGTAGGTAAATCCCTTACTGCCTTGGGCTGTAAGTTCAAAACCGGGATGGGCCAAAAAAATTCTCCCTACTGGAACTGGATAACATTGTAGCTCTGCATTAGAGTTTTTCCTTATGAACTGTTTCCAGTGCTGCCTGGTGCCCATATGGGGATTCCCAGGTGGTCTTCATCAGTGGCGTAGCAAGGAGGGCTGCCACCCGGGGCGGTTAGCCGTTGCACCCCCCCCCCCCGACCCAATGCCTACCCTCCTCAGCTCCCTCCAACCAGCTCCCACACCCTACCTTTAAAGAAATTTCGGAAGCCATGGAGAGGCGAGGCACAGCGCCTCATTCCTGCATGTAAAAAAAGCGTGGATCGTCATCGGGCCTTCCCTCACGCTGTCTGTCCCGCCCTTGCGGAAATAGGAAGTTGCGTCAGCGGAGGGCGGGACAGACAGCGTGAGGGAAGGCCCGATGATGATCCACGCTTTTTTTACATGCAGGCGCGAGGCGCTGCGCCTCGCCTCTCCATGGCTTCCAAAATTTTTTTAAAGGTAGGGTGCAGGAGCTGGTTGGAGAGAGCTGAAGAGGGTAGGCACTGGGTCAGGGGGGGGTGTTGATGCGCAGAAAGGGGGGGGTGTCATCGTGCTGCACCCGGGAGGGGAGCTGGCAGGGAGCACCCCCCCCCCCCCCCGAGCTGACACCCGGGGCGGACCGCCCCTCCTGCCCCCCCTTGCTACGCCACTGGTCTTCATTTGTCAACAACTCAAAGGAAAAACCTTATGCTGGGTTACTGCCCTGTTGGACAAGAACAGCCCACTTCTGTGCAATCTGAAGGACTTGTAACTGCCATCATCCTCAGATCTTGAGTTCCTTCACCTGCTTCAAAGATTCCTAAATATGTGCTTTAACCTGTGCTTCAAAGCCACTTCCTTTCAAGACTCCAAATCCTTGTATTCCAGTCCAGGTTACAGCTGTCTTTGCTTTAGTGTTTCCTTCTTCCAAGACTCCAGATCCTGATACTCCTGTCCAGAAGCTACAGCTGCCTTTGCTTCTTTGCAAGGCAGCTGAAGAGCGAAGGAGGATTTCTCCTGCCCCAACACTATGGCCCCTATTTTAGAAGCTGTATTCGTATTTTGATCATCTGAAAACCAGCATTTAGACATCTATGTTGCATAGACGTCCAAATCCCAATTTTATAAATCTGGGAAATGGATGTATAAAACTGCAATATGCTCTTATGGCAATAGGATGTGTTTTGGGTGAGACTAGGAGGAGCCAAAATGTGGTCATCCAACTCTAATTTCAAATGGGGAAGGAACTTCCATGTCGAAAAAGATAGACATCTGTGTGTAGACCTGGCACTTGGCATATCCCGGGTACAGAAAAATACTCCAATTAAGCAGTTCTCCACTAAAGGGAGTAAAGGAAATCACAGTGGATGGCTCACAATTTAAAAAAAAATCACAAAGACGCATTGGGATCCAAACTGGGGTCCTCTGGGTCTCGGCCCACTACTTCTTCACATTAAGGTTTGGTTGTTTGACTATTTGGCTGTTTTATATAACATACACGTTCCTATGCTACCACGATGACATCCTTGTTTTGCTCTGGCCCTGTTTACTAAGCAATGTTATAGGCGTGTTAACATTTTTAACGTGCATTAACCATGTATGTGCCTACAATATCCCTGTAGGCGCCTACATGGTTAGTGCGCGTGCTAAGTGTAGGCGCGCTAAAAACACTAACGCACCTTAGTAAACAGGGCCCTCCGTTTGTAAAATAGATATTAGTGCTGGGTGTAACCAGCCATAGACATCCGTTTCACATGTATTTTAGAATAGGATCCGCCGACATACAGCATGTTGTAAAATACATGAGAAATGGACATCCATATGTGATGTACCGACTAGGACATCCTTTCTAAAATGCACTTCCATGCTACTGATATCCCCAGTAAGTGCTGGTGGGAATTGGTTGCCTCTTGTATGGGTGGTGATACGTGCCAGGGGGACGATGGGGATCGGGTGGGGTTGGGTGATGTTCAAGAGGTGTGGGTTGTCATTGGGGGTTCAAGTTATGATTTCCTCCTATAACCTAATCCACTCTGTCTCCTCTTCCTCAACTATGTATTTCTCCTCTCAGGAAATGGTAGTCACCACTTACGGAACTATGTAAGCCACATTGAGCCTGCAAACAGGTGGGAAAATGTGGGATACAAATGTTATAAATAAATGATCAGGAGAATTGGGGTGATTTGCCACAAGTTGGCTTTTTTTTTCTTTGTTTGGGGCAGCATCTGCAGCCATCTCCTAATTAATCAAATATTCTTGAAACAATCCAATATACTGTTATCTTTTCTATTTTGCTTTACTATGAATATTATTTTGGAAAAAAAACCCCAAAATATTTCAAGTGAAACAAAAATGTATAAAGACAAAAATCAAAATCAAACTTCATATTCACATAAACAAAACAAAACAAAAAAGCTGCACATGACACAGAAAACTAAACACAATGTCTGCACACCTCTAGCACCTGCTTTTTGTGCAGACGGTCAGGGGTACTAGGACCTAATGATACACCTACTATGAAAACTGAATAGATGTGCACTGTTGTCCTCCCTCAACCTAAACACATCCACAGGACTACCCAGAAGAACTTCTGAATTGGAAGACAGAAGAGGCTATGTTACATAGGAGCCCCTTTACTAAGCTGCGCAGGCGTGTACGCACGTCCTATGCTCATCAGTTTTGAACTACCGCCCAGCTACCGCGAGGCCCGGGTGGTAATTTTATTTTTTACACACATCCACTAACCGATTACCAGATGGTAATCATCATTGTATGCGCATAGACCATTGCCGCCCGTTTAACGTGTGAGACTTTTAGGGGCAGAATCAAAAGAGAAGAGCGCCCATCTTTCGACGCAAATTGGGAGATGGGCGTCCTTTTCTCAGGGTCGCCCAAATCGGCATAATCGAAAGCCGATTTTGGGCGTCCTCAACTGCAGTGCGTTGCGGGGACAACCAAAGTTCACAGGGGCGTGTCAGAGGCGTAGCGAAGGCGGAACTGGGGCGTGCTTAAGAGATGGGCGTCCTCGGCTGATAATGGAAAAAAGAAGGGTGTCCCTGACGAGCATTTGGCCGACTTTACTTGGTCCATTTTTTTCACGACCAAGCCTCAAAAAAGTGTCCGAACTGACCAGATGGCCACCGGAGGGAATCGGGGATGACCTCCCCTGACTCGCCCAGTGGTCACTAACCCCCTCCCACCCTCAAAAAAACTTTAAAAACTTTTTTTGCCAGTATCAAATGTCATACTCAGGTCCATCGCAGCAGTATGCAGGTTCCTGGAGCAGTTTTAGTGGGTGCAGTGCACCTCAGGCAGGTGGACCCAGGCCCCCCCCCCCCCCCACCTGTTACACTTGTGGTGGTAAATGTTGAGCCCTCCAAAATCCACCACAAACCCACTGTACCCACATGTAGGTGTCCCCCTTCACCCATTGGGGCTATGGTAGTGGTGTACAGTTTTGGGTTTTGGGGGGCCCAGCACCCAAGGTAAGGGAGCTATGCACTTGGGACCAATTTGTGAAGTCCACTGCAGTGCCCCCTAGGGTGCCCGGTTGGTGTCCTGGCATGTGAGGGGGACCAGTGCACTACAAATGCTGGCTCCTCCCACGACCAAATGACTTGGATATGGTCGTTTTTGAGATGGGCGTCCTCAGTTTCCATTATGGGTGAAAACCGTGGACGACCATCTCTAAGTTCGCCCATCTCGACATTTAGGTCGACCATCTCTAAAGTCAACCTAAATGTTGAGATTTGGGCATCCCCGATCGTATTATCGAAACAAAAGATGGACGCCCATCTTGTTTCAATAATAAGGGTTTCCCCGCCCCTTCGCTGCGCCATCCTTACAGATGGGCGCCCTTAGAGATGGTCGTCCCCGTTCGATTATTCCCCTCTTTACCACTAGGTCAGTGGGTGGCAGTAAGGTCTTGGGCCCAAAATGGATGCGCACCAATTTTTATTTTGCTGCACGTCCATTTTCAACCCCCCCCCCCCCCCCCAAATGGCCTTTTTAACAGGCATTCTGAAAAATGGACCTGTGCGCATCCAATATACGCGTCTACACCAGTGCAGGCTATTTTTCGGTGCAACTTAGTAAAAGGACCCCTTTGTTTTGTGTTGATTTTTTTAAATATGTTTTTATGTAACTCAGAATGGTGGATCCAGTGAGATATGAATTTGTTAAGGCACTCTTTTAGTAAGTCGCGGTAGGGCAAATGCGCGCCAAATCGACACTACCGCTGGGGTAGCTCGGGTACCTGGCGGTAATTCTGAAGTTGTCATGTGCTGTTTCCTATGGTAGAAAAATTATTTTCTATTCTCTACAAGGGGGAGGCATTCCTGGCGGTAATCGACAGCGCAGCCACATTGCCGTGCGGTGCCTGATTTCTGCATGCGTAGTGCATGAGCCTTTATTGCCAAGTAAATAGGTGGCGGTATGGGCTCAGGCAGTAAATATGCGTGGCCATTTACTGCCCCATCTAAAAAAGACCTTTTCACCCGCCACGGTAAAAAATGGCTCAGCATGCATTAATTTCACGTGCCCACATTGTCACACGCCACTTTTTACAGCAACTTAGTAAAAGGGCCCCTAAAACAAAATTAAATAGTTTTGAACACTAAGGGGGTCTTTTACTAACCGGGAGCATAGCCAGACCTCGGCGGGAGGGGGGGGTCCAGAGCCCGAGGTGGGGGGGCACAGTTTAGCCCGCCGCCTACCCCCGCCACTGCCGCCCCTCCCCCACCATTTTTGACCCCCCCCCACTCCTACTGCTGACCCTTTCCTGCCACTTTCGACCCCCCCTTCCGCTGCTGACCCTCCCCCACCACCAGGTACTTTTGCTGGAATGTGTGCACTCAGGACGTCAGGAGTCAGAACTCAAAGAAACAGATCAGCGAACGCGCCAGAGACTGGTTCTGAAGAAGACTTCGGCTGGCAGGGGTTGGGGACCCCCGCCAGCAAAGGTACCTGGTGGGAGGGGGGGGTCGAAAGTGTCGGGGGAGGGTTGGCGGTAGAGGGGGCCAGGGCTAAATCTGTGGGGGCCCATGCCCCCGTGGTCCCACCTAGCTACGCCCCTGTTACTAACATTTAGATCGAGTTATCTGCAGCAAGGCCCATAGGAATAAAATGGGCCCTGCTGCCGATAACTCAAGCTAAGCTTTAGTAAACGACCCCCTGAGCATCTAAAAGAAGGGTATGATATGCATAAAAGAGTGGAAAATGATGGGAGTTAGCAGACCATGTGCGTCACTCCTGTCACAGTATTTAATATAAATGAGGCACATTTCCCTGTGGCACTTACTTTTGGGGGTAAAATTGTAGTGGTTAGTGGACAGCCTAGGCTTAGATGCCTTGAGCAGAACCAAACTTTATTTCAAAGAATTCAGCAAACAACTGCAATATTGACATTTGTGAGTAGAACTGAAGAAGTAAAACAGCGTCTTTGTTGATCCAAATTCCTGCTTCTCTTACGCACGACTCAAAATATTAGGCATGTAATGAGGCCCCCAGCAATCAGTATACAGAGCTCAAGAGCAATAAATTATCGTTTGACTTTTTTCAAGAACAAGAAGTTTTTATATTTTTCAGCCTTATACGGTCAGTTGGATAACATTATGTTTTATGAAAGAAAGATTTTCTATATTGGCAAAACTCTGAAGGATGAGCACTTTTATTACATTTAGAATATATGTCCATCCCTCCTAAGAAATAAGATAAGCCAGGCCAAGCCAGATGAAGTTCCGTTCAGCCCAGCATCCCATCTCTGCCAGTGTCCATTCTGGTTGACAAGTTCCAGGCAGATCCCAAAAAGACGCTACCTAGGTAACACTTCCACATCCATTCCCCACCCATGACATGCCACCTCCTTAACAAAAAGTAGCCAGTGATCAGCATGCGCTGACAGATAATTTACCGCAAAATGCTTTAACGCATTTAGCAGTAGGTTGCGGTAAGGACTCGCACACTAATTTTTATTAATGGCCACGTGCTGACAACTTTAGTGTATTATTATTATTTATCACATTTGTACCCCGCGCTTTCCCACACATGGCAGGCTCAATGCGGCTTACATAGTAACAATATAAAGAATTACAAAGTTGTAAGAAGACTATACAGTTTGTAGTAAATGCAAAATTAATGGGGTTAACGGAAGTAAATTAACCATAGGAGAAATTGGGAGCAGAAGGAATTGAGCATATGGGCAATGTTTTGGAAAATGGAAATTCGGGCATTTTCCATCTGCGGTACAGATTGCCTTAATGCGTGTCAAAGACCCGTGTAAGGGCGCGATAAGTCCACTTTTTTACTGCAGCTTGGTCGAAGGACCTCTTAGTGTTATCGTGTAATTTGTTAATTTATTATAGGATGATTTCATGCTTTGTATTGTTTAATTATTGTTTAATAATTGGTATTTTTTGAGTATTTTATGACTGGGTTTTGAGTTTGTATTTATTTTGTATGTTCTTTGAACTCTGCCTAGATGTAGATATTAGATGGGTGGATAAGACATTTTTAAATAAGTTAACTCCAATCCTAGGGCAGTCTATTAAAACCAGTACCCATTTTGGTATCTTCCTTCATAAATATGCCCTGGGAATCTATTCGTATTTCTCCTCAGCCCTTCTAAGGGGCCCATTTAGAAAGCGTTGGTAAGCCAAATGTGGGCTTACCGCACGCTAAATCGTAACTACCGCCGGCCCAACACGGCTTGAGTGTACGCCATTTCCAGCGCTAACATGGCAGTAATTGTGTATCGCTGCGCATTGCCTGGTTACCGCAGGAGCCCTTACCGCCACCTCAGTGAGTGACAGGTGCTCCTCGCCACATGGCCACGCGTAAGAGTTATCTTGCCGCATTGCCATTTTTATATGGGGGAGCTTTTTACCCACTGCGGTAAAAAAAGGCCCTGGCGTGCAGAAAAAATGGCCCCCGCCTCTACTGCAGGGCCCTTTTTCCCGCAAAGGATCTATCAGTGAGATGGTGTGATCCCCATTGAGCATTTAAGAGTGTAAATATGATAAATATCATTTTGGATGGATTTAAAAAAAAAAACCCTATGTGCATCTCTGCAGAAATACATTATTGAGTTCAAGCCAGATGCTTTGATACTGCTGGAACAAAGATGAACTTTGCATGAGATTATTTTTATGTTGACTTGAGGGAACATCACATGTCTTATTTAAAGCTATTTGCCTGGGGTGCAGTGTTGTTCTGGGTGTGTGTTTTTTTTTTCAGAGCAGAATAGTAAAATGGTTCAAATGAACCAGAATTTCACACTCGGGTCAAATTGCATAGAAAATACTCTTAAGTCTCACTGTTTATCATAATATTAATTATTGCAGTTATAGGGAATATTATTATGCTTCTCACAACTTATTACAGAACAACTCAAGTATATTTTTGGCAATTGCATTTTAACTGATTTAAAAGGGGTCCTTCGATTTGCTTCATATTTTCATTGCTGTACGGCCTCATCCTTTCCATAATCTTCAAAGAAGTGAATTCTCTTGACTTGGTTGTTTTATGTCATTTTGTAGCTGTGAGTCTATTCTTTCTAGAGGCAGGAGCAACATGTTTGTGTGAGTAAACTGAAGACATGTGTAGGGTAAACCTATATAACAGGGCGCCAGAAAGGTGCTAGTTACAGTGTTTATTTCAAGACTATCATACGGAAAAGGAGGAACCTACTAGTGCAAACAATGAAAATATGCTTAAATGCAAGGTGTGATCATTTACGTTTGATCTATAGCTAGGAGTATGATAAAATCCATCTTGTGAATGCAGAGAAGTGTGCAGCTACTACTACTACTCATCATTTCTATGGCGCTACTAGATGTACGCAGCACTGTACACCTTAACATGAAGAGACAGCCCCTGCTCGACACAGCTTACAATCTAATCATGACAGACAAACAGGACAAATAAGGGATAAGGACAAAGAGAAGTAGTAGTAGCAGTAGTGTTTGGGATTCCAGAATCTTGCTAATCATTTCTGTAGCACTACTAGATGTACACAGCGCTATACACTTGAACATGAAGAGACAGTCCCTGCTCAACAGAGCTTACAATCTAATTAGGACAGACAAACAGAACAAATAAGGGATAAGGACAAAGAGTAGCAAGATTCCGTGCAGAATCCCAAAGAGTAGCAAGATTCCGGAATCCCAAGACTACTACTACTACTTATTTCTATTGTGCTACTAGACGTATGCAACGCTGTACACTTGAACATGAAGAGACAGTCCCTGCTCACAGAGCTTATAATCTAATTAGGACAGACAGGACAAACAAGAGATAAGGGAATATTAAAGTGAGGATGATAAAATAAGGGTTCTGAACAAGTGAGTAAGGGTTAGGAGTTAAAAGCAGCATAAAAAAGGTGGGCTTTTAGCTTAGATTTGAAGACGGCCAGAGATGGAGCTTGACGTACCGGCTCAGGAAGTCTATTCCAGGCATATGGTGCAGCAAGATAAAAGGAATGGAGTCTGGAGTTAGCAGTGGAGGAGAAGGGTGCAGATAAGAGAGATTTACCCAGTGAACGGAGTTCCTGGGGAGGACTGTAGGGAGAGATGAGAGTGGAGAGGTACTGAGGAGCTAAGTAAAAGACCAATATAAAATTGACACACCTTGAAACAGCTAAATAGGCGAAACTTTGGCCACAAGTCGGTGTTTGGATTATCGGCACAAGTTAAGTGTTTTTCCACATTTTTTTTGAGCGAAGTCATTTATACAGAGTTGCAGAGTTTTAATGATTTGAAACTGGAGGTTTTTTTATGCCGTTGACGTAAAAGTTGAACCCCTAAAAAAAATCCTACCACATAGTAAGTTTGTTGCTGAGGTGGAGGAAGGAGATCTGAAGCTTTTTCCTCCAGGTTAATATCATACTCTGCATCAGGATTATATTAAACATTGCTGGACTTTGACATAGATAAGAGTTTTTTGTGAATCTTGATATTACCTCTTTGAGTCTCTTTACATTCGATTATTTGATACCATAGACCATGAGAGGTTATTGCAATACCTTAGGAAAGGATGTAGTGTTGGAAGGGCAGCAATGTTCTTGTTTGATGATGTGGAATGGGTCTCTATTTGACCCAATGGGGATACTGTACCTTAGGTAGGGTTACCATATGCATAAAGGAATCCTGTGCAGTAGGAATGGATCCTCAGAAGCTTAGCCGAAATTGGGTGGCGGAGCAGGTGAGGGAAGAGGGGTTGGTGGTTGGGAGGCGAGGATAGTGGAGGGCAGACTTATATGGTCTGTGCCAGAGCCAGTGATGGGAGGCGGGACTGGTGGTTGGGAGGCGGGAAATACTGCTGGGCAGACTTGTATGGTCTGTGCCCTGAAAAAGGCAGATACAAATCAAAGTAAAGTATACACATATGAATTTATCTTGTTGGGCAGACTGGATGGACCATGCAGGTCTTTTTCTGCCGTCATCTACTATGTTACATATGTCCGGATTTACCCGGACATGTCCTCTTTTTGAGGACATGTAGACGGCCCACCCGCCAGCCTGCCCATTTGTCCAGAAATCCGGACAAATGGGCAAATTGCTAGCCTCTCCTCCCCTTACTTACTACTGCGCTGGTGGTCTAGTGACCTCTTTCGCCTTCGGGGCAGGAAAGAGCCCCCTCTTTCCTGCCCGGAGCACTGCCCTGCATGCATCCTTCCTGTTGCTGATCTCGGCACCAATTCAAAATGGCCGCCGAGAGTTGAAGTGACCTCGTGAGACTTCAACTCAGCGGCCATTTTGAATCGGCGCCAAGATCAGCAACAGGGAGGATGCATGCAGGGCAGGAAAGAGGGGGCTCTTTCCTGCCCCGAAGAGGTCACTAGACCACCAGGGCAGTAGTAAGGTAAGGGGAGGGGGGGTGTCGGTGTGTGTGACAGGGGGCGGAGCGAAGGTGTGAAAGGGGGTGGGGCGGGGCATGTGTCCTCCTTTTTGGGGAGCAAAATATGGTAACCCTAACTTTAGGGGTCTGTTCTTTCCCTACTTTTGTTTAATTTACATATTGGACCTTAAACTGACTTGATTCACAACTTTATCATCACGTTCCATATCTATGCCAATGATTTACAGCCGTGTACAGTACTGAAGTTGGATCTATCTATTGCTGTTTCTGGTTTGATTGTATGTTTGGGCACAGTTTTCTGAATGGTTTAGTGATTCATAAACTGAAGCTGAATTGAGCATGTGTACATGTCCACATCTACATCTGAGATGCAATTTCTACAGTGGATGTTAATATTTTATAACGACACATAGGTTCCTGTTTTACATAGAATGTAGAGATCAGAATTGAGACTTCCAGATCTGGACATGCTCAATTTAGTGGTGTTTCGATTAGTAGCCTAATGGTTAGTGCAGTGGACTGACAACCAGGGGAATTGGGTTCAATTCCCAACGCAGCTCCTTGTGACTCTGGCCAAGTCACTTAACCCTCCATAGCCCAGGTACAAAATAAGCTCTTGTATATAATATGTAAAATGCTTTCATTTTAACTACAGAAAGGTTCTCTTTAACATCTTTGTGAGTGACATTGCGGAAGGCATAGGAGCCAACTTTTCAAAATTATTGGGGTGCTCAGCCCAATGGAAATAACCCCTCCCTGGACACATACAAGGAATTTTCTCAATATTGTGGGTGCTCAAGCACCCACAGAGCCAGCCCCTATGGCAGAAGGGCTGTCTAGTAAGGTTTGTCTCTTTGTGGATGATACCAAACTGGGGGTCTTTTACTAATGCTTAGCTCGAGTTATCTGCAGCAGGGCCCAAAGGAATATAATGAGCCCTGCTGCAGATAACTCAAGCTAAGCTTTAGTAAAAGACCCCCTCTGTAAAAGAGTGGACACCCCAGAGGGTGTGGATAGCATGAGGAAGGATCTAGCAAAGCTTGAAAAATGTGAAAAATGGTCTGATAATTGGCAACTAAGATTTAATGCTAAGAAATGCAGGGTCATGCCCTTGGGTTATAAGAATTCAGGGGAACGGTACAATATAGGGGGTAAAGTGCTTCTGTGTATGAAAGAAGAACGGGACTTTGGGGTGATTGTGTCTGATGACCTTAAGGTCTCCAAACAGGTAGAAAAAGCCAGAAGGATGCCTGGGTGCATAAGGAGGGATGACCATCAGGAAAAAAGAGTTGATGGTACCCTTGTGTAAGTCTCTGGTGAGGCCCCATTTAGAGTACTGTGTGCAATTCTGTAGACTGCACCTACGGAAAGATATAAATAGGATGGAGTCAGTCCAGAGAGCAGCTACGAAATTGGTAAGCAGCCTTGGTCATAAAACATATAGGGACAGGGGCACCTCAGTGGCATTAATGTACAGGAGGTGAGCCTATTTCAAATGAAGGAAAACTCTGGAATGAGAGGGCATACGATGAAGTTAAGAGGAATTAGGCTTAGGAGGAATCTAAGAAAATACTTTCATAGAAAGGGTGAAGGATGCATGGAATGGCCTCCTGCTGGAGGTCATGGAGACAGGGACTATGTCAGAGTTTAAGAAAGCGTGGGACAGGCATGTGGGATCCCTTAGGAAAGAAAGAGTTGGTAGTTACTGAGAATGGGCAGACTGGATAGGCCTTTGGCCCTTATCTGTCATCATGCTTCTATCCCCTTTCCCCTTCCTTATTTTGGAAAAGGATCTGTCAACACACACATATTTGCTGTCATGTGCCATGTTGAAAAAATGAACGGCATGGGCCGAGCAGCTTGCATGTGGAAGTGGCAATTTCACTGATCCCGTGTGTAAGTGCTACCACTGCCACGTGCAATGGCCTCATTTCAGAAACCTACGCCTATAGGTACCACCAATGAAAGAGTGAGGCCGCAATTTTAACTTGGTTACATTTTGGAGGAATAAATAAACTATGTGAAATTAAAGACCGGCGCTGAAGAAGGATTTGGCTGGCGGGGGTTAGGGACCCCCGCCAGCAAAGGTTTTTGTTTGTTGTGAGGGGAAGCGGCAAGGAGGCGAGGCAGTGGGGCAGCACTCAAAATGTACCCTCAACCTCGGGCTCTGGCCCCCTCCCCTGTGAGGTCTGGCTATGCCCCTGGATATAAATACTATTTAGCTTCAATGATGATCTAAAAGTGATTACTTGTGGCAGCCAGTAGAGCTGTCATGAGTCTTCATCTAATTCATCTCCACATGAATAAATGCTCAAGGCTCCATTGAGCTTGTCATTGTTGAGCTACCTAGGGAGATTGCTAGAGAGAGTCTCTGTACATGAGTTAATCAGATATAGGAGGTGAGTGAGGATAGAAAGGTATCCATCTATGGAGTAATCTGATTTCATAACTGAAGTGAGCATTGATGGCAGCTTCGGAGGTTGGGAAGTAAGATCTACGCCGAGCAGACTTCTACGGTCTGGGTCCTGGGTCCCATAAATGGCAAAAATAGATCAGGATCAAGGCTGGGATGGGCATCAACAACTTCAGAAGCTAGGAATTAGGACCGTTGCCAGGCAGACTTCTATGTTCTGTGCCCCGAAATTGGCAGGGAGAGACAGAGGATTGCCAAATTCAATTTTGTCCACCTTGTTGGGCAGACTGGATGGACTGTGCAGATCTTTATCTGCCGACATTTACTACGTTACTAGGTTACTATTTGTTCCATATAAAGTATATTATCTTAAACAGTCTGTGTTCCATTCTAGTTATATTTGGTAAAAGGAGAGAGAAAAGAACAAACGTCCATTTCACACACTGTAGCATTGTCCCAGGGAGCAAGTTTAAAAATGGTAACTGGATGTCCCAAAGCGGACAGGTTCATACTGGCCAAATTGCTGCAAAGCCATGGATTTTGCACTAGTTTTTTGAGTGAAAGTCTGTTCATTTATTTCACATTGAAAACTGCCAAAGGATCAAGAAGCTGCAGACTCTTCCATCTCCTGTTCTTGCACACAATCCCCCGATTCTATATAGGTCACCCAAAGTCGGGCAGATGCGTATGCTAATTAATCAGTAATGGATGTACATTGGCAGTGATATAAAACATACAAATGCATCTGCCTTAGGCGCAATTGTGCATCTTCTGCACCCTAAATTTTATAGCGTCCATCTCCAAAGGGGTGTGGCTAGGGGAAGGACATGGACGGATTCAGGGGGTATTCCTTGAAGTTAGGCATCCAACTGCTGTAAACTGGGCACCAGCATTTACACCAGGTTTTGGCTGGCATAAATGCTGGCGCCCAAAGTTAGGCGCAAAATCCGCATTAAGGGGCCCTTTTACCAAGCTGTGGTAAGGCTAACGCACAGGTAGCACACGCCAAATCGACTCTACCGCCGTGGTAGCATGGGCGCCTGGTTGTAATTCCGGAGTTGGTGCATGCTGTTCCAATAATAGAAAATAATTTTCTACCGCAGGGGGCGTTCCCAGCAGTAATCGCGCACTGCCCAATTACCACATGAGTAGCGCGTGAGCCCTTACCGCCAAGAAAATGGTGGTGGTAAGGGCTCAGGCATTAAATAGCCGCACGCTACTTTTCATATTATGGCACTGCCGTTTACTGCCCCATTTTAAAAAAGGCCCTTTTACCCGTCAAGGTAAAAAATGATCCAGTGCGTGCCAATTTCACATGTCCAAACTAGCGCAGGCCACATTTTACCACCGCTTAGTAAAAGGTCACCTAAGCTACTATTCTATAGAGGGCACTGTGCACGGAGTGCCCTTTATAGCAGTGGTGTGGCTATGTGGGGCCACGGGGGCCTGGGCCCCTGTAGATTTTGCCCTGGACTCCCCTGCCGATGACCCTCTTGACCCCCCCCTCCCGACGCCAACCCTACCCCGCCGCAAGGCTTCGTTCTTTTTCTGAGTCTGACGTCCTGCACGTACAATGGTAGGCGGCGGCGGCGGGAGGGGGGTCGAGAGGGTTGTCGGTAGGGGAGGAGGTCAAAGTTGGTGGGGGGGTCGGCAATGGCAGGGCGGTCTGCGGCGCCAGGGGGGGCTAAAATGTGCCCCCTCACCTCGAGCTCTGGACCCCCTCCCACCGAAGTCTGGCTAAGCCCCTGCTTTATAGAGTACCAGCTTAACGCGGATCTTCCTGTGCCAAACCTTTTGGCCGCTGTTTACTGAATCCAGTCCAATGTGCATTGTTTTGAAAATGCAAAACTACATGCACTGTTGCAGTCCCCACTCTAATATCACCTATTTCCTGCCTCAGCATTCTGTGCAGAATCCGGCTTATTTCTGTTCTAGTACGCGATAAAATGTAATCAGAAGACAATGTATAACAACACCTAAAGATCTCTTTGCTAAATTATCATAAATGCAAAGTTTCTTTTCTTACAGCTTAACATAAATAGAGTGGCCACTGTACTCCAATAATCAATTGCTGGACATGCACAGAGTAAACTCGAGTGTAGAAATTTTAATGCAGTGTCTGATTTTTAGAGCACGACTACAACTTTTAACCCTACTGCAAGCGACATACCATTGTGTATTAGTATAGCTGGAACTAAAGATGAATAGTCAGTTTGCCTGCAGCTAGCCATCAATCCAACTTTGATAGCTCATCATTAAAAAGGTCCTTTTATGCTTATGGAAAAGCATGATGTCAAAACCGTGAAAAAAATAGCAGGCAATATTTAGGACTCGACTTTCATAGAGCAAAAAAAGCTCCTTGTATGAACTGTTTGTTTCTTTCCATGCATAACTAATTAGCTTAGGTTATTATAAGCTGGGCGGCTGTAATGAGGTTCCTTGTGAGGTGCTCGCACAGCTTCTGATGTTCTCGCTTACAAACCCTTGGATGGGGAGCAAGGATGTAGGTTAGATCTGTGCATATGAAGAAAATAGCAGCCAAACGATTGCTGACTTGGGAATCCTGAACTTAGTGTTCCAGAAATGCTTGACTATAATCATTACCAGGTAGGTTATTTTATTTGTCCATGCGGTGTAACTTAGTTTAGCTGAAAGATTATTGAACACAATGCAAAGTCGGTCCAGAACATGGAAATATGTATGTTCTTTGCATTTATTTCAAAATGAATTCTTTCTCTCTTTACATATATAGATATATGAATGCACCTAGTTCATACATGCACAATTTTTTCTGTGTTTATGTAATATATGTATTTGGGGAGGTAATTCTAATAACCTTTTTCTACTGGTAAAGCCTGTTTCACACGCAGAAAACTATTTCTCTAAACGGAAACACTTCTCTAAAATTCTAACTAATTAATTGATAAACACAAAGGATTCCTACATGGAAAAAGAAAGGAATGAAAACAAAACTTAGTGGGGCTTAGAATGCAACGCCAGTAGTTGGGAAATCAGGTTGGTGCTGAGCACACTTCTGTGGTCTGTGCCCTGATTATGGCTAGATGGAACCGAATGGGCTGGAATGGGGCTTTGTTGGCAGCTCCTGTAGATTTATTTTATTTTATTTATTTCATTTCATTTATATCCCCCCCCCTTATCCCAATAGATCGGGTTCAATGTGGCTAACAACTTGTTGTAATTAACAGTATACATTAAGTAGTAGTAACACAGCAAATGATGTAATTACAATATGTAATATGGAAACAGAAGATGAAAAAAGGTAACAATTTAGTTATCCATGCATAATAATAATTAGAATGGGACTGAGAAATTGAATGATTGTACAGTTAGGGGTTTAAATTAATTATGATCATCTGTGAGAAATTGGTTGAACAGAGAGGCTTTAAGGTATTTCCAGAATATCAAATAATTAGGTTACCCTCTGATGAATTTCGGGAGGGAATTCCACCATTTGGTACAGAGGTAAGAGAAGCCCGACAAGTAGGTGACTTGTAGAATCAGGTTTTTGCAACTGGAACAGTTGGAAGGTTAGATAATCTCTTCAGCCAGGGAGTGCATTGCGAAAGGGGAGATGAATTAAATATAATCAGAGGTTAAGCTATAGAGTTTTGAAAAGAAATGCACTTTATTTATTTATTTATTTATTTATTTTATTTATGAACATTTATACCCCACTTTTTTCCACATGAAGCAGACTCAAAGTGGCTTACAATGCACAGAAGAATCAATTACAATTACATTAGATAGGGGAGAAAGAACAGGGTAAGAAGGAAAAGGGAAGAAAGACTAAGATGGACGGTAGAAATCCACCATTTGAATGTTATTCTGGCTTTGGTGGGGTTTAAAGCCAGTGCAGGGCAGACTTCTGTGGTCTGTGCTCTGAGAATGGCAAGGACAGTTCAAGATCAAGTATGCATAGGTAGTATCACATCATATCAGTTGCATTTATCTTGTTGGGGCAGACTGGATGGACCATGCAGGTCTTTATCTGCTGTCATCTATGTAAACGACTACATACGTGCATAAAACGTGCACTCATGGAACGTGTATCTATTTTTAAGCGGCATTCCCAGGGACCGAGTTAGATGGCGGTTGTTATGCAGGTGCATCTAATATAATAATTTGCTCCTTGAACGTTCGAATGTGTCTCACTGGGATCGTAACCACCTGCTGACGTCATTGGCCAGCACTAGAACCATTGCTTGCCTGACGTCAGGAGGTGGTTACAATCCCAATGAGAGATGCGGGAAGCACGCGACCGGTAAATTATCGCTCTACGGAGGAATGGGAGGGGAGAAAGCTGGAAGCCGCGCTACGCACCTCGCTGTTGAAGATTTTCACTGCCTCCATGGTGACTGTCAGCTTAAATCTCTGCACTGCTGTGAAAAGGAGTCAACAGCGGTCCGGTGCGAGTGCTGGCGGTGACTCAGCTCCCGGTTCTTGGCGCATTGCTGCAGCAGCCGCAGCTCACAGGCGCTCACTGACTCTCTCACACACACAGCAACATGGCAGCTGAGCAAAGGCCAAGGGAAGGGGCAGAGAGGAGCTGCGAACTAGCGACCTCTGGCGGCCGGGGACCTGCAGCGCCACCAATGGAAACTTATGCACAAAGTGTTGAGTTGCAGGGGAGTGGGAGAGGGGAGGGGAGGGAGGACGGCCTGGAAATCGGAGGGGAGGAAAGGGGGCCATGGGACTTGGAGGGGACAGAGGAAGAGAGCGAGGGAGGGGGGGGATAACCTTGCTAGCGCCTGTTTCATTTCATACAGAAATGGGCCTTTTTTACTAGTATTTAATAAACTGCATTTCTACATGCATAGAACAGATGGGCTTAATCTTTGTAATAGGGCACCTATGTGAGAAGTCCAAAAATGTCTGTGTACCTTTATAAAATGAGCTCCCGAATCCAGTGCCAATGACACAGAAAAGCCAGCAAACACATTTTTAAGCCTGCTTTGATAAAGGTGCAAATTTATGCACGTCCGTATGCGTGCATGCATGTATTTTATAAAGTAAGTGTGAACATCACAACCCTGTCTCTGCGGCACCCAAACTGCACTCTCTGAAGCTTGTACATATAGACCCCGGGATTCTATATTTGGCGCTGTAATTTCCACACGGAAATCAAAGCGTATTCTATAACAATAGGTTAACTAGCACTGTTAATCGGATGTTACCAAGCAGCTATCAGCATTAATTAACATTAATTAAGATTTACATGCACAACTCGCTAAGTGTATTCTGCAATGTGGTGCATAGTTGAAAACGGGGCGTGGGCGTTTCTAAAATCTATGAGTGTTCTTATAGAATACACTTTCTCTGAGCCTAATTTAGGCGTCGGGATTTACGCCCAGTAAAACATGGCTTAAATGACCGCGACTACATTTGGTCACGTGGAGAGGTGCTCGGCATTATTCTGTATACCACATGGAAATTTAAGCCTATTCTATAAAATTTCGGTGTACTTTACAGAATACACCTAGGCGGGGTTATTTTTGTCCGTGCGGAATTTTCAGGCGCCATATATAGAATCTAGCCCAGATTGCATAAGTTAGGCTCACACTTTCAGTGTATGTTCTTTTTCTATGCATATGAAGTCATGCAATTACGTAAAAGGCTTCTTTACATGTTAAACGGGTTTTATACATAGAAGCAGCTGTTTGTACACACACACGAATAGCTATATATAGATCTGTGTGTGTATCTCTCTCTCAATTTATATATAGATAGACACAGATATGCAGGAATGTATGTAAGTTAATACAATATGGGGCCCTTTAACAAAGTGGTGGTAAACCCATCGCAGGCTTACCGCACGCTATCCTGGAACTACTTCTGGCCCAATGTGGCTGCCGGCGGTAGTTATGGCTTGAGCCCATGCCATTTATGGGAAATTATTTTTTATTTGTAGCGTGGTGTTAACCCAGCGGTAATCGAGCATTGCCGCACACTGCCCGGTTACTGCGGGAGCCCTTACCACCACCTCAGTGGGTGACAGTAAGTTCTCCCCGCCGTATGACCATGCGGTAAGAGTTGTCTTACCGTATGGACATTTTTTTTTTTGGAGGGACATTTTACCCACTGCAGTAAAAAGGGCCCTGGCACATGGGAAAAACAGCCCTCGCCGCTACCGCAGGGCCCTTTTTCCTGGAGCTTAGTAAAAGGACCCCTATATTTGCTGGGACCATCCTAAATTATATCACAGTATTAGAAATTAATCTCTCTTTTTCTTCTTCTCCCTTTCCCCAACCTCATACGCATCTTTGATTACTGAACTCAAACCTACGTCTTAAAAAGATAAACTAGATATCTTTGGGGTCTCTTTACCAAGCTGCAGTACGTTCTAGCATGCGGTTACCACAGCTTAAAAGGGCTTACTACAGGATGTGCTGAGACGTTCTGCAGTAAATCTCAGTGTACATGCGCAAATCACGCACTGAAACTAATTTCTGAATTTTTCTCGGAGGGGGCGTGTCTGGGGGGCAGAGAGTGGATGTGACAGCGTGAATCAGCTAACACAGCCACATTACTGCACGTTGATTAGTGAGTGAGCCCTTACTGCCCACAAAATGGTAGTGGTAAGAGCTTCTGTACTAATTAATTGGAGAAAATGGAAAATCGGCCATTTCCTGGCTGTGGTGAAAATGGCCTTAGCGCATCCTGGGAGGAGTAGCCTAGTGGTTAGTGCAGTGGACTTTGATCCTGGGGAACTGAGTTTGATTCCCACTGCAGCTCCTTGTGACTCTGGGCAAGTCACTTAACCCTCCATTGCCCCTGGTACAAAATAAGTACCTGAATATATGTAAACCACTTTGAATGTAGTTGCAAAAACCTCAGAAAGGCGGTATATCAAGTCCCATTTCCCCTTCCCTTTCCCCTTTCCCCATGCATTAAAGACCATTAAAGACCACAGCTTGGTAAAAGGACACCTTTGGAAAAGCAGTATTTGAAATATTGCATAAACATGAATGTTTTAGGTCTGCCCTGTTTTACATGATATTCCTTTCTTTTATTTCATTATTTTTTAATTTTGGAAACTGCCATGATCGCATAATCAATAAATGATATGTTTGAGTCTCTTGGAGGATAGTGTTTTTGTGTGCACACAGGTGTGTGTATATTTGTGTATATGTACACATGAGTAGATGTATTCAGAACAAGATCAAGCAGTTTTTCTAAGTTGCATTTAAAAGCTGAGACATCTTACAGAAATATTCATTAAGGGTCAGTAGAAACCCATTTAATATTTGTAGTTTTCCTGTTCCCTAATAGTAAGGACTTGAAAAGTCTCAGGCAATCCTATTAGTAAAGAAATTATAGAAATTTAAGCCTGGCTTTAAGTATTTGTAATACGAAAGAATGTAAAAAAAAATGCACCATTTCATGCTATTTTAAACTTCTGAAAGTCTACTATGAAAGTCTTTGTGAAGCCTTGAAAAGCATGCTCATTGTGCTTTACCAACCAAATGAGCAGCATAATCTGAAAACATAAGCTTCCTTTAAATTGTCGAATAGAAATCTGTATTTTTTGTAGGCTTCATGTGACACGAACCTTTAAGTGCATGGGGGACATTGCAGATTGCTCCTTGTTGAATCTTCTAGATCTGTCTTCCATGTCTCTATACTCCATAGAGTTCACTTAAAGTAAGACTGTTTATTTTATTTTCAGGTGCAGACTCACCTTGAAAATCCAACCAAGTACCACATTCAGCAAGCACAAAGACAGCAGGTAAAGCAGTACCTTTCTACCACTTTAGGAGGTAAACATGCCAACCAAGCTCTGAGCCTACCCTGCCCGAACCAGCCTGGTGACCACGTCATGCCACCCGGACCTGGAAGCAGCGCGCCCAACAGTCCGATGGCCATGCTTACACTAAACTCCAGCTGTGAAAAAGAGGTAACATCATTTCTACTTTGCTCTGCGTTTGGCTTATGTTGCAATTGGATCTGTTCTGTGTTTTGTATCCTGGTGATATGGGGACAGATTTCTAAAATTCCACATGTACTTTTACCCCCACAAACTGCACCAGTTCTCTGTGTGTGCACATTTCTTTTTAAAACTTTCCTAGGGCAAAAAAACATTCACAGTGATTTGAACTTAATTTATGTACAGATCTTTTTTCCACACAAAACACATGGGGCCTGGGATTCAAAGGATTTATTCATCACATTTGTATCCCACCTTTTCCCACTGATTGCGGGCTCAGAGTGGCTTACAATAATATTGTGGTAAAGTTACAATGCAAGAAGTACAATTTTTGCAAATTGAGAGCAGGATAGAAATAACAGTTAACAGCGATAGGCATTGAAGTAAGATATAATTAACAATTATGAGACTTATGTTCATAAATTGGCCTCTTTGAAAAGTTACTAGGGCTGAGCTCATAAATTTTTACTAAAAATTTCACTACGCTTTTAAATTTAAGAGCAGAAAAAGTGAGTGATAACAGGGGCCAATTTAGGGTGGGGAAAAGAAGTTAGAAGCTTAGCACTGATTTTGAGTACTAGGCTCATAAATTAGCCTCACAAATGAAACGAATGGTTTTAAGATGAATTTTCAGCTTAAAAGTTGTGCTCCTAAGTTTGGCTGAAAATAGGGCACAAATATGTGAGGCCAACTTATTTATTTAAAAATTTCTAGACCACGCTATCCCAAGTACTAGGGGGTCTTTTACTAAGCCACGGTAGAAATCAGCTGGCGGTAAATGCCAAGACACCCATAGGAATATAACGGGTGTCTCGGTGTTTACCGCCAGCTGATTTCTACCGCGAGCTAAAAACGCTATCATGGCTTAGTAAAAGACCCCTAAGTGGTTTATGTTTATTTACAGATTTAATATACTGCTTAACTTTTATCAAACAAAGCGGTTTACAATAAATAGTCGTACAATAGAAACATGAGAAATGCCGTTTACATTATAGAAAAGCCTGCAAACATTCGACCAAGAGCGTCATACCAATATACATACTTCACGTCTCATTAAGATTGTGTTGTGCAGAACCGCTAATGGTTGAATAAATTATGGTGCATATCAATATAGAAACACAGCCTCAAGTATGTAAGCATAAGTATAACTTTTCTGGAGGAAAACGCCTCTAGAAGCACCTCTCCATATTTATAACAAGCTGAGGGCTAGGGCTTCATCATCATCGGCGGAGGTTTTTAGCCGCCGATGATGAAGGAGGTTTTTAGCCGATGATGGTGATGAAGCCCTAGCCCTCACCTTGTTATAAATACGGAAAGGTGCTTCTAGAGGCGTTTTCCTCCAGAAAAGTTATACTTATGCTTACATACTTGAGACTGTGTTTCTATATTTATATGCATAGTAATAGTAGGAAACCAGTTCTCTAATAATATCTATAGTTTATCTGAATAAATTATGGTACATTTGTGAAATGGAAAGACTTAGGGGCTGTAAGAGGTCGAAGTTTGGATAAATGGGAAGCTATTTGGGATCCTTTTCTGAGTCATTGTTCTAGTTGACACGGGGTGGCTCTGTCCTTTCTTTCCTTCCCACCCCTCCATCTTCCTCCCCCCCCCCCCCTCTTTTTTTTTTTTTACGGGGTTGGGGTTGTAGAAGGACTTCTTTTTGGGTATTTCATACTTGGAAAATTTGTAAAAATGGAAGTGCTCCACTTTGGTGATTTTCATTGAGAGCTCTGTTTGACTTTGTGCTTATAACTTGATTTCTTGAGATGTTACTTGCTTTGTGTTATTAGCACTGTACCATGCCTTTTTGAATGTACATTTTGTTTATTGTTTGCTCTCATTATTCTATAAATTCTTCTAAAAATTTAAAAAGAAAAAAAAGGGCTTCAATAAGCTTTTAAACTTAGTCAAATTTGTCTCTTCATGACTATAAGAAAGGAATCCGTTCCGCAAAGAAGAGGCCAAATAAAAAAAGGCTTCTGTTGTGTTGAGGCCCATTTAGCTCTTTTAAGTGTGTTATAGCCATCCTGTGATCCTGTAAAGATCTTAGGACTCTGACTGGAGTATACAGAATGGTCATTGAATAATCCCCCTAAAGTCACCAAAAATTGAGTGTGCAAATGAATTGAGTAATAAGCCAATTAGTTCCAATTGGCTTTTTAACAATCAATTGTTGGCACTAATTGAAATCAGTTAACATGTACGCATGTAAATGTATGCATGTACCAGAAGTGAGGACGTGGAAATGGGAGAGTCATGGGTGTTTTGGTGGAGCACGGGTGTGGATTACAGTTATGTGCACAATGATAGAATAAGGGAGGTTTGTGCGCAAATTAGGTCAGGGCATTTGCCACCATGTTTTCGTAGGTGCAAATGGATGCATCAAAATTTACACGCAACTACTGCGCTTAAGCGCTATTCTATAAACTGTGCCTAACTTATAGAATAGCACTTAAGTGGGGGGGGGGGGGGGATTTCCACGCCAAATCTTTAGGTGTAATTTATAGAATTTACCCCAATATGCCTTGTGGACCAGAGTCAACACTTTAAAATCAACTTTGTATTTCATAGGTAAGCAATGATGTTTCAATTGATGAGGAGTAATATGATCAAATTTTCTGTAGTTATCCAACAGTCTAAGAGCAGCATTCTGTATCATTTGCAAATACCTGAGGTTAGATTTTAAACATCCAGCATATACTACATTACCATAGTCTGTTTGTCATGAAATGCCTAGCCATCTGCCTGGGGTTACCTCGCGACCACTTAGAGGCCCTATCCCCAGCACAGCTCAGGTCCGCCTACACCTGCCGCTTGTGCTCTACACTAGCACCCTCCTCCCACCGACTGGGTCAGAACTGCCTCTGGGTGAGTCTCCCGCTCTCCAGTTATCCACAGTGATTTCTAGGTTACTGGACCCACACTCCCAGCGGTCTCACAGTTCCCAAAAACACTCACAGACCCAACACACAAACCACCAGAATTCTTTATCAGTTCAGACAGGCAGAACGAACAAACAAATGTGTTTATTCTCAGAACTTGGAACAGTGGACAAAAAAAAATGTGCAAATAGCAAACAGTAACAAGTAACTGAAAAATGGATCAATTAGAAAATGAAATAAACATTTGCATACTTCCTAGAAAGTACCTGGGGAGATCAGGACATATATCTGTTCACAGAGCTTCTGCAAAAAGATCTCTCTCTCTCTAATGTGTACAGCACTGCGTACATCTAGTAGTACTATAGAAATGATTAATACTAGTAGTAGTAAACCAATCAGAGCCCAGAACAATCAAGTTTGAAATAAAAACTGGTTACATCACTACAGGCACTTCCTATTATCTGAGTGCCAACTAAAAGAAAGAGAAGTCAGTCCTCTGTAACAGCTTTAAGCATAATCATGCCCCATCTGCTGGTCAAACGGCAGAAATACACTTCAGACATATTTAAGACAGGAAAATATCCAATACATTTTACAGGCTTAAAACACACTGTTTCTACATAGTCTTGGAAGAAAATAATGCATGAAACAATGTATGTAAAGTTTTCTCATCAAAGTAATGTTTCACTGAGCTTAATACCCTCACTATATAAAATCCTTTTTAATAACTTCTGAGATATGATTATTGAAAGTCAATTGCGAATCTACTATTATCCCCAGATACCTAAAACTAGCTATGAACGGAATAGCCTTACCTAACAAAGTTGACACTAAGGTTGGCTGAGATCCTTGACCAGTAGTCCAACATGTCAAGGTTTTATCTGTATTCAAAACCAGACAATGTTCTTTCAACCATTGGGCAGCTGCAGTTAAACAATTTACAATTTAACATACATAAATCAGAGGTTCAGCATTTTCTGAATACTGAGCCCATGTTGTTTTGAAAATATAAGACCAGATGTATTGTTTGCCACCCCTGAACTAACCCCACCTACTTTTTCCACAGATAAAAGGATGCCCATTCATTCCCATGCAGAGTGAACAGTTTCAGTCTATTTTCAAAAGGAAATGCCTTTGAAATTTGCCCTCGATATTAGTGTAGAGGTCTTTATGGGTTTTTCTTTTCAGTATTTTTTGATTCCTCTCCTGCTGCTTCTCTACTGAGTCATAAGTTTTTCACACAGTTGCATAGTTTGTAAAAGAAAACAAGTTTGGAATTTGTATGAAAGGTCAGTATAGCTAAAACAACATTTTCATTCGCCTCTTGGGGCGGATTCTCAGTGTTCCGTAAACAGATTTGACTTGCACATATGACTACAGGTACGTTTGATAAGGTCTCAGTCTTTCAAATTCACTGCCAGTGCATTTCTTCACAATTGTGCCCAAATGAATTTGCTTCTAGATCTTGTAAGATGTAAAATATACAAGGCAAAATCCTGAGATGCATTGGAGAGCCTTTGGGAATTTAAAATAAAAATCAGTTTAACAAAAGCAATGCTTTATTTCCCTCTTACTGCCAAGCGATAGTTTTGCTGAGTAGTGTGTGCATGTCCTTTTATGAATATACTCATTTTATTTTCCTGTTCTTTTTAATATCCTTGCTCTTTCGTAAAGTATATACGAAACCATTCTATAAGCTGGTGTCTAGCGGTTCGCTCCCCTTATGCGTGTCAAAGGTGCCATTAATTGGCAGCTGCATGTGTATCCTAGGTGCTATTCTAGAAGGTTCTGCCGGATTCTATATACCGTACCTAACATTGTGCGCTGAAATCCGAGCGTATTCCATAGCAACATGTATAACATAATTGGCTTAACAAGCCAATCAGCGTTTTTAACATCACTTAACAAGCAATAATGAACACTAATTGGCAATAATTAGAATTTATGTGTGTAACTCGCTAAGCATATTCTGTAATGAACTGCACCTAAATTCTAAAGCACGCAGTTCAAAAGGGTGTGTGGCCATAGGCAGGGAAATGGGCATTTCCTGGGCGTTCCCAAATATAAGTGCATTGTTATAGCATATGGTGTAGTGCACTTAAATCTATGTGCAGGAATTTAAGCCACATTTTCATTGGTGTAAATGGAGGCGCGCAGTTCTAGGCCTGGGATATCAACTAAGCGTATGATATATACCACTCCTAAATCTTACAGAATACATCTGGGCGGAAATTTTAAGCACCATATATAGAAAGTAGCCCACAGTGTCCAACTGCAAGGTGGGGGGGGGGGGGGGTTGTACATGTGGGCATAGCATAGGTGGGTCATGGGTGTGTCTTCCAGTTGCACATGTAGTTTATATACATCATAAGTACATAAGAACAGCCATACTGGGTCAGACCAATAGTGGAATCACAAAGAGTGGCAAAATTCCATGCTACCAATCCCAGGGCAGGAGTGTCTTAAGAACATAACAGTAGCCATACTGGGTCTGACCAGTGGTCCATATAGCCCAGTATCCTACTTCCAACAGTGGCCAATCCAGGTCACAAGTACCTGGTAGAATCCCAAACAGTAGCAACATTTCATGTAGAATCTCATATAGTAGCAACGTTTCATGTAGAATCTCATATAGTAGCAACATTCCATGTAGAATCTCATATAGTAACAACGTTTCATGTAGAATCTCAGAGTAGCAACATTCCATGTAGAATCTCAAAGAATAGCAACATTCCATGTAGAATCTCATATAGTAGCAACATTCCATGTAGAACCCCAAACAGTAGCAACATTCCATGGTGGAACTAAGCACGCCAACTTACACTCGCCATTGATATGGCATAAGAGGGCACACCTAAGCATAGGCACATCAGTGCCAACTTACACTATCCTATAAAGGAACCTTAGCACCAAGACGCCATTATAGAATTTGCACTAAGTCGACGGCACTGGGGCACCTAGACTGAGATGCTAATTTATAGAATGTGTAGCCAGAAATTAGAACATAGATGTGATATCCAGAGAGACTCGGTGCAGTCAGGTTAGTATTTCACAGCAAGAATCAGGGTCTGCAAGGATAGTTTCCAAAAGATGTGTCGCCAGACACCCTTTCCCCTCCATCTATGTCCATTGAAAAAAAACATGAATCCAACCACAAATATCAAGTTAGAAGCACCTTTGCAAGGTAGTTTGTATGGTAGAGAATGAATTAAGCTGGAACATCAGCACTGTGTACAGTGAATGTAAAGTTATTATAGATTTTTACCTTTGTAGTTGAATTTTAGCACAGCTAGACACCGATTTACTTATATTGATAGAGGAGCAGAAATCCATTGCATTCAACCTTTATTGGATTGCCAAACAACTTTCCTTATCAGATAGTCCAAAAGAAGACATCTCTATCACTGTGCATGCAGTATAGTTCAAAATAGCCCATTTGTGTCACAGATTCCCTGCTTAATATATGATCTTAGCAATGTGATCATGGAGGGAAGGATATGTCATACTTAGCTTCACAGCTTTGGGCTGTTTGCTTGTGAGGCAATCAGATAAATGTTGATGGGATATTGATGTTTGCTATGGTGGCTCTTGCTCTCATTGTTAAAAACAAAACATTTTTCTTTTCAGCCAAAAACCATGAATCCTGCATATACCTCGGTGCAGGAGCCTTCGATGTTGATGTCACTCCCAGAGCATGATGAGTGGACTTGGAATTATAAAGCGGATACACATTGTGGTTTTGCATCCAATGAGAACATGTTGAAGAAAACCAGCACCGTTGCAAAGGTAACTTAAGTTTTCCTGTTTTCCCTTGATTTCACGTTCTGTGTTCAAGAGACAGCTATGTAGTGTCTCCTCTTTAAATCGAGAGTGCCATGTAGATTGCATTTAATGGCAATTTTGTCTTTATTGTTTTGTCTTTGGGTCATAGTTCTAGGCATCCTGTCTTTCTTGACTTCCCTCCCCCTCCTGAGTCCTTGCTCTGCTCGACTCTGCCCCTGGACTAGGGTTACCATATATCCGGATTTACCCGGACATGTCCTCTTTTTGAGGACATGTACAGGGGCAACCGGGTGGGTTTTGCCAATCTGCCCGTTTGTCCGGATTTCTGGACAAATGGGGAGGCTGGTGGGTGGGCCATCCTATAGGACAGCCTGCCTGCCAGCCTGCCTGTTTGTCCAGAAATCCAGACAAATGGGCAGATTGCTAACCTCCCCTCCCCTTACTTACTACTGCCCTGGTGGTCTAGTGACCTCTTCCGGCTTTGGGGCAGGAAAGAGCCCCCTCTTTCCTGCCCAAAGCGCTGCCCTACATGCATCCTTCCTGTTCCTGATCTCGGCGCCAGTTCAAAATGGCTGCCGAGAGTTGAAGTGACCTCGCGAGATCACTTCAACTCTTGGTGGCCATTTTGAATTGGCACTGAGATCAGGAAAAGGAAGGATGCATGCAGGGCAGCGCTCCGGGCAGGAAAGAGGGGACTCTTTCCTGCCCCAAAGAGATCACTAGACCACCAGGCCAGTAGTAAGGGGAGGGGGAGTGACGGGTTGTGTGACGGGGGGGGAGGAGAAAATGTGACAGGGGGCGGAATGAGGGTGTGAAAGGGGGCGGGTGTGTGGTGGGGGTGGGGCATGTGTCCTCCTTTTGAGGGGACAAAATATGGTAACCCTACCCTGGACCATCCCAGCAGTAGCTGGATAATGCCAGGGTGACTGTGGCAGCTGATACTGAGCAGCGCTGTCTGGTTAAGTGCTACTTAATGCCAGCAGCAGAGCCAGCCAATGCAGTTTAAATCGGTTAAATCTATGGGGCCCATATATTTTTATTTTGACTATATCTACTGCTTTTAAAAGCTAATCTTTCCCAGCTTCTCTCTTTAGCTGTTACTGCTAGGATACTTTTTTAGTGGGAGGTTTAATATCCTAGTTTGACCAGAGTCTGCAGGGGGGGGCAAGTGGCAGGATGTTAAACCCTCTCTACTTCTTACGTTGTACAGGTTCTCAGTCTCGGCCAAAATACCAAGACGGGATAATCCTCGGCTCAGAGTTCAGATCGCGCACTTCATCTTAGCTAAATAGATATATAGTCAAGTATCAGATGTACAGGAGAGATGTTTGCATGGAATGTGATGAGGGTTTTTAGCATCCAGAACTGATATATTTAGATTTCAGCACTTTTTAGTGTTAACACAACCTCACTCCCTAAAGGTCTAACAGAATAAAGTGTTGGTGCAATGATGTATTCTAGTTACTTTTGAGTCTTATATTCATTTATACTTGAATCCCATCATTCATGCATTAAAATCCCATGTTAGATTCAAATTCTAAGTGGAAACCTTTGTGTATTATCTGTTTTCTGGGGGTAACTTCTGAAAGATTAGTGAAAGTATTTCCTGATATGAAAATGTGCCAGGCAAGTTTTTAACCACTGTAATCTATCAGACTTATATAGGTGCATAACATATGGAGTTAGATGTTTAGACCATCCTAAATAAAATCCGCCCCTGCTAAGGTGGTCACTTTAGAAGCTCTGCTTTTGTTTTGGACATCTGAAAACTTCCATTTAGATGTCCATGTTGCGTGGATGTCCAAATTTCAATTTTACAAAGGCAAGATATGGATGTCTAACACTACAGTATGTCCATATGGCAAGGGGATGTGGTCTGAGCATGTTTTGGGCAGAACTAGGGAGGGCCCAAAATATGGATAACCAACTCCAGTCACAGAAGAGGAAGGGATGTCCAAGTCTAAAAAGATGGCCGTTCTTATTTAGATCTGGTACTTGTCAGGTCCGGGTTACAGACAGTTGCTCTGATTGGGCAATTCTCCAGCAAATGAAGATAAAGGAAGTCACAGTATGGTTTATTAAAATTTGATATACCACCTTTTATTAAAGAATAAACCACAATAGGTATTTTTCTGTCCCTGGAGTGCTCAAAATTAAAAACAATACAATTTATAAAAACTGCACTGGGAGTTCAACTGCAGGATTCTCTATATGGTGCCTTAATTTCCGCCCCTAAATCGAAACATATTCTGTATTGATGTGCATAACTTAATTGTTAACTGTCTAATCTGCGCTGTTAATTGGACATTAACAAGCAATTATGAGTACTAATTTGTATTAAGATGAACGCGCACAACTCGCTGTGTATTCTGTAACATGGTGCGCCTAAATCCTAAGTTCTATAGTTGAAAAGGGGGCTGTGGCTATGGACAGAGTGCGGGCGTTTCTAAACTGTATGCGCATTGTTATAGAATATACCTGCTCTGTGTCTGATTTAGGCGTCGGGATTTACACCAAGTAAAACATGGCATAAATGGCCGCGACCAAATTTGACGGCGTGGAGAGGCACTCGGTGTATTCTATATACCACACGGAAATTTAAGCCTATTCTATAAAATTTAGATGTACTATAGAGAATACGCCTAGGCGTATTTTTGTTTCCTTGCGGATTTTTGAGGCGCCTTATATAGAATCTAGACCTAAGTGTCAACCTCTGGGTCTCCGTGCTGGTTCTCAGCTGGCTGTTTCAACCATTAGGTTATTCCTCCTCATGGAGGTCTGTTTTCTACTGCCACACAAATATCCACATCCTTTGTTTTCCCCTCCTAGGGTTCGTCCAACATCAGAATAGAACCCAACAGCCACATTTACTAAACAGACCTGAACCATCTTTCTGGACACATTCCGAAGTACATTCTAGCATCACTGGCCCCACGTTTTACAATGCTCTACCACTTTATTTACGTCTTGAAAAGTTATTTGATAAGTTTAAGGCGGGCCATAGGACCTAGTGATGCCTCGACGAATTGGCCTTAGTTTCTGTAGATCCAGCTGCCTAGATCCATTTGTTGGCTGTTGGTGGTTTATTGGGGAGTATAAGGCGAGCCAGAGGTCCGCAGACACAGCTGTTGCTTCCTCTTCTTTCCAATTTATGTTGTATTTTGTTTTCTTAAACTTAATAAAGTGCATTTATAAAATTAATTGTAAGCCACCGAGATGGTCTCCAATGGACTGGATATCAAATCATGAATAAAACTCAGAAACTATGGGGCTCTTTTACTAAGCTGCATTAAAAAGTGCCCTTAGCACATCCTTAATTGTGTCATTCCCGCGTGCTAAGGCCATTTTTTCCACAGGGCTAAAATGGCCGATTTTTCTATTTCCAGCATTAATGGTCACATGGCTATTAGCATACAAACCCCTACTGCCACCTATTTTGTAGGTGATAAGGAATAACTCACTAACCGCATGCTAATCGGTTAACACATGGCAGTGTAGCTGTGCTAATCGATTAGCCTTGGATTCTATATAGTGCGCTTAGACTTGGGCACCAAGATCAGCGCGGAACACCACTCGTAACTTAACTGGTTTAGTAAGCAAATGAGCGCTGATATCAGCACTTAACAAGCAATAACGAGCACTAATTGGCACTGATTAGAATTTAGGAGCACAACTCGCTAAGCGTGTTCTGTAACGATGTGCGCCGAATTTCTAATGAGCGCAGGGGGAAAGGGGCATGGTTCTAAATCTACGCTCCGGGATTTACACCATGTTTTAGTTGGTGTAAATGGATGTGCGCAGATTTAGGTGTTGAAATATCAACTAAGCATATTCTATAATCAGCGCCTAAATCTAGTTGGCACTGATTTCAGCTCTGATATTTTAGGCTCCATATATAGAAGCTCCTCCTTAGTGCAAAACACACCCACTTTCCATCCCCAGACCTGCCCCCAGAACTAAAAAGAAAAATGTTATTTTTTAGCATGCGGCAATCCCAAAACTACTGAGCGTGCCCCGAAGTAAAGCATTTTTTAGCTACAGTAAGTACGTGTTAGTGAGCCCTATATATTCCTGAAAATACTAAATAACAGTTTGAAAAATTTTACAACTGTTGCATGTCTGGCTTACTGGCATAGTTTAGCTGGACACCGAGTGAAACTACTCATTTCAAAACATTGGGTTTATTAATGTAGTAAAGTCTTGGGGAGAAAATTGAATAGAATTGGTGAATGTTAATTATATTTGTTTATTCTGCAACAGATGGATGATGTCATAGATGACATAATTAGTCTTGAATCAAGTTATAACGAAGAAATTCTTGGCCTGATGGATCCTGCTTTACAAATGGCAAACACGGTACAGTGCGTTTCTTTCGTTCCGGGTGAGAGATGTTGTATTTGGAACCCATTTTTCAGTGTTTGGACAGAAAGATGGGATAAGAAAGTGAATAAATGGGATGAATGTTTACGAGTATGATCAGTTTTAAAAAGGCAAGACTCTCTTCCCTAATGGAGGCCTTGAAAATGTACATAGACCTCCAAATTCTATAAAATTCGTCAAAACTTATGCACACAAATGTGGGCATGTGCCCAATTTGTGCATTCAATTTAATTGAATAACAGGGCAGAGCATGGGAGGAATTCACAAGTGCACACTTACGTTATAAAATATGGCTAATTTATTTAATAATATTTATAATCTGCAAAACTGGTCAGAACCATTCTGTGTTTGTTTGTTTTTAATTAACAGTTTACCTTAGCCTAGAGTATTTTTAAGACAGGGGCCCTTTTACTAAGCTGCAATAAACTCTACCCATGTGCAGAGCGCACCAAAATGAGACTGCTGCCAGGCCAGCGTTCCCTCCTGGTGGTAATTTCAGATATGATGTGCGCCCATAACACGTGGATGAATTATTTATTTCTTCCTATGTGCGCCAGTTCCGAAGGTAATCAACAATTGGCGCATGCCAAATGGTCACCACGTGTGTAGCGTGTGAGCCTTTTCCGCTAGATCAATGGGTGGCGTTAAAGGCTCAGGCCAGTTTTGGGTGTGCACTGGTTTCATTTTTACCACAGGCCATTTTCCTGTCCCATTAAAAAAAAAGGCCTTTTTTTGTAGATGCGGTAAAAAGTGGGCGGGCTTGCACCCAATACACGCGCCTACACTACTGCAGGCCACTTTTTACCGTGGCTTAGTAAAAGGGCGCCTTGGAATGTCCCAACTGGGGTTGTCGCTGGCAATTTGTTTGACAGCCACAATAATCAAAAGTTCGACTTCCTCTTGTTTTTCCACTTCTACAATTCTCACTTAGCTAATTTTCCCATCGAAAGTTAGTCTAATACAGTTACAATTAGTTCATTTATAGCCCGCCAATACCAGTAACACAGTTTATAGTAGATTATAATTAAGATACTAGATCAAAAATAGTCTTTTAATCCCTTCTTTAAAAATATCATAACTACACGTATGCCTTAGTTTAAATAAGCTAACTGCTTGATACTTCAAGAGTGTTTGGATTATCAACCTTTATTTCATACTAAATCAAATTTAAACAAATTCTTTTCTGTTCCCTCCAGTTACCTGTGTCTGGTAATTTGATTGACATCTATAGTAATCAAGGTATGCCTCCTCCCAGTCTTAATATCAGCAATTCTTGTCCTGCGAATCTTCCTAACATAAAAAGGGAGCTCACAGGTAAATACGGACCTTGAAAGACTGCGTTAAAGATGCCAAGTCCTGAAAGAATCTTGGGTTCTACCTTTCTATCGCAGTAACATAAAGGACCGAATGGTTACTTTTAAGCAATTTTATATAACATCTATCAAGGTCTTGTTTTTCCTCTATTTAGAAATTATTGGGTCAGTATTCAACCAGCTGTGGTTAATGTTGGTTTAAATGCTGCCAGCTAAATTAGACGCAGGTAATGGCTGCCAGGCCTTATCCTGACAAAAGCATTGGCTTTGTGGTGGCACCTGGGAATGGGGTTTGGCCAATATTCAGTGCCGTACTGTCATAGGTAACCAGGTAAAGTTAGGACAGCCTTCTGTGTGGTCCAACTTGCCTGGTTAACTGTGCAGGCACCAGTACTCAATGTTGTCAGTATCCATGTAAATCTCAGCTCCACCTTGACTCCACCCTCAAACTGCCCTGATTCTAACCTGACAGTGCCGCAGTGATCAAGCCAATATTCAGCAGTACTGTCTGGTTAAATGTTGGCTCCCAGCCTGATGAACTCTGATGAATATTGACCCCTAAAGTTTTAGGGCCCTGTTTACTAAGGCGCGTTAACTTTTTTAACGTGCCTACACTAACCGTGTAGGTGCCTATAGGGATATTGTAGGCACGTACACAGTTATTGCGTGTACACGGTTAACGCACATTAAAAACATATGCCTGTAGCGCAGCTTAGTAAACAGGACCCTTAGGACCCAATATTCAGACCGCGGGAGGTCGCCAGGCTGCCTCCTGCAGTCGGCACTGAGCCTGAGCCATTTCTGGTGACTGACATTGAATATCTGGGTGTATTTTCACTGGTTTAAATTTAAAGCTGCTATGGCCACCAAACGTAGCTGGTGATGCGCCGAATATCAGTGGATAGCCGGTAATATCGCTTGATATCACCGGATAAGCACTAACCGGCAATATTCAGCAGGAGATAGCAGGCTATCTCCCCCTGAATATCGCTGGATAGCCGGTTAAGTACACAAATTTTGTCCCTGCCCAGGTGGGATCACAGCAATGAAGGATGACATAAGAACATAGGAATAGCCATACTGGGTCAGATCAGTGGTCCATCTAGCCTAGTATCCTGCGACCAGCACTGGCCAATCAGGTCACAAGTATCTAGCAGAAACCCAATTAGTAGCAACATTCCGGAATACCAAAGAGTAGCAACATTCTGGAATCCCCAAAGAGTAGCAACATTCTGGAATCCCCAAAGAGTAACAACATTCCATGCTACAAATCTCAGGGCAACAAGTGGCTTCTCTCATGTCCTTCTCAATAAGACTATGGACTTTTCCTCCAGGAACTTGTCCAAGGTCATAAGGAATACCAGTGTAAGAGGCAGGATTTGAGTGCTAGCCTCCCTGGTTCTTATTCTGCTGCTCTAACTACTGGGCTGCTGCAGCAGGCAGATATTTGTATCTTATTCCGGGTGGTGGCGATAAGATTCTTTCTGCACACCGTTTTGCAGGTGTAAGGATGAGATTGCTCAAAACAGGACTTGGAATGTGATGGTGGTGCAGAGCTGGTACTAAGAGAACATGTCAAGTGTGAATCAAAATATAGCAATAGTCGTTGATATTTCTGAGACATTTATGATATCGAACAACTTGGCTATCATGATCATTAATAATTGTTTTTATTTTTAGTGCGCCATTCTGACGCAAGTCACTCATGGCGCAGTACAGGTAATAAAAGTGAATATGTATAACCACAAGAATAATGAATGGTATAATAAAACAGATTTTCCTCAAAATCAAATCTTTGAATTTAAGAAAAGCCCTTAGCTTTTTTCCCAAACTCTGAAAGGATGGAGAGGATGTGAACACCAAGGGTACTCCATGGCTTTGCTTGCATGGGTGGGTGAACGTGCCAAAAGCTCACTCAAAATTCTTCTCTTGGTCATAGGGGGTGGGGGTGTTGATGTAATGGTGATAATCTCCAGAGTAATATGAGTTGGAGAGAGAATGATAGTGTACCAAGTTCTAGTGTAATAATAATCTTGTGACCCCTCCATCCTTCCATAGTGCATCTCTTGAATCCATCCTCCTTCAAGACCTGTTCAGTATGCTGTCCAACCCTTGCCTTCCTCCTCTTCCCTTTCCCATCAAGGCTTCTTTTTCTACCTTTAAACTCCAGTTTCATCCTCGGACTGTTTTTTTTATTTCCACAATTTCAAAATATTTCTGTTCAGGCAGTTTTTTTTTCACAATTCCAAATTTTGCCCCAGCTGAATTGTTTACCTGTCTTTCTCCCTCCTCCTCCTCTTCTTGCTTGAAATATGTCGATATTCAAAGTGATTTAACCAGCTAGAATCGGCTCCTGGCCAGTTGAATCGCTTGTACGGTGCTATCCACTGATATTCAGTGACAGTTAACTGGTTAGTGCTGTTGGATGTCGCCACAGATGGCTAAAGTGAAAGCCAGCTATTTTGTGGGTGGTCCGGGGACAGAGTTGGCACTTATGTGGTTGTGCTGATATTTAGCACTTAACTGCCTAAGGGTCCCTTTTACGAAGGCGCATCGGCACCTATGGGCATTCAACGTGCGTGAATTTGGAACTACCACACGGCTACTGTGAGCCCCGGGTGGTAATTCCATTTTTTTACACGCATCCGATACACGTGGCAGAAAATATTTTTTCTTTTCTACTTTGTGGCGCAAACCGGGCGGTACGATTACCGCCCGGTTAACGCATCAAGACCTTACTACTAAGTCAATGGAGCCCAAAATGGACACATGCCAATTTTTATTTTGCCATGCATCCGTTTTCGGCAAAAAAAGGCCTTTTTTGCAGGTGCGCTGAAAAATGGACCTGCGTGCATCTACAGTAGCACACACCACTTTTCGACGCACCTTAGTAAAAGGACCCCTAAGTTAAGCAACCGTATCGGACTGCATAAAACACAATCCTATATTTATGCAGTCTGGCTTAGGCAGTTAATATCACTTAACTGCATAAGAGGTAGTCGACTGCATAAACCTGAATATTAAGTTCTGATGCCAGCGGTGGTTAAAACTGAGTTCACCGTCACTGGCTGAATTTCTACCCCTCTGGTACTATAATTTAAACTGAAATATCTCCGCGAATAGAAATCTCTTATTGTTTTAGAATACTTTCTGAGTTTTTTCTCTTTCTTGACTAGACCAAATTTATTCTTTTAATCTGCAGGTCTTGCCTTGTAACTTCTCCTCCTTTTTCATCCTTTTTGTAGCTTTTAGGAATCTGTTGAAGAGCTTAAATAATTTGCAGTGTTTGTTTGCTCGGTGGACACACTCCTTTTATTTTTCCTCATGTTGCAACCTTTATTTCAAACTTTTTTTTCCTTCTCGTAATTCAGCCTTTTCAATAGCAGAGGATTACAGCTGCAAAATTAAGGAAAGGTCCTAGAAGCCATATTGTTGGTTGTGGGGGAAACTTTGTAAGTTGTGATACCTTTCAAAGCACCAAAATAGAAAGGTGTTGCAGTACATGGAGCTTTGGAGACTTACAAGTCTCTTTCAGATATGTGAAAAGCGAATAAGTGACAACACTATTTTCACTTTTTGGCCATTGATTTTGGCCTTTTAAAAAGGTATTACAGCCTGCACAGATATTCCAAAAAAACTAAAGGGTCCTTTTACCAAGCTGCAGCAAAAGGTGCCGAGGCCACCTTTTACTACAGCTAGTAAGAAGGTAGTCTTTCTTTTCTGCAGGAAATGGCCATGTGGCAAGTAAAGCACTTGTCGCACGGCCATTTCAGGGGGGAGCCCTTACCACCACCCAGTGAGGTGGCGGTAAGGGCTCCCACACTAACCCGGCAGTAACCGTGCGCTGCCCGATTACCGCCGGGTACATCTAGGTGCTACAAAAATAAATATTTTTTTGTAGCACCGGATATGACGGTGCGCTGGGGGTGGGAAGTACCGCCGGGCTGCTGCGGTAGCCTGGCAATACTTCTTGTTTAGCGAGCGGTAAGCCTGCATTGGGCTTACCGCCGCTTTGTAAAAAGTGCCCTAAGGGAGCAATCCAACTCGGCCATGAATGATAATATTGTGTTAGAGAAAATGCCTCTTAGAGGAATCATTATATAATCGTGAGGCGAAATGAATTCAAGTTACTTTACTGTTTCATCCTCCCAGATTTTTAACTTTTTCTCATCAAATATTTATTGTACTTTTAGAATCGGAAGCAAGAGCGTTGGCTAAAGAAAGGCAAAAGAAGGACAATCACAATTTAAGTACGTTGCTGATTCATTTCATATATATATTTGTCTGTAGGTTCTTCATACTGCATTTTGATTGACAATACTGTTCTGTGTAAATTAATTAGACATTTTTATCGGAAACATGCCAGTCATTTCACATAGCATAAAAGTTAGCATCAAACGAAGTACTGGTGTTAAAGTAGCACTGAATATTAATGGTATATTTTTAATGTAGTTGCAGCATATGTTTTATTGAATGTGAAATCTTAACAACTGCAATTTTCCCTTTGCAGTTTTTATTAATTAATGTGAAACCTTTAGTTAAAATAGAAACAAAAGTTAGTTTAAAGAAATGTTGTATCTTGGAAGAGTGCACTTTTTTTTTGCAATTATATTCAAAGCGGTTTACATAGTATATGCAGGTACTTGTTTGTACCTGGGGCAATGGAGGGTTAAGTGACTTGCGCAGAGTCACAAGGTGCTGCAGTGGGAATCAAACTCAGTTCCCCAGGATCAAAGTCCACTGCACTAACCACTAGGCTACTCCTCCACTAGCAACATTCCATGTAGAAGCCTGCCCTTGCAGATCAGCAACGCGGCCGCTCAGGCTTCTGTTTCTCTCAGACTCACAGAAACAGAAGCCTGCGCGGCTGCGTTGCTGATCTACAAGGGCAAGCTTCTACATGGAATGTTGCTAGTGGAATAGCAACATTCCATGTAGAATCTCAATAGTAGCAACATTCCATCTAGAATCTCCAATAGTAGCAACATTCCATGTAGAATCTCAAATAGGGAAAGGGAAATGGGACTTGATATACCGCCTTTCTGAGGTTTTTGCAACTACCTTCAAAGCAGTTTACATATATTCAGGTACTTATTTTGTACCAGGGGCAATGGAGGGTTAAGTGACTTGCCCAGAGTCACAAGGAGCTGTAGTGCGAATCAAACCCAATTCCCCAGGCTTAGTGTAGGATAGTGTAGCCCTCCGAACGGTAACGTAAGGTCTTTCAAGGTATTGTTGGAGTTTTCTGGCTTAAGGTGCAAAGCGGAGGAAGGGAATTTACATGATTGTCAATGTAAACCATAGCACTTCAGATAGAAATGACATCATTTACTTATGTACTTAATTCCTAGAACCCTGGACTTGGTTTCAAATTTCAAAGAGATTCCAGAGCTCAAAACAATTGACTCTCTAAAACACGCTGCTGATTCCCAAACCATAATAGTTTAGTTGTTTTAACATTCAATTTAAGACAATTGGACATAGCCCAACTTTCAACTATTGCAATGTAGTGTTTTACAACAGAAATAATCTCATCTACAGAATCATGTTTAGGACAGGAGCACAGGTATGTCACAAATAATCTCCTAAAGGACTCATGTAAAGATTAAAAAGCTGGGGGGACAGAGGGGAACCCTGAGGAACCCTGCAGTTTGACCACCAACTTTCTGATTTTACTCCATTTTCCAAGACAAAATATGATCTATTTTTTAAAAAGTGGGAAAACCAATTTATAATCAAACCACTTATATCCATTTCACTTAATCTACTTAATAACAAATAAGACCAATTCTTGACCCATAAGTGAGACTACCGGTGACACAGTTGAAACTTTCAGTTGATGGATTTACACAGTTGACCACCTTTGGTTTTGTCATTTAGAATTTGTATGTGGTTGGTTTCCATGTTGTGGATGACTGACTGATCAACCTGCTTCCAACTGACTCTGTCTAAAGCTTTATCCTGCTTCATGGATTTTGAAATAATGTCTATGCTTAAGATTAAACCTCTATAGAAAGATCCTGAAGTTCAACTCTGGGATAGCCTTTCCTAAGTAATACACTGAGTGCACACAGACGGAAATTTGTCCTATTAAGATTTAATAACGAAAAGAACAGGAATGCTTCCTAAATTGTTTTACCTTGAAACAATTAGTAATTTTGAAAGTAAAATTCTTAATCTTCATCTCTTGTAGTTGAACGGAGAAGGAGGTTTAACATCAATGATCGTATTAAAGAATTAGGCACTTTGATACCCAAGTCAAATGATCCGTAAGTAAGGTGTAAAATTTGTTTCACCTGAATATCTGTGGGGGAAGAACGTGCCCTGAAATTTTATACTTTATGCTTCTTCAAGTATACCTATCTGTATGTTTGAGTTTTATTTTTTTTTGCATTTTGATTACCTTCTCATTTTTATGTAATAGTCATTTCTGTACAATCTTAGGGAAAACACATAAAAATATATGGATTCCTAGATGTTTTTACTTGTTTTTAAGTCACATGAGATTGTTTATGTATATACTAGTAAAAAAGGCCCGTTTCTGACACAAATGAAACGGGCGCTAGCAAGGTTTTCCTCGGAGTGTGTGTGTTTGGGAGAGTGTATGTGAGAGTGAGTGTTTGAGAGTCAGAGTGAAAGTGTGAGTCCAATCCATGCTCCTCTGTCACCTGGCCCCTCCATTCATCCCTATCCAGCAATTCCGCTGTCTCCCTGAGGCCTGCCCTGCAATCCATATGCATCCATGGCCATCTGTCCCCTCCATTCATCCCTATCCAGCAATTCCCCTCTCCCTGAGTCCTGCCCTTCCAATCCATGCCCATCCATGCTCCTTTGTCACCTGGCCCCTCCATTTTTCCCTATCTAGCATTTCCCCTCTCTGCCTGAGGCCTGCCCTGCAATCCATATCCATCCATGGCCATGTGTCCCCTCCATTCATCCCTATCCAGCAATTCCCCTCTCCCTGAGTCCTGCCCTTCCAATCCATGCTCCTCTTTCACCTGGCCCCTCCATTCATCCCTATCCAGCAATTCCCCTCTCTGCCTGAGGCCTGCCCTGCAATCCATATGCATCCATGCCCATCTGTGCCCTCCATTCATCCCTATCCAGCAATTCCCCTCTCCCTGAGTCCTGCCCTTCCAATCCATGCCCATCCATGCTCATCTGTCACCTCGCCCCTCCATTTTTCCCTATCCAGCATTTCCCCTCTCTGCCTGAGGCCTGCCCTGCAATCCATATGCATCCATGCCCATCTGTCCCCTCCATTCATCCCTATTCAGCAATTCCCGTCTCCCTGAGTCCTGCCCTTCCAATCCATGCCCATCCATGCTCATCTGTCACCTGGCCCCTCCATTTTTCCCTATCCAGCAATTGCCCTGTCTCCGTGAGGCCTGCCCTGCAATCCATATCCATCCATGCCCATCTGTCCCCTCTATTCATCCCTATCCAGCAATTTCCCTCTCTCCCTGAGTCCTGCCCTCCCAATCCATGCCCATCCATGCTCCTCTGTCCCCTGCCCCCTCCATTCATCCCTTTCCAGCAATTGCCCTCTCTCCCTGAGCCCTGCCCTCCCAATCCATGCTCCTCTGTCCCCTGCCGCCTCCATTCATCGTTTTCCAGCAAGTCCCCTGTCTCCCTTCCATGACCCCCCCTTGCATCCATGCTCCTCTCTCTCCCATGTCCCACTCCCAGCCTGGGCCGCCCTCTTCTCCCCCCCCCCCCCCCCCCCCCTTCGCATCCATGGTGTCGTTTCTCCCTTGCCCTCCCGCTCCCATTGTTTTTCTTTTGTGGCCACCCTCTTCGCTCCCCCCAACATGGTTTTTTTTTTTTTTTCTTGTTTTTAAATGTACCTCCGTGGCGGTTCCGGCAGCGAAGCGTCAGGGAAGGAGGCGGTGCTCCCGACGTCTAGGTTTCCCTTCGCTGTGTTCCGCCTTCTTTTGACGTCATCCTTGACGTCAGAAGAAGGCGGAACACAGCGAAGGGAAGGCTAGACGTTGAGAGCGCCGCCTCCTTCCCTGACGCTTCGCTGCCGAGCGTTGCGATTGGTTGAGTGTCATTGCTCCGCCCTCGACGTCATCACGTTTGACGCGTGGGCGGGGCAGACACAATGCGATCTCACCCCCTTCACTTTTGGCTAAAAGAGGCTTCATTCGAACGTTGGAGGTGCGTTTTATATAGAGAGATGATATCATTTGCATGAGCAATTTTGGTCTTTTTCGCTGTTTGTATTAATTTATTCTATCTATATATATCTCATATACAGTCGTTATATTTTACTGTTTATTTTTATCATATATATGTTATGTATTATTTTAGGGACTCCTGAGGCTGGCCAGAGTGGCCGAAACACAACTCGTGTCGAGTCCATATTGTGTTGTTAAACTTTTGCTGTGAACTTTTTTAGTCCAGTAGAAGTTCTTGAGCATCATCTTTTCTGTCTCTTCCGCTGTGACTTTGTTCTTCAAGTATAAAAGCACAGAAAATGCTGTCATTGACACCTAAAATCTTGAGTAGCCCTTTTTAAGGCTAATTTTATAACTGGGTGCTTACGTGGGTGCTATTTAATAAAGACACATAGGTGCCTAGTGGCAGAAATTATGCCTTAAATTCAGGCACAGTGTGTAAACCCACCGATTCTATAAAAGTCGCAAAAAAATTGCATGCGCAAATTTAGGTGCGTTCCTAATTTGTGCATGCAATTCAATGGCCTACTGAGCCAATTAGTGCCAACAATTGGCTTTTAACAAGCAATTATTGGCACTAATTAGATTTAATTGGGACCTATGCGCATAAATTTAGGTGTGAGAGCCACGTTTAAAATTTATGCATGGTGCAAAAAAAGGGGGTGCAGAAATGGGAGAATCTTGGGAGTTTTGGGATGGAATGGCGTGGTTGTGAGTTATGTGCGTAATTACAGAATATGGGTGCTCCACATGTAAATTTAGGTGCAGGCATTTGCACCACGTTTTCATTGGTGCAAATGGCTGAGCCTAATTTCTGTGCGACCTCTCCGTTTAAGCCTTTATTCAATAAATCGCGCCAAACTTTAGACGTGGCTTTTGGAATACCGTTTAAGTGGATATTTTTAGGCGCCATATATAGAATGTAGCCCAAATTGTGCAAGGATGCCCACAGATTAGTGTGGTTTACAATCATTGTGCATACTTGTGAACTTCGCTCAGCCAGTGCTCCCGATGGTGCCTACGATACAAGTATGTGTGTTCATGACATCGCATGTGCTTTTACGCTTGATGCTGTTTTATAAGAAACAATGGAGTGATGTGCATGAATCCCAAATGTCATTCAAATAAATGCAGCTAAAGTGGTCCTACTTTCAATTCATATCACATGTCATTACATGCAGAAATGATTTTATAAAATTATCTGTTTGCTTCTAGAGATTCCCTTTGTTCCTTTAATTTTAATAGAAAATAGAAAACTAATTAATTTGGGGGATGAGGGTGGGGAAGAGGCTTCAAACCAATTAGTGTTTTCCCCTTGTTCATGTCAGTTAGATTGCCAGCATAGCCATTAGATTTCTCATGCTTGAAACTGAGAGTCGGGAAGGGTGCGGATACACAAAAGTGTTTGGGGTTTTTTTCATCTTCCTTTTTTTTTATTATTATTACACTTGTATCCCGCGCTTTCCCACTCAAAGCAGGTTCAATGTGGCTTACATAGTAATAGGGAATACAGAATATTGTTGGAGAAAGTAAAAGTTGAATATATCAGAAAAATAGAAGAGATGAGTAGGGAGAGATAGGTAATGGAGAAGGGAGTAAGTTGGGAGATATAGTTTGGGTCAATGTCTTTATCACATGGTTAAGTATTAGGTAGATGGGTTCATGAGATTAGTCTAGGTCATTTGGGTAGGTTTGCTTGAATAAATAGGTTTTTAGTGCTTTCCGGAAGGGTAGATAGTCACAGATTGATCGGATAGGTCTGGGGAGGGCATTCCAGAGTTGGCTGCCTAGGAAGGAGAAGTTGGATCCATAATAGGTTTTGTACTTGAGTCCTTTGCAGTTGGGGTAATGCAGGTTGAGGTAATTTCGCAAAGATTCAGACATGTTTCTGGTTGGAAGGTCAATCAAATTGAGCATATAGCTTAGAGATTCGTCATGGATAATCTTGTGGATTAATGTTTTCTAGTTTGCTTTTGATGTGCTAACGCATGCTAAAACAGCACACTGCATGCTAAAATGACAAAAACAAAGGGCCTGATAATCAACCAACCAGCAGTGATCACAGTTTGCTTGCTGCCCCTGGCTTTATACCCTGAAATTCAATGCTGGCCATGTCTGGGCTCTGGCATTGAATTTCTGGGTACACGGAGTAGCCAAAATGTAGCTGGTTAAGTGCGATATAAAGAACAACGTAAAGGTAGGGACTGCCTTTTATGCGGTCCTGTTTATGCACTTATCTTTAACTGGTTAAGTGCCGACTCCACTGCGGGGATGCCCCAAAAGTAGCTTCATCAGGGAAGAAGTGTTGCAGCAATGTGGTTCAGACCTCTACCCTGATGAAGCAATCGAAACCTGGCCATGTTAGCAGAGGCTTCAATTTTGACAGCTTGAAAGCTAAGTAGTTTATTGGTTTTTATTATCATTTCTGAATATGTGCTTTTAAGAAGGAATTTCTACAAAACTTGTATTAATGATGAAGGGGCAGCATTTGCATTTGAGAAAAAATAGATGCATTCAACTAGCCAGGCTTCTGGGTAGCTACAAATGATAAAATGTAAAAAAAAAAAAAAAATTCTAAAGTTTTTTTATATTCACTGTTGCACTTGAGTTGGATAATTTATAATATAATATTTGTTTTCTGGGATTGTTTCTGTAGTAGTTAGGTATGAGCATTTATACCAGCCTTTGGCTGGCTATGCAATCGCATCTAAAGTTAGGTGCAAAAATGAGTACTTAAGCTAGTATTTTATAATAGCTGTTCTGTGTGGACCTGCCATTATAAAAAATCACACTTAGCCTAGCTTTGGGCAACTTTTACTGACTTCTCCCTCTTAATGCACAGTTTACCGTGTGATAACTGTTAAAATACCTCAAAACATATTAATGTAGTTGTACGCTAGTAGTTTCCACATGGTAAGCTGCATGTTAAAATTTAAAATTTTTTATTTATAACCATTTAAATTTTTACAAGCGATAAAACAACTTGCCGGAAATACAGAGAAAGTAATATATAGGAATTATTTCAGTCAGGTAATTCTATTCTCTTCCTTAGACCACTAAATAGGGAGAGTGAAACAAGACAAGGAGATCAATTAAACAGTAAACAGAAAAAAAAGTGGTATTAACCTGATTATCCACAGATTATTACTCGTCTAATTCATTATTCCACATTGATAATCTGGTTGGCTTCTTCAAGGCTAATACGGTGTATAGTCAAATCATTTCATTGAAAACATACTTATTGTCCAATATTAGTTAGAAATAATACATCTGATTACATTCTTTCTCTTTTAAAAAACAGAAGTTATTTAACAATGCATATACTTAAGTCTCTAATTCAAATCCCACTGATTAAAGTAATCCCAGTTTTCACAAGCTGCATGTTAAGTGCTTAATACATTTCAATAAAGGGCCCCTAAGTTTGTAAGAAAAGCAACAGAAATGAACTGGTTCAGAAACTGTTGGCAGTGTGTTAGTGAGGAGGCAGGTTAGAAACGTGGCATCATGCTGGCATTTAATTCTGGTCTTGGATGAATTTGCATGTTGAACAGACCCTCCTGTGTGTTGCTTTGCTTTCAACTAAGACAGCCTCTAAAAAAAAAATTTTTGTGGGGGATTTGATTATTTTCAGGGACATGCGGTGGAACAAGGGAACCATTTTGAAAGCCTCCGTAGATTACATCCGAAAACTGCAGAGGGAACAGCAGCGCACGAAAGAGCTCGAGAACCGGCAGAAGAAACTGGAGCATGCCAACCGGCATCTGCTGCTGAGAATTCAGGTTGGCCGAGAAATAGACGTTTCTGTGTGAAGCGTTCTCCTATAAATAATGCCTTTTAGCAATTTAGACTAGGACAGGTGTTGATGCATGAAGAAAATTAGAAAACACAAATATTAATGTGAAAAGTGGGTGACTCTCAGTTACCTAAGCTATGACACCAAGAGCGTCTGAAGCTTACTAGGATAACAAGAACTCTGAGCACTATGGATTAAATGCTATAGCATTTGATACCTAGATACATCTTTGCGTTCACCCCCCTTTCATGTGTGCATGTGATAGTGAACAACTAAAGTATCCCCAACTCCAATATACAATGTCCCCGAATCAAGCAAAGGAGGAAAAAATTCCCAAATTGCTTCAATGAACTGTAAAATTACTTACCTTCCAAGTTCAGAAACCCTTCAGAAAGTTCAAGGAAATTACTTATCTTCAAGTTCAGAAACCCTTCAAAAAGTTCAATTAGAACTTATTGAACTTTCTGAAGGGTTTCTGAACTTGGAAGGTAAGTAATTTTACAGTTCATTGAAGCATTTTGGGAATTTTTTCCTCCTTTGCTTGATTCGGGGACATTGTATATTGGAGTTGGGGATACTTTAGTTGTTCACTATCACATGCACACATGAAAGGGGGGTGAACTCAAAGATGTATCTAGGTATCAAATGCTATAGCATTTAATCCATAGTGCTCAGAGTTCTTGTTATCCTAGTAAGCTTCAGACGCTGTTGGCGTCCTAGCTTAGGTAACTGAGAGTCACCCACTTTTCACATTAATATTTATATTCCCCATTGAATGATTTATTTATTGTGGGATATTCTTTCTTTTTTGATCATGTTGGATATAGCTTTCACTTTATTTGGTCTCATTTTGTAGAAAACACAAATAGCAGGTGTGCATTGAATATGTTGTATGTGAGCTTAAAGAAGATCTTAGTGCATTCTTTGGATCTAGAGTCCGGTGAGTGCCGCTTATTTGCAGCATCAGCTATTGTAACAGATGTATGTGTGGAACATGTATAGATGTCATTTGCTGTAAGAGTTTAACGTTATATGTGTCAGGTTTGCATGGTGCAAACTAGCATCTCACCTCTTCTGCGATAGAATGGCTAATTCTAGTTTAAAGACATGTACCCACCTAACCTCCAGAAAAAATTGCTCCCCCTGCAAGCATCTGGCACTGAAATGTCATGCTTCCCACTTTCAGAAGCGGAAAAATATTGACATGCAAGCTTATTTTCTCCACAGTTTGAAGCTTTCTGTTCAGTGCTGGGCACCCAGCTCTCTGGCAGTTGCCCAGTGGTCCCCGTGAAACTGCTGGAGAACTGTGATTCCCTGGGTGGCTTTATGGGGTTAAGAGAGGCAGAACTACTGCTAATTTGGATTTTTAGACTGCTTATCCAAAGATGTTCAGAGCAGTTTGCAGCGTTCTTTCAATCCGTGTATAAGTCTTTTACAAGAAGGTTAAATCTAAGTGGGTACCTGTGACAACAGGTGATAAAGGAGTCTATTTATTAATCTGCAGTAGATGTTTAACATGGATTTTAGTAGATGGCAAAAGTGGCTGTCATGCATTAAATCCCATTGTAAACACTTAGGCCGGATTTCAGTGAATGGCGCCCAAAGTTAGGTGCCGGAAGGATACGCGCTAAGATACAATATATACTGTCATTTGAATAGTTTTTCTGCTGAAAGTATTTATTGCCTATGTCCAGATTGTGAGGGCCTTTTATTAAGCCATGTAAGACTCTGCACACGCCCAACGTGTGCCAAAATGGAGTTACCGCCCAGCTACCGAATGGCTCTTGCGGCAATTTCATTTTGGCATACGTCCAATATGAGCAGCCGAAAAATAATTTTTTTATTTTCGGTTGCGCGTATCGGACATGCGCAAAGTGGCATTTGGCGCGTGTAGGTCATTACCGCCTGGGACTTTACCGCTAAGTCAATGGCTGGTGGTAAGGTCGCAGACTCAAAATGGACGCGCGGCAATTTTGATTATGCTGCACGTCCATTTTAAGGAAAATAAAAGGGGGGGGGGGCTTTTTTTACAGGTGCGCTGAAAAATGGATCGGCACACACCCAAAACCCGCACCTACACTACTGCAAGCTATTTTTCAGTGCACCTTAGTAAAAGGACCCCTGTTTTTGCTGGACACTGCCTTCGGTGAATTTCTTCAAAAGGCTTTAAATAAATCTAAAGAAAGAAAGAAAATATTGTTGAATTACAAATTTAGACTATGTTTTAATCTACATTCCAAAACCAGCCGAAGTAAAATCTTGCCTATGGGGCTTTACAGTGGCGTAGCAGGGGGGGCTGCCACCCGGGGCGGGGCGGTTCGCTGTTGCACCCCCCCCCCCCCGGGTGCAGCACGATGACATCCCCCCCCCCCTCGGCGCATCAACACCCCCCCCCCCCGACCAGCTCCCGCACCCTACCTTTAAAAAGAATATCGGGATCCGAGGCGAGGTTCAGCGCCTCGCGCTTGCCCTGCACGTAAAAGAAATGTGGACCGTCGGGCCTTCTCTCGCTCTGTCTGTCCCGCCCTTGCGGAAATAGGAAGTTGCATCAGCAGAGGGCGGGACAGATAGAGTGAGGGAAAGCCCGACGGTCCACATTTCTTTTACGTGCAGGGCAGGCACCTCGCCTCGGATCCCGATATTATTTTTAAAGGTAGGGTGCGGGAGCTGGTCGGGGGGGGGGGGGGGGGGGGGGTGTCGATGCGCCGAGGGGGGGAGCTGGCAGGGAGCCCCCCCCCCTGAGCTGACACCTGGGGCGGACCGCCCGTCCCGCCCCCCCCTTGCTATGCCACTGGGGCTTTACGTAACTGTTTAAAGTGACACTCTGTGGATGCACTTGTTTTCAGAACAACAGATTATAAGCATTTAAATACTGCAAGCTTGCAATATTCATTTATTCCAATTGCTGGGGGGGGGGTTCTGTTTGTTTTTACAGGAACTTGAGATGCAGGCTCGAGCACACGGACTCTCCCTTGTCCCTTCTGTGGGTCTTTGCTCTCCAGACCTGATGAACCGGGTCATCAAACAGGAGCCGGTTTTAGACAGCTGCAACCAAGACAACTTACAGCACTCACGAGACCTCTCGTGCACCACGACCCTTGATCTCACGGATGGCACCATCAGTTTTAGTAACAATCTACAGGACTTAACTGAATCCACTGGGGTCTACAGCGTCCCCAGAGAAGTAAGACCCAAACTGGAAGACATTCTGATGGATGATACTCTCTCTTCTGGAGTGACCGACCCACTGCTTTCTTCATTGTCCCCCGGCGCTTCGAAAGCAAGTAGCAGAAGAAGTAGTGTGAGCATGGACGAGGCCGATCATGCTTGTTAGCAAATCACCAGTAGGGTGGGCCCTGTATAAACAACTTCCTTTTTCATCGGTAGATTCAAGCAGAATTCATTTTTTTAAGGTTCTCTTGCTTTTAAATTGAATTTCTTTCATTAGTGGCCCATCATAGACATTTTTTATTGTGCAAAATGTATGTATTCCATTTCAAATCTCTCCTTGCCTCCAAAGTATTGCTCTCCAAGCATACCAGTATCTGTCGTGTGGATTGAAAGCAGTAGAACCACAGGTCAGAAGACTGTTGTGTCTCTATTCAGCCTTGATGTCTGGCTAGTGTAAATTAATTACTTAGAAATGAATGTAAAGAAACCAAAAAATGAGGTATCTACTTGGAAATGTGTTAATTTCAAAGAGCTGCCTTAAAAGAAGGAGTATCTATCGAAATGGTTTAGGTTTCATATCACAAAGTATTAAAGTAATACAACGCTAGGAGAATTTATAATGCAATAACTGCAATATACAGTGAGGTCTTTCTTTCCGGTCTTGTTTTAACACTCATATTGCTACGAAAAGCAAAAGGTTTTTTTTTTCTGTCTTTTTATATATACATGCACACACCCTGGTCTGAGGTTTAGCCAAAGGCTTTTGTTTTGTAAAGGTGATAGAAATTTTAATGGGAAATTCATTTTGTAGCAAACAAAAGTCCTCAGTAGCACTAATATTTCTTAAATATATTTCAGTGAGGAAACAAATTAAGTCTTCAAACTGAGTAGATTTTGTTGTATATTTATAATTGACTTTTACCTTTTTTAATTTTAAAAATCGTCTTGTACAGTTCACTTTTTTATTTCCATGGACTTTTTTTCAGTGAGATTCTCAGTTGAGGTACTTTTTTTTTCCTTTTTTTTTGTATTCTGTTAATGAGTGCATCTGAAACCTGGCTGCAGTTTAAATCCTTTTTCAAACTCAGTTTGAGGTGTGTCGCTCGCTCGTAAAGACTTGATTGAAAGCTTTTTGCAGGGATCTTGCCTTGTGAAAGAGCAGGGGCATCTGCGAAAAGTGACTTTCTATTTTATTTCACCTGAAAATGTTTTAAAAACACATTTAAAGGTACAGTATGAAATAGACAAAAATGAGACTTCATAGAACTATTAATTATATTTATTTTTTAGTGGTACAGAAAGACAAGATCAATATGCTTTGAAATTTAACGACAGAATGCTTAAAGATGCCCAGGATGGTTGTTAAATTGTTGTTTATATCAGCAGTTATGATTGAGTAAAAAAAATGTACAGATTGTGTATGCAGATAACTGTTACTTGATAACAATATTCTTAGTTTAACTTACAACCATGTTGTAAATGTAGTTTCCATGTATTATCTATTCAGGTGTAGACCTATGCAATAACAGTAGTTTTATTTGTAAAATGATAACAGGCAGATGTGTTTTACAGGGACGACATATGTTACAAGGCAAATTGCGAAATGGGTTTTGCAATAGGAGCCTCTTAGTGACTTGTAAGTGGCAGGAAAGCTTATATCATTCAGAATGAAGTGCCTTAAATTAAAGTCTTCTCTAAGCAAGCACTGACTGAAGTTTGGCATATGAAAACATTGGATGGTATTTATTGCGAACATGAGTGTAGTATGCTGCCTATCAGAGAAGATAAGAGTTTCCAGTTGTGTCACAGCAGAAATACTTTCTAATCTTACCAGTATAGTAGCAGTGCCAACTTCACTGTCCTTTATCAGACCCCCCCTGGGATCATGCAGTTCAGGAGTTCGAGTTAAGGTCAACCGTGAACGGCTATAGGGAAGAAAAGGCAAGTAAGGTAGTTCTAGACAGTGGACGCAAATACGTGGGTGAAAGCAATAATCCGGCTAAGTGCCATTCTCTAACTACATGTATGTATTCGATTGTGCATAGTTTGTAGGTGTGCATTCAGTTAGTTGGGGGCTCACACTTCCTCGCATGAGTTAAGTTATGGGGAACATTCTATAAATGGTGTTCAGTATTCATCGCTGAACGGTATTGTGTAACGGGCATTCTGGGATGAGCGCGGATCCCCTGAATTCTATAACGCTATGCACATTTTAAGGGAATGCCCGGTCCACCCACGGCCACTCCCCCTTTGCAGATCCACACGGAAACACTAGGCACTATTCTGTAAATGAGCATGTAAGTGTGGTTTTGCGCCATTTTGCCCCGTTTTGGCACCTTGCATCCGTTAAGAGTACTTTTATTTTTGCGCTGAAAATTCAGTGCGGAAATAGCATCTTAACATTCGGAACCCTATGCACGCATCTCTGGAATTTAGGCGCAAGCATTTACACCAGTTCCGTGGCCCAAGCTGACCACATACAAACATATATACGCAGTTATACTAGTATTCTTTAAAGCAGGAGTGGGGCAACCTTTATACACAGAGGACTGCATGAATTTCAATATTATCATTTATTATTTAGTCTTAATATACTGCCTTATTTGTTGTGCAGTCAGTATGGACTGCAACATTACAGTAATGTTAGAATTGGAAATGCACAGAGTTCAGTAGACTTTCTGTGATTAAATAAGTAAGTAAAAATGTAACCAAAAACGATGGAAACAAATTTCTAGAGTGACTGTTTTGACAATATTTGTGAAATACAGTATTTTGCCAGACTCTGGTTAATGACATTTTCTGTATCTACTTCCCATGGTCTTGTGGGCCACACAAAATTCAATGGCAGGCCATAGGTTGCCCAGCCCTGCTATTAAGGAAAGTAGGCGCCAATAGGTGACCCTTTATAGAGTAGCACTTGTGTGTGGGGGGGGGGGGGGGGAGAAGGGTAATTCTATAACTGTGCACCTTTACATAGGTGCCCAGATGGTGCTTGATCAGCATAAAGGGGGAAATTCTATAATTGTCGCTCAAAAATGGGCACTAGAAAAGATTGCTGCGTTATTCTTTTTTTTTTTTAATCTTTATTTACTTTTTCAATTACATATCAAGACATCTCTTGAAGATAGACAATAAATAGGTGGTAATAAAGAGGAAATAAAAGTAACACCACATATTGCACAAGTCCTCCATAATAGGGAGAAAAAAAGAGATAAAATATAGGTAATTCTTAACAAATCTCCAAAAAGAAAACATTCCCTAGAGAGCAAATATTATGCAACTATCCAACGGAGAGAGATGCAAACTAAATCAAGCCTGCAGCCCCATCACAACTTGTCCTTGAGCCACCATCTAGTTACTCAGAAACATCATAAGTTGTGAAGGTTCAAAGAAGATAAAAGATTCATTATTATATCTAATCATACATTTACAAGGAAACTTAAGAAAAAAGCCCCTAGAGCAAAACTCTAGGTCTCATCAACAGAATTGTTCAACGCTTCTAAGTTGCCTTTGCATCATCTGTTAAAATTCTAACTTTCAAGATGCAAATAAAGTTTCTCTGTGTCTGAAATACATCATCAAGAACCAATCACGATCGTAATCCAAAGTCATTGTGACCACCAGTGTGGATGGAATTGTCACTTATTCCTTAGATGATTCAAGAAAAGCAGTCAGATTTAAACTATCCTCTGATATAGGAAACAGTTGATCAATTTCATCTCTGCCAGTTTTGTTTTGTTTTTTTCTTAAATGAAGTCAGATTACGTTAGATATAGGTGGCATTGACTGGGCTGGCACATGCAACGCCTGAATAGCATAAACTTTTAAACATACCTTGCTTAGAAATACCAAATATATAGGGACAGTTTATCAAGCGGAGATTCCTCCTCTGAACTTGATTCTTCAGATTCTCACATTTCACCTCCAAATTTGCTTGGCCTTTAACAAGGCCCTCAGATATAGACTCTAAGTGCTGCACTGTGGGAGAGTATCACATAGATTCTGAACCAAAGTTAACTGTGAATCATATTCGTTTACCCTTTGTTCTAAGTTGGAGATCTTTCCAGGACATATGGCAGTCTGAGAAGTTAGTCTGACCCAGAGCAAGAATGGTCTTCTACATTTCCTTTAATGTAAATGTTGCAGGTTTCGCTGGTTAAAAAACAGTGGCCTACACCCTTCCAAGCTGAGCCTCCATCCTTAGGTTTCCTCTGGCTTCCCTTTGCTCACTACTTGAGATGACGTTCTCTATTCCGGGATCACTTCCTGCTTGTGTTTCACCCTGCTTTGGGGATGCCAACACTCTTCGATATTCCCAGGACCAAGGGGTCGACAGCCGAGCGGTCTTCAACAGACGCCCTGCTCATTTCCACCTCACTCCTCTGCCTTCATGCAGGATTACCCAGAGGCTCTCTTTCCTTGGAGGATAGCGAAATGCTATTTACCCAAAATGGAGTGGCTCCCGTTCACCTTCGTCCACTTGAAGCGGGACTACCCTGGTAGATAAGTGCACAGTAAAAGCTTCCATTTTCTGCTGAATATAGGACAGAGTACTACTTACTTTCCCCGATGGAGCAGCAGACTTCCTCGGTCTTCTCTTAGGCATAAGGTCTGAAACAGAGAGGAGCACTGTGCTCATCTGCTCTCTAGGGTGCCATGTTGACTCTCCTCATGAAGCACTATTTCTATAATGAGCGCATACCCTTTATAGAATAGCATTGCCAATTTCCGTGCCCAACTCTAGGGGTCACACTTACACTTGCTGAATCCTGGCATCCAAATTGGATGCACCGATCCATTAGTCTATAACACTGCATGCAACTTTTTGGAATGCCCCTGACCCGCTCATCTCCCTCCTATGGTCACACCCCTTTTTGGGTCCCACACTGTGGGATTTAGTGCATTATAGACTAGCGCGCATTCAGATGTATGTGCAAATCCTAATCCGTTCTAATTAACGTCAATTGGTTGTTAGCATCCAGTTATTGATGGTTAACAGCTCGTTAACCAATTAAGTTGCATGCACATCTTGGGAGCTGCCCAAATAGAATCCGGGGGAAGGTGTATAAAGGAAAGTAGGTACTTCCCTTCCTTTATAGATTATTAGTGTAACTGTGCTTAGGCATGAGCACTTACACTAGTCATTGACCTAGTGAAAGTCTGTGCCTAAATGCTGGTGATACATCATAACTTATAGTATATATTCTATACATAATACACATAACTGTTTTCTCCTGCCTATGCTACACCCAGAGTCCTCCCATCACCACACACATTGGTAGAATGCACACTATCACAGAATAGTACGTAGGTACATCTGGCATGTATTTGTGGATATCTTAGTGTTCCGAACATTTACAAATTACCCCCATAATGTAAAACAGGGAACTCAGTTCTGTGAGTATAAATAGATCAACAGTAAAAAAAAAAAAAATAGAACTCAAAAACATCACCACTAAAAACGTGCATTTCTCATTCCTTCTTACTCTCTTTTTACTCTTTTATCTTCAAAATAAGGAAAGAAGAGTTTACACAGAACATTTTTAGTGGTGAGGTTTTCGGTAATTCTCGTTGCTGTGGAAGTAAGAATGCAGAGTGTTAAGATGTGGGATAGAAAAGGACAAGTATAGCTGTTGCTTGATAGATTTCTGCTGCGTTTCTGATGAGAAGATGATGGAATTTTCTGTCCATTCAAAAGTAAATGACAATAAAATGAAGAAGAAGAAAATAGAAGAGACCGTATGAGATGTTACTCTAGAAGTTTCTCAAGCCAGTCCTCAGGATACACCCAACCAGATTTAAAGGATAACCATAATGAATATGCACAAGATAGATTTGCATACAATGGAGAGAATACGTGCAAATTTATCCTATCCATATTCATTATAGGTACCCTGACGTGCTAAGTTTCATCTGAGAACCAGGGTTGAGGGTCCCCTGCTCTAATACTGCCCCCCAGTTGGCCACTTGTGTTATTAGCAGCACTTTGCTTAATCATAACACTTCAACAGTCCACCCTTATTCTGAAAGTCTTCTTTCTATAACTGTTTGCTTAGTTCTTTTTTGTCATCCTTGATCTTTTGTACCACCAATTGTAATGGCGATGCCATAACAGGACTTTGTAAGCCACATTGAGCCTGCAAATAGGTGGGAAAATGTGGGATACAAGTGCAATAAATAAATAAATTGTCCAAGTAATGTCTTGATTCCCAAATAAGTATGGTTATCTCAGTCCAGGATCTCTGGCAACTTTTCAGTTTTGTAACATTGGAATTTAATACAAATCCATATTGGAGCCATTAACCATCAGTAATTGATGAACAGCTAAATATTAATTACTGGCTTCATACGCAATTTTGAGCGCCATTTATAGAATTCAGGGGTTAAGGCATGTGACTGTACACGTGTCTAAGTGCTTAGGGATCCTTTTACTAAGCGGCGGCAAGCCCAACGTGGCCTTACCACTCGCTATACAGGAAGTACTGCCGGGCTACCGCAGTAGCCTGGCGGTTCTTCCCACCCCTAGCGCACTGTCATTTGCAGCGCTACAAAAATGTATTTATGTTTGTAGCACTGGAGTGTAATGAGTGTAATGAAAATTGCCGCGCGTCCATTTTGGGTCTGAGACCTTACCGCCAGCCATTGACCCTAGCGGTAAAGACTCACGCGGTAACCGGGCGGTAATGTCCTACGTGCACCAAATGCCACTTGGTGCGCATCCGTTATGCGTGCCAGAAAAGAAAAAATATTTTTCAGGCGCACATAGCAGACACGCGCCAAAAATGAAATTGCCAGAAGAGCCACGCGGTAGTCAAGCGGTAAGTCCATTTTGCTGTGCGTTGGGCGCATGTAGATGCGTACGCGGCTTAGTAATAGGACCCCTATATGTAATGTAGTTTTGGCAACTTCATCAGTGACTTATATTTCTGAAAGCTAGTATCATTGTCATTCAGAAAATCCAGGTGGTGTTATGACTATGAATGTTGAGTAACAGAGCTCAGCAAATGTGCCTAAATGTATTTGATGTCTTGAAATGACATAATCACATGGCGATAAGTAAATAAAAATTATCGGTAACTGAACTTGAAGTTCAGGGTGTTTATTTTTTTTAATTTGTATTCATTCTGATCTTAATGTAGGATTGAAGCTATTGCGAGATTCTTATGCCTAATATTTGCTGCACTCTAGCATTTGTCTCTTGGTTCGACGTCTGGTGACGGCAGCCATGTTGCAACTTTTCCAGCTGGGAAAGATGTATGATCATCTTAGTCAGCTGCAGTCCTCAAGGGCCATAAACAGGCCTGGCTTCCACAGTAACTGAAATATGCAAATTAACCTGCTGGTAGACCAAATATAGGCAGATAGATCAGATGGCTATTTGTTATGTATGTCCTGAAAATCAAATCTTATTTTTGGCTATCAAGGACCGGAGAATTTAATGAATGGAATGCTTGTTCTGAGGCCAATCTTGCTATTGTCAACTGATGGTAATTTAGGCTGGCAGGAAAGAATTAGCAAAGGGTCTTATTTTCAGCAGAAAGGATAATGTTTCGGTTGGCTATCTTAAGCTGAATTTTAACTGCAGCCTAGCTTGCTAGGTTATGACTGAAATTACTTTACTCTAGGTGGACCAAGTCTAGCCAGCTAGATTTAAGCATGCAATAACTGCTCTAGGCTTGGCCAATATTAGCAAGCTAACTTATATCCCCCAATCTAACTCTGCCCTCAACAGTGCCCGTACTTGGAGTGGATAAATAGCCATTCAGCAAAACGATATTTGGCTCCTTAATGTGGCTAAGTTTTCTTTCCGCTCTATCTTCCTTGCATCTGTTGATACTCCAGTGTTTGGGTGTTTAACCCCCAGGGTCCTTTTTGTTATGGTAGTTGACTCAAGAGAGTGATACCATCTGAAGCTTCAGATCTCTTGTTCCAAAGTATACAGCACTGTCATCCAATGTAAGGCCATCAGAAAAGCTGTTGCTTACAATACTGGACACTGACAAACTCATGGCATTCACTTTAGGGCTTTCTGTTTCTAGTGAAATAATCTGTCTCTCTTTCTTAGCTACCTTTCGACACAGGTGTTTGTACAGCTCAGTTGAAAAGAGAATGACGTGCCAAACTTCCTCTCTTTGCCAAAATCAAGCAATAAATGGGAAGCTATGTAATGCAGTTTTTTTGTGAGGGGAAAGGGCAATGGGGGGGGGGGGGGGGGGTGCGGGGATGTAGGAGTTTACAGTACAAAGCAATAACTCTACAGCTTGCAGTCTCTTACCAGTAAGAGTTTTCAGGTATATGGTTGCCTTGTTGAATCAGGCCCTGTGAAACTAATTAGGTGTAGAAACATGGGAAAGCACAAAAGAATGCACTTACATTTATGTGGGGGAGGGGGTATATAAAAGGCACTGGGAAGGAGCTAATTTTATTTGGTGTATATATATATATATATATATACAGTAAACCTATCTTTCTTGAAAAAGTGATAAAAATATGACTGCCTCTTGCCATGTTTGGTACTGTAATGTTAATAATATGTGTTTGGTCCATAGCACAGTAAAGGATGGATCGTTGTAATGTATCCAATGAATGAAACTGAATTCTTGTTCTTCACAGATACATTAAAGAATTAGGTTTTTTTTTTCCACTGAGTTTCATGTGTGCTTTTGTTTTCTTGATTAACATTAAAGCCACCAGAATCTTTGTAAGTTAGAACAAGCAAAATCATTGAGAGGCAGAGGGGAACGAGGAGGTGGATGTGCATGATGACATCACCTCTCAGACTCCTCCACCCCGGTCACGACTCTCCTGTAACCCACTCATGCATTTTATTCCTACCCACTGACTCTACCACCTCACTTGCCTCATGGCTGCCTCATCAGGAATACTTGACCAATTTCTAGACTGTGTGGCCAAAATATTGCTATGTACATACTTTCCTAGAACTACCTCCATAGTGAATAGGGTAACCATTTCCCTTCATGATCTAGTTTAAAAACTGTTCTGCCTCTTTTAGAGATGTAGGTGCCAGCGGCAGGGTGTCATGCTAGTTTAGATGGAATCCATCCGGTCCTCCCTTAATGTGGTGCAGTCCCAATTCCAGCTTTGATTCAAGGCAATCGGTTGGATCTTGAGTACATCAACACTAAATATATAAGTACATAAGTATTGCCATACTGGGACAGACCAAAGGTCCATCAAGCCCAGTATCCTGTTTCCAACAGTGGCCAATCCAGGTCACAAATACCTGGCAAGATCCCAAAGAGTAGCAACATTCCATGTAGAACTGCAAAGAATAGCAAGATTCTGGAATCCTAAAGAGTAACAAGATTTCATGTAGAACCCCAAAGAGTAGCAACATTCCATTCAGAATCCCAAGTACATAAGTATTGCCATACTAGGACAGACCAAAGGTCCTTCAAGCCCAGCATCCTATTTTCAACAGTGGCCAATCCAGGTCACAAATACCTGGCAAGATCCCAAAAAAGCTCAATACATTTTATGCTTATCCCAGAAATAAGCAGTGGATTTTCCCCAAGTCCATTTTAATAATGGTCTATGGACTTTTCCTTAAGGAAGCCGTCCAGACCTTTTTTTAAACCCTGCTAAGCTAACTGCCTTTACCACATTCTCTGGCAACGAATTCCAGAGTTTAATTACACGTTGAGTGAAGAAATATTTTCTCTGATTCTTTTTAAATTTACTACTTTGTAGCTTCATCGCATGCCCCCTAATCCTAGTATTTTTAGAACGAACAAACGATTCACGTCTACCCGTTCCACTCCACTCATTATTTTAAAGACCTCTATCATATCTCCCCTCAACCGTCTGTTCTCCAAGTTGAAGAACCCTAGCCGCTTCACCCTTTCCTCATAGGGAAGTCATCCCATCCCCTTTATCATTTTCATCGCCCTTCTCTGCAATGAATTTCCAATTTATTTACAGGTGGTTAGAGTTACTTGGGGGTTTTATAATCATTAAAAAATACACCAAACAGTAAAATATGAACACCAGAACCCCCCATGAACAACAATACTTGCATTTTTCATTACTTGTTTCTATAATCTGTTTTTGTTCTGCAAATTTCCCAGGTGATGAATTGCTAGACAGGAACATAAAAGGCTCCATGAATCATGCCACATTAGCTTACCTGACTTTGTGAGACATGGACAATATTACCTGGTGTGACACATTGCCTGGGAAATGTGTTTTGAAAACAATGCAGCATGTTTTTATTAAGCTGGTTAGATGACATGATGGCCACTTATGCTGTGCTACACTCCATTCATCAAAGCTGAACACCATGTGGCTGATCCCAGCTGTTTATCTAAATGTGATGCACTGTATTTTCAGGTTAATATAGAAAACACAGCTTGAAAAGTGTGCAAGATAAAATACTGAAAATAATGCAGTCAGACAGTGTCTTTTGGGGGGGGGGGGGGGGGAGCAGTTTCTCCAAATGGGTTAGTTTTGCACATACCATTACAGGAATGAACCTCACTCCTAGGCCAGAGCATGTGGAGTATGGTCTCAGAGTCTGTATGTTCTGGAACTTAGCAACTTATGACTATGGTATATTAGTATCATAAGATTATAAATTCCAGTTATAATACAATAAACTGAACTGCAGTGGTCAGACTTAATACTCAGCTGCACTATCTAGATACTGATTATTATCTGTTCTGATCCAGTTTCTACAAGTTCCTGGAGGTAAAGTCCAAAACCCATTATTAAGATGGACCTGGAAGGGGGATATGATTGAGATCTACAAAATCCTGAGTGGTATAAAACAGGTAAACATGAATCAATAGGTTTTTTGTTGTTGGTTTTTTTTTTTTACTTTTTGAAAGAATAAACAAAGGGACACTCAATGAAGTTACATGGTAATACTTTTAAAACAAATAGGAAGAAATATTTTTTCACTCAACGAATAGTTAAGCTCTGGAACTCATTACCAGATGATGTGGTAACAGTGGTTATGGGTTTTAAAAAGTTTAGACAAGTTCCTGGAGGAAAAGTCCTTAATCTGCTATTGAGATAGACATGGGGGAAGCCATTGCTGTCCCTGATATTGGGAGCATGGAATATTGCTTCTATTTGGGTTTCTGCCAGTGACCTGGATTAGCCACTGTTGGAAACAGGATACTGTCTGACCCAGGATGGCTGTTCTTAACGTTTTTTGTGTTCCTAACTACTAATGGCTGCCAATTAGCATTTGTTAATGCCAATAATTGATTGATAGTACCTATTTAGTCAGTTTATGCATGGATCTGCGATCTGTGCTCAAAATTGCTTGCTTAACTGTGGGCAACCTATACAGGATCCAATGGCTAGTGACTTGCCAGGTTACAGAGTGTCTGTGGCAGATGCAGGAATTGAACCTTGGTTCTCAGGTCGTTGCACTGACCATTGGGTCACTTCCTAGATCTACAGGAAGTGAGCTAGAGAGAGAGGTAAATGTGTTTCCTATGAATGTGCTTTCATATAAAAACAAACAGGAAGTGTCTATGAAAGAGTTTAAATCTCATTCAAGTTTCCTATCATTTTATTTAAATAAATAAAGCAGCCCAGCACAGCCCACCTAGAAAAAATAGCAAGGCGCATAGTTATCAGTATGGTCTACTTTTAAGACATTATTTCCCCACAACTCACCTTATTTTAAGCACAGGTTCATCTCCCCTGTCCCATGGTTCCCTTATACCCCTCCCCCATTTAGTCTTTTTCTACCCCCTTCTTTCCCTTCTGTCATCTTGTGTATGTGGTTCTCTTGTATGCATGACAATTTACTTTCCTGTCGAATCACTGTAGTTCCTTTCCTGTGCTTTTGTTTGTAATTTTTATATTGTGAACTTCCTTGGTCTGCCAGTTAATGAAGGCAGTATAGCAATTATGTAGAAATAAACACATTTTAGGCAATGAGACCTAATAACTGAGGTCAGGGCCGCCAGGAGGGGGGGGGGGGCAAAATTCCCCGGGCCCGGCCTCTGAGAAGGGTCCGGCGCTGGCGACTAGCTTAATAAAAACATGCTGTTCTGCCAGCCACAGGTCCTTCTTCCTGCTATGTCCTGCCTATGCGGAAAAAGGAAGTTACATCACAGGAGGCGGGACATGGCAGGAAGGAAGGACCTATAGCCAGCAGAGCACTCGCTCTCTCATTCACTGCTGTTTGCCTCAAGCCCAGCTTTGTCTCTCGGCAGCTCTGACTGGGGTTAATAGTAAAACAACACATCTTAATGGTTACTTACGTTGATAGCTTCCCACCTCCCAACATTGCTTTTTTACCTGGACTCTGTCCCATTCCTGTCCTTCAATTCTCCCCACAGTCACTTATCCTTTCCATGGGTTTAAATGTGCATATGCCAACCCAGTTGCTCCTAGGGTGCAGAGACATTTTTAATTTATTTTGCTTCTATTTATTTTATTTATTTAAAACTTACAAAAAAATTAAACAGCAAACCTGTTGGCACCTTTCTCCCTCTCCTGTTCCTGCTTGAAAGAAAAAAAAATCTTCTTGTGCCCTCTTTGCCACTCTCCCAATCCCTCTGCATCTCCCTGCCAAATCTCCCACCCTATGGGTGGACCTTAAAGTCTGCACAGGACAGGAGTGATTAACCATTGCTTCTGCCCTGTGGATGAGGAAAGTAAAGCAAATGGTGCAGGAAACCATTTTCTTCATTTTCCATACAGAATTGTGCCGGGGTGGGGGTGTCTGAAGATGAAAGAGTAGCTGTGTGTGCAGGACAGTGTACTGAAGCATTGCGTCAAACTTTTGTGGCAAAAAAAATATTATCAAAACTCTACAATTGAACACAAAAGCTACCACTACCTTTTCCACTTCAAATCTGTCTCTTCAAAAACTCTATGAACAGCCACACGAACTATAGATGCCCTCCCCACATTAAAAAACACTATTGTAAGTCACTTTGAACCGAACCTTGTTTTTGGATAACAGTGGGATACAAGAATGCATAAATAAATACATAACCACAGGAGTGACAGTAGCCCTCTGTAAATTGGGTTTTTTGCTTACATTTATTAAAATGCATTGAGTTAATAATAAATACTGATGATGTCATGTCTTGTTGCAGATTCTAAGCTAAGGTAGGGGGGCCTCTTTACTAAAGTACGCTGAAAATGGGCTGCGCTAGTGTAGGTGCATGTATTGGGCGTGCACAGATCCATTTTTCAGTGCGCCTGTAATTTTTGCCGAACATGGACATGTGGCACATTAAAAATTAATGCATGTCCTCTTTGGGTCTGAGACCTTACTGCCAGCCATTGGCTTAGTGGTAAGGTCTCATGCGTTAACCGTGTGGTAATCATCTACACTGTGCTGTGCGCCAGAATAAAAATTATTTTCCAGCGCACGTAGCGGATGCACGTCAAAAATGAAATTACCAGAAGGGCCACGTGGTAGCTGGGCGGTAACTTCAAATTGACGCACATTGGATGCGCAAAGGCACCTACGCTAGGGTTACTGTATTTTGTCCCCCAAAAAGGAGGACACATGCCCCGCCCCACCACACACCCCACCCCCTTTCACACCCATCCTGCCCCCTTTCACACCCTCGCTGTGCCCCCCTGTCACATTTCCCCCTCCCCCCTGTCACATACCCCGTCGCCCCCCCTTCCCATCACCCCCCTCCCCTTACCTTACTACTGCCCTGGTGGTCTAGTGACCTCTTCGGGCAGGAAAGAGCCCCCTCTTTCCTGCCCGGAGCGCTGCCCTGCATGCATTCTTCCTGTTGCTGATCCTCGGCGCTGATTCAAAATGGCCACCGAGAGTTGAAGTCTTGCAAGGTTACTTCAACTCTCAGTGGCCATTTTGAATCGGCACCGAGGATCAGCAACAGGAAGAATGCATGCAGGGCAGCGCTCCGGGCAGGAAAGAGGGGGCTCTTTCCTGCCCCGAAGGCGGAAGAGGTCACTAGACCACCAGGGCACTAGTAAGTAAGGGGAGGGGAGGCTAGCAATCTGCCCGTTTGTCCGGATTTCTGGACAAATGGGCAGGCTGGTGGGCGGCCCACCCACCAGCCTTGCCCGTTTGTCCAGAAATCCAGATAAATGGGCAGATTGGCAAAACCCACCCGGTTGCCCGGACATGCCCTCAAAAGCAGGACATGTCCAGGTAAATCTGGACACATGGTAACCCTAACCTACGCGGCTTAGTAAAAGGGCCCCAGAGACCATTAGAACTGATTTGTTTTGATGACCCTAGCGGGTAAAGAACGAGCGATGCAGGACATTCTGCCAGATGTGCTGCAAATTAACATATAGGTCCTTTTACTAAGCTGTGGTCAAAATAGGCTTTAATTTGCCCTTAGGAAAGGGTCTTTCCTGCGTACTAAGACCATTTTTTACTACAGCCGTAAAAACCCCCAATATTCTGTTTTTGCTATTAATGGCCATTCACTAATGTTGCCGTTAGCCTGCAGTCATTTTTAAAATTGACTGTCCCACCTGCTGGATGGACCATACAAGTCTTTATCTGCCGTCACTTACTATGTTACTACTATGTTACTATTTTGTAGATGATAAGGGCTCCTGCGTTATCCATTCACTAAACAGGTAGCACGGTAACATAGTAAATGACAGCAGATAAAGACCTGTATGGTCCATCCAGTCTGCCCAACAAGATAAACTAATTTTACATGGTATGTGATACTTTATATGCATACCCGAGTTTGATGTGTCCTTGCCTTTCTCAGGGCACAGACCGTAGAAGTCTGCCAAGTAATTTAGATACACTAACTGGTTAGCATAGGAACACCCACTCTCTGCCCCTGACATGCCCTCCTTAAAAAAAAAAAAAGTTTTAAACAATTTTTAGAACGTGGTTAAGGTGGGCAGATTGCAAAATGACCACAGGATGCCTGCGTGTGTCCTGTGGTAACCCATTTTTCCATGTGCTGAGCCTGCGTTAGGGCTTTGTTCACCTTAGTGAAAAGGCCCCATAGATAAAAACATACCTAGAGCATTTTCTTTGCACAGTAGAAAAATCAAAATTAATTTCTCTCCTACTGCATTGATGAAATGCCACTACTCCAATTTCTCTATTTATGTAGAAAAACACTACAAATAATCTGTGCTTATAAATAAGCCCTTGGTGAAGTTCTATTTGAACTGTATCAGTTGTGATTTATTATTGAATCAGATGTCTGAAAGACAAATGTTGCTTCTAAACACAAGAGTAAACATCACAGTAGCTTTTCAATATGATGTGCATATTCTACAGTCTGCTCTTCTTTCAGTCGGTTTGAGATTAATTGAATTGCTGTTGCTCTCTAGTGCTCGCCAAGTGTAAGTGAATTTGTAGAAGCAAATCACTGAAGGCAGAGAACACATAGGACTTATTATCGGAAAGAACTGGGCATATACGGGAGATTCCTCATTTAGGGCACCTTTTACCAAGCTGCGGTAAAAGGGGCCTTAGGTTGGCATTGGTAAGTGAATTTACCATGCGCCGAGGCCCCTTTAATTGCAGTGAGTAAAAGGCAGAAAAAAAGGAAATGGCTGTGCAGTAAGTAGACACCTTTCCATGTGGTCATTTTCCGGGGAAGCCCCTACCGCCTCCTGGGGATGGATAAGCCCCCGGTGCTAAAAATAAAAACACTTTCCAGTGGCATAAGTACATAAGTATTGCCATACTGGGAAAGACCAAAGGTCCATCGAGCCCAGCATCCTGTTTCCAACAGTGGCCAATCCAGGTCACAAATACCCGGCAAGATCCCAAAAATGTACAAAACATTTTATACTGCTTATCCCAGAAATAGTGGATTTTCCCCAAGTCCATTTAATAACGGTCTATGGACTTTTCCTTTAGGAAGCCGTCCATACCTTTTTTTTAAACTCCGCTAAGCTAACCGCCTTTACCACACTCTCTGGCAACGAATTCCAGAGTTTAATTACACGTTGAGTGAAGAAAGATTTTCTCCAATTAGTTTTAAATTTACTACATTGTAGCTTCATCGCATGCCCCCTAGTATTTTTGGAAAGCGTGAACAGACGCTTCACATCTAACTGTTCAACTCCACTCATTATTTTATAGACCGCTATCATATCTCCCCTCAGCCGCCTTTTCGCCAAGCTGAAGAGCCCTAGCCGCGTTAGCCTTTCCTCATAGGGAAGTCGTCCCATCCCCTTTATCATTTTCCTCGCCCTTCTCTGCACTGGCGCTGGAAATGGTGCATGGACGGGGCGTCACTACTGCTGACTCCAGCGGTAGTGCCAAATTGGTGCATGCCAATGCTTCGGTTGCTCTACCACAGCGTTGTAAAAGGGCCCCTTAACTTTTTCTGTTGTGCATCTGATGCCCATTTCAAAGCAGTAGCTCAGAGACTGCCCACACTGAATGAAAACTATTTCCCCGTTTAAGATGGGCTTTAACCCAATCTGCAAATATATTAGTGAATAACATTTTAGCAGTGTAGAATGCTTGCTGCTAACTTTCATGCATGTTTCAGGGAATACGGTTATGTATGAGGGATGTACGCTTAATTATTTTTGTTTGTTTTTCATGTATTGTTTGTGATTTATTTCATTTCTTAAAAATGTTACAAACAATACAAATGAAAAAAAGAAAAAATACCTCCCTTACCAAAAAAGCAAACAAACACTCCTCCCCTAACTTTGTTAAAATTGAACATTTAAGGGTTCATTTTACAAATGTGAGGTAAAAAGTTGCCATAGCATGCCCTTATGTGTGGAAAAGATCCACATAAGGGCATTCTAAGACCACTTTTTATCTCACATTTGTAAAATGAACTCTTAAATGTTCAATTGCTGGAAGTGTTCAGTAAAGGCCTATGCTGGGCTTCCAGTTCTTCCTTCCCTGGGCCTCCTTACCCTCACCTTGGCCCTGTCTTTTAAACTTCCCAGGTATTGACTCCACCTCTCATCAGGGTTGCCAGGTGGAAAATTTTTTTCCCACCCAATCCCGCACAAGAAACAGCCCAAAACCCGCCCAAACACAAACCCCGCCCCTGACACCCCCACCCCCGCGTCATCACCCCCGCCCCCGCCGTCATCAACCCCGCCCCCGCCGTCACCGGCCCCGCCCCCGCCGTCACCGGCCCCGCCTCCTCCGTCACCGGCCCCGCCTCCCACGTCATCGGCCCCGCCTCCCACGTCATCGGCCCCGCCCAAAACGTCACTAACCCCGCCCCCCGCGGCCGAAAAAAACCCCGCCCTGAAGCCCAAAAACCAGCCCAAAAAACCGCAACCCGCCGCGGGGAAAAATTTCCCGCGGCGGGTCGCGGAAAACCGCCCAATTGGGCGGTAAAACCGCCCACCTGGCAACACTGCCTCTCATGGCTCACTTCCTCCCAGGGAGGGATCTGTGCTCTTAAGGTGGCCCAGGTTAGTTAGAGAGGGACTTTTCTTAAGGGTGAGGGGAAGTGTTCTATAAACCCCTTCAAATTACCACAGGTGTTTTCCAATTTTTGTATTAATGGCCCTTCTTGCGACCATCGGCAGACTGAACGGACTTTGACATATCGACTGGTGGTTCTGACGCAGCATTGGCAAAATGATGGCCAACGTATTATCGAAACAAGATGGGTGGCCATCTTTCGTTTCGATAATACGGTCGGGGACGCCCAAATCTCCACATTTAGGTCGACCTTAGAGATGGTCGTCCCCGGTTTTCAGCCATAATGGAAACCAAGGACGCCCATCTCAAAAACGACCAAATCCAACTCATTTGGTCGTGGGAGGAGCCAGCATTCGTACTGCACTGGTCCCCCTGACATGCCAGGACACCAACCCGGCACCCTAGGGGGCACTGCAGTGGACTAACTGATGCACTAACTGAACAGAAAAAGCCCTTCCCTTACTGATCCCTTAGCAATTCGGAAAGGAACGGGCATGAATGAAGGAAATTGCATGCAAATGAGCTGCTCGCTGTTAGCTCATTTGCACACGATTTCCTTCCTAAGGAGGGGAAGCCTTACCTCTTCAAACAAGCCTACCCAAATGACAAATCCTAAACCCCAATCCTAAGTCACACCACTATCACCATCCACACTCCAATTCTCTCCCCACACCTATCACTTTTGTCCTACTCTATGTAACTCTATCATCTATGCGACACTCTGTCCCATACTTTGTAATATCTCTGTTATACTTTGTACCTTACATGTAAGCCACACTGAACCTGCTATTGAGCGGGAAAGAGCGGGATATAAATGCCACAAATAAATAAATAAGCCATTGCAGAGCAGCCAAGCATTATGCTTGGCTGCTCTGCGCATGCCGAAGACGGCTTCATACACGCAGACAAGCTACGTGTATAATAGCTGTCTACAACTTAAAAAAAACACAAGACCAGGTGAAAATGTCCAAGTGCTCGTCAGGGATGTCTTTTTTTTTTTTTTTTTTATTATGGGTGAAGGACGTCCAAGTGTTAGGTGCCTTCGCTATACCTCCGTCCCTGCGACGGGCAGTTGAGGACGTCCAAATGTGGATGTTTCTGTGAGAAGGATGTCCATGCCTTTGCTATGCCTCCGACACCCCCTTTATTTTTTTGGATTTTGGATCACAAGTAGCAGCAGTGGGCTTTCAACCAGCCACCTCTGGATTGCAAGACCAGTGCTCTAACCACTAGGCCACTCCTCCACTCCACTGCACTCCCTTGAAATTTGGTCATCCCTGAGGGGGGGGGGGGGCAGTTCAGGATGTCCAAAATGTTTGAAAGAAGGACGTCCATGCCTTCGTTATGTCTCCGCTGACACGCACACACCTCCCCCCACCACAGGGACCTACATACTGCTGCGATGGACCTGAGTATGATATTTGAGGCTGGCAAAAAAAGTTTTTAAAGTTGTTTTTTTCAGGGTGGGAGGGGGCTAGTCACCACTGGGGGAGTCAGGGGAGGTCATCCCCGATTCCCTCCGGTGGTCATCTGGTCAGTTTGGGCACCTTTTTGACGCTTGGTCGTAAGAAAAAATGGACCAAGTAAAGTCGGCTAAGTGCTCATCAGGGATGCCCTTCTTTTTTCCATTATCGCTCCAGAACGCCCATCTGTTAGGCATGCCCCAGTCCCGCCTTCGCTACGCCTCCGACACATCCCCGGGAACTTTGGTCATCCCCACGACGGGAAGCAGTTGGGGACGCCCAAAATCAGCTGTCGATTATGCCGATTTGGGCGACCCTGAGAGAAGGACGCCCATCTCCCGATTTGTGTCGAAAGATGAGCGCCCTTCTCTTTTGAAAATAAGCCTGATGGTATCCATGAGCTAACCAGTTAGTGTGTAGCAATATAACAGTGTTAACTGGTTAGTGCAGGAATGCCCACTTTCCTCCCCTGACACGCCCCCCCCCCCCAAAAGTTTATACCACGCTGTTAATGCACACAGATTTCAGCATTACCATGTGATGCTGTAGTATGTCCTGTGGTAGTCCATTTCGTGTTACGTTAGGCGTTTATTAGAGCCTAATGTAGCTTAGTAAAAGGGCCCCTAAGCTCATGGGCCTAACCCTGCCTTCACTCCCCAGATGCTTCACTCATTTGCGGAGTCCTTAAAGTCTATCCAACTAGTTGGTCCTGCCCTGCTAGATTAGTATTTTGAAATGGTTCCTGTGTCATTTAAACTTTAAAGACCCCCCCCCCCCTCCCAATCAATGGGTACGAATCATGCAGGAGGTGAGGGAAAGCCTGGGAAGCTTGAACTTTTTAATTCTTTCTGCAATAAAAACAGTTAACGTGTTAAGGAAATTGTACATTAACTCTTTGGGAAGAAGGTGAATATGCCCTCAATAGTTAACTCAGAAGCTTTGCAATTACTGTGCGATAATTTGGGCATATGTGCATGTATTCCCTGCTATATGCTTGTATTTTATAAGGTGTGTATGTACATTGCAACTGTACCCCTGGTCTGCCACACTTCACCTCCAGGAATGTTACATGGAAATCTCATGCACTATTTTTCCAGGCACACGCAATTTAACCCATTAGTGCCCAATGTGCCCATATCTGTTCCCACATATGGGAACACTGGGCACTAATGGGTTAACAAGAGCTATTTTCAACATGGGTAAAAAAAATGCTTTACATCTGGGAAATGCTTATAAAATTGCTCTTCCCCCTCCCACTATCACAACCACAACTCGCAAAGAATGAAGTAGACCCCAGAGTTTTCAGTTAAAGTTGCAGACCAGAATGCTCCTTGTTGCAATGATCTCATTTGGTAGAGATCTGGTCAAGATCTTTTCCCAGTTTTCACATTATCTCCCCAGAAACCAAGGGATTAAAGGGGATTTTTTTCCAGGATGTTTTTGGAAGTTAATGCAGAGAAGTTAAAATATATCTGGACTTTTCTTCTAAAATTTGTTTTTACCCATCTTTTTTATTTCTTGTCTATCCTGTATATTTTAAATGCTATTTTTTTTACTCTGATTTTAACTAGCCTATCATTTTTTATCAAAAGATTTATAGCCTGCCCTTCCAATTCCAACAGGACATCCCCAGGTCAATATACAAAATAAAATACCAATTAACAACCACCACACATAAAACTAAAGCAAACAGAGAGAAAACTTTACAATAAGGATCATGTGCCACCAAAAAGCCATCCAAAAATGATGGGAAACTCCAGACCTTTATTCTTTCATGAAAACACAGATAGTTTGACACTTGCCTGACTGTTTAAGGGAGTTCATGACAGAGAAATGGGACCACAATTAAAAAGAATCCATCACTAATGTGAGAACACTTTATGCTTCAAAATATAGGAATAAACAGCAAAACCCCCTGGGCTGGATGCAGCTGGTGTTGTGTTTCATTCAGAGTAGAGAATGACAAAGTTTTGTTCCCCTCCCCTTGGACTCTGTCTCTGTCCTTGCAGGCTCGGGGCTCTATCTCTGCCCTGTCCGCGCGGGCTCTGTCCTCATCAGCAGAAGCCTCGAACACTTACGATTTTATATTTCAATCTTTTTTATTAAAGTATTAAAAGGAACAATATTCTGTGCAACTGTTGTTTATAAATCACAAATAGAAAACAATAATAACACCGGGCAACTATAATAACCCCACCCTCACCCCCTTTACCCTTCCAACCCCAACAACAGCTGAGTTCTTCTACCCCAAAGAACAAACTATCAAGAGCAGTCCCCAGATTTTTCACTACTAATGGAAAATCAATTGGGAGACAAACCAGAGGGGCCAACCTGACCAACCCAAGCAATCGCTGTCTTGCTAGCATTTCAAAAGAGGTTATTTTAGAGCCATGCTGAAATAGCACTGCAACATATTTTATACTAAAACCAGAAAAAAAAGAGTGATGGGAAAAATGAACAGAGAAACATATAAAAAAGCAATCTCAATAAATATTATTACAAAGTTTAATTGAATTCTAACAAGAGGATCCTTTTACTAAGCTGCAGTAAAAAGTGGCTTGAGGTAGTCCAAGCGCTAGGCAATTTTTTACCGCATCTAGGAAAAAGGGCCTTTTTTAAAAGGGGCCAGAAAATGGACATGCGCTAAAATTGAAACTAGTGTATGTCCATTTTTGGCCTGAGGCCTTACTGCCAACCAGGGGCGTAGCCAGACCTCACATTGGGAGGGGGCCAGAGCCCAAGGTGGGGGGGCACATTTTAGTCTGCTGCCCTGCCACCTTTCCGCTCCCCCTCACCTCGCTGCTTCCCCTCACCGGCTCGTCGCTCCCCCCACCGTACCCCACAGTAGCAAATACCTTTGCTGGTGAGGGTCCCCAATCCCCGCCAGCCAAAGTCTTCTTCAGCACCGGTCTCCAGCGCAGCTGCATTCGCTGCCCTGCTCTTTCTTCTTGCTGACATCCTGTGCGCGCTCCTTTATGTGAAACCGAGCATGCTCAGTTTCACGTAAAGGAACGTGCAGGACGTCAGGAGGAAGAAAGAGCACAGGGCAGGGAACGTGGCGCGCTGGAAACCGGCGCTGAAGAAGGCTTCTGCTGGCAGGGGTTGGGGACCCCTGTCAGCAAAACCAGGGGCCTGGATGAAATTTGGGGGAGCCCAGGCCCCCGTGGCCCCACCTAGCTATGCCACTGCTGCCAACCATTGACTTAGCAGTAAGGTCTCATGCGTTTCCCGCACAGTAAGCATGCAGTGTGCGCCAACTGCTGTTTTCTGCTGGGTAAGTGGTCCACGGTAGAAAATAGAAAATTATTTTCAACAGTGAGATTCGGCGCATGCCAAATTTATAATTACTGCTTGGCTCACGCGCTAGCCGGGCGGCATTGCCGATTTGGCGCACGCTGTATGGTCGTGGACCCTTCCGTGCCAAAAGTGTCCCTAGCTTTGGCACGTACACATGCTTTCCACACTCTAAAAAAAATCATTTTTATTTATTAATGCTGGGGCATGTTTGGAATGGAATGCTTGCATTTTTTAATTTGATGTTTATTTACTAGTTAATAATTAACAAGTCTCATCAAACTTTGTAATATTACTTTTTGAAATTGCTTTTGTAATAATAAACATGTTTTCTGTCCTTCCCCCTCCCCCCCCCCATTAGCTGTATAGGGATGTCATTGGTAATCGTTTATTTTGCCTGATTTGATACTACATGAGATTACTTATGTATATCTGGTAGTTCTGGAAAGTAATTCAGAATGTTTTGTCTCCGGTATTATTGTTATCATAATTCCAACATAGGAATGGAGTGTTCTTATACTAGATTCTTCTGATTACAGTGCATCCTGCAAGAACGCGGAGGTTTTGTCCTCTTGTCTTCACGCAGAAGAGGGGAAGAGGTTGAGCTGTGCATCTCATTCTTGCGATTGTCTCTCTCCTCTATTACTGCCTGCATGTAGGTCTGCCGACAATATCCACCTTGACAAAGTCAAGGACTCCGCGTTTCATGTTGAACTTGAGTGAATAAATTATGCATGAAATTGTGTCGGAGTCTCTAGTGTGTGGAATTGCTCCTTCTGATATGAAAGGTTAATTCAGAAAGGAGTCCAAAATAGCTGGAAATTGTGAGGATAAGTGGATAGTATTCACTGTTGTGAGCTGTTATTACCAGAAATTGCATTCCCTATCCGGCATCCCCTGAGACTTAGCTTTGCCAGTGAAGATTAACTGTACTCGATGGAATAGCATTTAAGAGTAACAAGAGAAGATGTCCACACACAGTAAACTATTTTAATTGCATTTTAAATGGGGAATAGGCTGTTGCCTATATTTACCTTAATGAAGAATTGCTGTTTATTGGGGGGGTCAAGAACAACACACATAAAAAGTATGAGTTTTGAGCAAGTCTTTGTTGTAATATTTTGACTGTCCCTCTTGTTCTATAGGCAGTTGCCTAACCATTGGAGCCCTTTGTGTACTGATATTTCTAGAATACTGTCCTTTACTTGGATAAGTTTATGATTATGTGCACAGATTTTGGTTCAGTTTATTTGATATACTGCAAATATAAATATGGAAACTCTAAGCGGTCTACATACATAGGGAAGGAAAGAGATATACAACAACAGACAATATTGACAGACAGATATAAATATAAAAACAAAAGAAACGTACAGAAGAACTTTTAAGGGAAGGAAAAGTTTACAGTATAATAAGGTTAGATTTTGGGAGGGAAATACAAGTTGTAAACTAGTTCTCTTCATGATTTTAGACCTCCAGAGAGGAGACAAATGTGGCGGAATCATTGAGGACAATCTGTCTCAAATGTAATGGAAAATTAATACGCTTTTGACCCTATTAAAAGATGATTCTGTCCTCAAGGAAAGAGGGAGGGAATTCTGGAAAGCTGGCCCCATCATGCTGAAACAAGAACTTCTATAGGTATCCAGATAAACCTGATGGGAAGAAGGGATTGTTAGAAGATGTTGCTGGAAAGAACAACATGTTCTCATGGCTGAATAGCAAATCAAGAGGCAGCATGAAAAGAAGGTAGGCTCGAGGACAGAATCTGATGTGACAGTATATTAAATTTATAAGGAATCCTGTACGCAACCGGACATATGGAAAGGGGTGACATGGCCTCCAGATTGCACCACTTACTTAACGTGTAACTGCAAGGAAGGGCATGGCTATGTCTCCAACTTCTACGGTACTATTAGTTTTGTGTGTTGCTTGGTACATTTAGGTGTCCATATTTATGCCTGCCATTGACATGGCATAAGAGGCCATGCCAAAATGTAGGCACACAAAGGAGTAGGATGTGTGATGGCCCTTCCAATCACAGAAAACAGGAGGCTTGAGTCCAAAACAAGCCATTTATTGTAGCAATTGCACCACTAAGATTTGACACGGTGCCGCAGAGATGTTTTTCTCGCAATGACGTGCAATCCTTGTATTAAGGTTTAAATGTTGCCTTTAGCTCGGAAGAGAGTATCGATTACCTCTTGTTTGATTAGGCTGCACATCCATAAACTCCTGACACAGGCAGACATGCCGAAACACAGCACTGTGTTGAGTCTTAGTGGTGCAATTGCTGCAATAAACAAGCCTCCTATCCCTACTCCTTTGTGTTTTTCCTTGACTGTTCGTAGAGGTGTTTTCATTCCTCCACCTTTGGATGGCACATACTGCCGACATGGTAGTCTTCCATAACATCTTGGTGCCCAGAAGCTGTTGTAGAATTAACAAACAGCATGCGATATCAAGATGCCTATATTGTACCACCCAGTTATAGAATCGGCCCATGTAAGACCAGTATGGCAGTACTGGAGAGTCCGTCATTTTACATGCCATTTCATACATATGGTAGTGCTGATCAAGATTAAACTGGGTTTGTTTTACTGTCTGACAGAACAGTTCATCACATTCACTTATAAATTTAATTCTTGACGTTCAGCATATTTTGCTGTGACCTTAATGTTTGAGTTTCAAGCTAACTTATTCACATACTCTGAAGTTCAATATTTGCTTGGTAAATACTGTTTCTTCTGCTTTCTGTACTGTAGGTATAAACAGTTTGGGTTGAAAAGCAAACACTACATTCAGATGAATTTTTTTGATTTGCTTATTGTGGTTTCCTTTACCTTTAGTGGGTTTACTGTTTCTCAAAATTGGAGATCACCAGAAAAAAAGACAACTTTGGGTAGAATAATTTTCTATGATGAATCTTGGAGAAAAAGCTTGCATACCAAAGATAATTATGCAAATGATTAATTACACAAGCTAGACAATATGGGCATGAATTACTCATTTAATTATTCTTGGTGTGCAACTGCAAACACCTTTGCAACTATTTTCCAAAAGTGTTTGTACTCCAAAACGAATTCAGGTTGACACCCAATTTTAAGTACAAAGAATTCACTGCAAGCTTCAATTTCATTATGGAAAACAATTATTTTTCATCAGAGAAATGGAAGATTAGTGTTTGTTTAGGATATCTAGGTAAGAAAACTGATGGTTATGTCTGTGCATTTAAAAAAATCTGGGGGTCAAATTTCAAAGTGAGTTATGTGACAAATACATAACTTTCCTATCTGTACATTTTCAAATATTTATGCAGATAAGCTAGTCATTTATCCCCTTTGCAAGTTAAACAGCCCAATAATTATGGGCATATGTGTAGATATATCAATATTTTGGCACAAGTCTAGAAAATGGTGTTTAAATGTGATTGCATAGGGGCGTAGCCAGAAGTTGATTTGGAGGGGGCTTGAGGGTGGACTGAGGGGGCCAAGGCATTTCCCCTTCTCCTCCTCCCTGCTGCCAATATTTGCTGCATCCCTGAATCATACATTTGCTGGCAAGGATGCTCAAGTCCCACAAGCCAAAGTTTTGCACTGTACATGCTGTCTGACAAGCAGGGAAGTAGGTAGGCTGCTCCAGCCTCTGACACCAGCACTTCCACACATACTCAGTTCAAATACATGAACTGAGCATGCACAGAAGTGCCGACATTGGTGGCTAGAGCAGGGGCGTATCTGCGTGGGGCCTCAGGGGCCTGGGCCCCCGCAGATTTCGCCCTGGACCCCCCTACCGCTGCCAACCCTCCCCCTCCGTTGCTGTCGCCTACCTTCGCTGGCGGGGGACCCCAACCCCCGCCAGCCGAGGTCCGCGTCCTCCTGCCGCTGCCGGCTGCCTTTAAAAGAATTCCGTCAGCTGGCGGGGGACCCCAACCCCCGCCAGCCAAGCCGAGGTCCTTTCATTTCTTCCACTAAAGCTGGCGCCGAAAGTTTCTTCTGAGTCTGACATCCTGCATGTACAACGTGCAGCGACGTCAGACTCAGAAGAAACTTTCGGCGCCAGCTTTAGTGGAAGAAATGAAAGGACCTCGGCTTGGCTGGCGGGGGTTGGGGTTCCCCTGCCAGCTGACGGAATTCTTTTACCGGCAGCGGCAGGAGGACGCGGACCTCGGCTGGCGGGGGTTGGGGTCCCCTGCCAGCGAAGGTAGGCGACAGCAACAGCGGGGGGGGGGGGAGATTGGCAATGGCAGCGGCTTAGGGGAGGGGGATCGGCAATGGCGGCGGCGGGGGGGGGCTATAATGTGCAGCGGCTGGGGGGAGGGGGATCAGCAATAGCGGCGGTGGCGGCGGGGGGGGGGGCTATAATGTGCCCCCTCACTCTGGCCCTGGCCCCCCCTACCGCCGCAGTTCAGATACGCCCCTGGGCTAGAGCACTCTTTTAACTTCCTGTTGCTAAGGCAGCATGTGCTGGGCTCCAGCTGCGAAACTTCAGCTGGTGGGGCTTAAGCACCCATTCCAGCCATGTATTGTGTGCCACAGTGTTGGAGGAGGCCTGAGCCTGAAGTGGGGGGGGCAGGCCCCCAAGGGTCCCTCCAAGCTACGCTGCTGGCATAGTGTGAAAGTGAGTGAAGTGGATGGGGGTGCACATGTTTGAGCACAACTTTAGAATACTATAATTTATACATGTGGGTTGTTGTTTTTATAGCAATTTAGGCACAAATGTTTTCTCCTATTTTCCTGAACAGAAGAGGCTCCAAATAAGAGCTTTTTTAGCACCTAAAACTAGACATCACTTTATAGAATTATCTTCCACATGGTCAAATATTATCCATATAGAGAGATTGGATTACTGTAATGCACTCTACAATGGTCTGACTACAAAGGGCTAAACCTAAAACTCTATATCTGATCTTCAAGGCCCCCTCAATGGAAACGGCCCAGAATACTTGAACAGGACGACCCTCTATACACCTCCAAGGACACTAAGGTCCTCCCTAAGGGTGTGTGTGAGTTACAGAATTCTGTACATTGCATCCTAAGTGGCAGCTCTGCCCATGCCCCTCCCACGCTCCACTCATATGAATATTCCCTGTTACGTATGTCTTTGCAGAATAGGGCATAGTCGTTCTGCTGCCACTTGTGAGTAGGTTTACACTTGTCCGTGAAAGTGATGGTCTTTTGTACGTTTACATATACAAGTGGCCCAGTTATAGAATCCCCCCTTGAATGTTTATAGATTTGTACACTCTATATACTCTAGTTTGTTTGTTTATTTATTTATTGCATTTGTACCCCACATTTTCCCACCTCTTTGCAGGCTCAATGTGGTTTACATAGTACCGTGAGGTGTTAGCCACCTCCGGTGATGAAATAAATACAGAGTGATGTTGTTACAGAACATTAGAGAATCAAGAGAAGAAGAGTGATATATTGTTCATTGCAGGTTATGGCTTCGTTGTGTTGCTGAGTTCAGTTACTTAAGTTGGATCAGTAGTGTATACCTTTTCGAACAGATCGGTCTTTAGTGATTTCCGGAAATTGAGGTGATCCTGCGTTGTCTTTATGGCTTTCGGTAATGCGTTCCATAGTTGCGTGCTTATATAGGAGAAGCTGGATCCGTAAATTGATTTGTACTTGAGTCCCTTGCAGCTAGGGTGGTGAAGATTTAAGTATGTTTCGTGATGTTCTAATTGTGTTTCTGGTTGATAGGTCTATGAGATCAGCCATATAACTCGGGGCATCGCCATAGATAATCTTCTGGACCAGGGTGCAGATTTTGAAATTAATACGTTCTTTGATTGGGAGCCAATGCAGTTTTTCTCGTAGGGGTTTGGCGCTGTCGAATCGGGATTTACCAAATATAAGCCTGGCTAATAGTTGCTAAGAGATTCTACAATACTTAGCACTAGATGAACCAAGTGCTTGCTATATTTTTAGTGTCTGCCACCCTTCTCGTTCATTGTACCATCTGCCATGGACAAGCATTTTAAACAATAAGACGTGACATTAGAATGATGGGTATTTTAAAGGTTTGGATGTGATAAAGAGGCACCTTTACAGAATATGTTAACTTGTATCTAGATAATCGTGAAATTAGGACACATTCGCCTAAAATCCTTTCATGTACCAAACTCAAGAAAAATAGAAAAGAAAAATTGCTTCATGGCAGTAGGTCATAGAAGAATATTGAAGTCACAGTTTGTTACATTGTATGATATAGACAATTAAGAATGATAGGAAATTGGAAAAGCTGGCATTATAATTTCTATGCATGTGTGGATGAGTAGGGACCATAACTGAGAGCTTCTTGCCCTGAAAATGTCAGATACAAATCAAGGTCAGGTATACACATAAAGTAGCACATATGAGTTTATCTTGTTGGGCAGACTGGATGTACCGTGCGGGTCTTTCTCTACCATCATCTACTATGTTACTATGTAGTTCTTTGCAGTGAACTATAATTCATGTTTTAGCAGTTAAATCATCAAAGCCATTTAAACCTGGAACATTTTAATTTTCGGTAAGTAGAAAGACAGTTCATATTATAGCACGACTGATGAACATCTGAGCACAGAATGGGTGCGGTGCTTGGGGATTATATTGAAATGATCTTGTTTTTCTGGTGATGTGGGGGGGGGGGGGGGGGGGGGGACTAGTTTCTTAGTTGCTTAGGTATTACAAAGTAGCCAGTGGATGAATGGTCTCTTTTCTCCTCTACTTTTCATGGCCCCATCCTTGGTCACCTTTAAATCTAGACTGAAAGCCCACCTCTTTAACATTGCTTTTGACTCGTAACCACTTGTAACCACTCGCCTCCACCTACCCTCCTCTCCTCCTTCCTGTACACATTAATTGATTGCTTTGCTTTTTTTTTTTGTCTATTAGATTGTAAGCCCTTTTGAGCTGGGACTGTCTTTCTTCTGTGTTTGTGCAGCGCTGCGTACGCCTTGTAGCGCTATAGAAATGCTAAATAGTAGTAATAGTAGTAGTAGCCTTTTATCACTAGGAGGAAAGACCTTCCAAAGTACCAAATTTTTGTCCATGGACAGAAGGCTACAGTTGTGAGTTAACTTGAAAAGGAAACTCTCTCCACACGCCAAAGACTCAAATCAGAAAGAATGTTGTGATATGTCATAGATAATGGTATGGGGTTTACACCACAACATATATGAAGAGAGACTTGGTGACCTGAACATGTACACCCTGCCTGGAAGATACAAACATTCAAATATTTGAAAGGTATTAATATACAAATAAACCTTTTCCAGATGAGGAAAAGTGATAGAACTAGAGAATATGAGTTTAGATTGCGGGGGGGGGGGGGGGGGGGGGGGGGGAGCGACAGGAAGTACTTTTTCAAGGAGAGGGTGGTAGATTCCTGGAACACCCTCCCATGGGAGGTGGTAGAGATGAAAACAGTAACAAAATTCAGAAATGCATGGCATAAACATAAAGGAATCCTGTATAGAAGTCATGGAACCAAACAAGTTTAGCTGTGATTAGATGACTACACCAGTAATTGAGAAGCACAACCTGTGCTGGGCAGACTTCTACGGTCTGTGCTTTGATCATGGCTGGAGAGAATCAGCTTCAGTAGTTGGAGAACAAGGTCAGTGCTGGGCAGACTTCTACAGCTTGTGCACTAACCATGACTGGACAGATAGGTCAGTGCAGGCATATGGTCTGTGCCTTGATCATGGCTGAAGCAGTGGCATAGCAAGGGTGGGGCGGTCCGCCTCGGGTGTCAACAGGTGGGGGGGTGCTCCGTCCACCTCCCCCGGCATGGCATGGCACCCCCCCTGGCGTGGACCCCCCCCCCCCCCCCGGTGCAGCGCCTCTCACTCCCCCCCCCCCATCCGACAGTCCCCACCTGCCTATCAGCTGAGCTCCGTGCACCCGGCACCTCGAAATTGTCTCGTCGTTGGCCCTTCCCTCACTGTGTCCTGCCCTCGAGGAAATAGGAACTTACATCAGAGGGCGGGACACAGTGTGAGGGAAGGGCCAACAACGAGACAATTTTCTTCTTTTACAGTCAGCAGCGCTGCAGATTCGAGGTACTGGGTGCACGGAGCTCAGCTGGTAGGCAGGTGGGGACTGTCGGGGGGGGGGAGTGAGAGGCGCTGCGCCAGGGGGTCCACGCCAGGGGGGGTGCCATGCCACGCCGGGGGGGGGGGGGGCGCCGTGTTGCACTGCACCTGGGGGGGTGCGCGCAGCGGCTATCCGCCCCGGGTGTCAGCCAACCACGGAACGCTACTGGGCTGAAGAGATTTGGATGGGCTGGAGTGGGCTTTGATGACAGCTCCAGTAGTTAGAGATGGGCAGACTGATCATTCGGGCAACTGAGCAGTACTAGGGGGCCCAGAAGCTCTGCCTGGTTGCCCACTGACACAGCACATTACAGCCCCCCAGCTTCAGTGAGTCCTCCATAGTCCTACCTTGAAGGGCACTTGGAGGGGCATAATCGAACAGAAACGCCTATCTCCATGGGCGTTTATCTCCGAGAACGGGTCCGTGAAGGGGCGGAGTGAACCGTATGTTCCAAAACAAATAGACGCCCATGATTTATTCGCCAAGGTGTGAGCTGGGCGTTTTTGCTTTTCACCGATAATGGAAAATGAAATCGCCCAGCTCAAAAACGAATAACTCCAAGGCATTTGTTCGTGGGAGGGGCCAGGATTCATAGTGCACTGGTCCCCCTCACATGCCAGGACACCAACCGGGCACCCTAGGGGGCACTTTTACAAAAACAAAAAAAAGGTCAAAGAGCTCCCAGGTGCATAGCACCCTTCCCTTGGGTGTTGAGCCCCCCAAATCCCCCTCAAAACCCACTGCCCACAAGTCTACACCATTACTATAGCCCTAAGAGGTGAAGGGGGGCACCTACATGTGGGTACAGTGGGTTTGGGGGCTTGGACGACTAATAAGATTAAGCAGCACAATTGTAACAGGTAGGGGGGGGATGGGCCTGGGTCCACCTGCCTGACGTCCACTGCACCCCCTAACAACTGCTCCAGGGACCTGCATACTGCTGCTTGGGAGGAGGGTATGACATTTGAGGGTGAAAATAAAAAGTTGTGAAACATCATTTTGTTGTGGTGGGAGGGGGTTAGTGACCACTAGGGGAGTCAGGGGAGGTCATCCCCGACTCCCTCTGGGGGTCATCTGGTCATTTAGGGCACTTTTTGGGGCCTTATTCGTAAAAAAACAGGGTCCAGGAAAAGTGCCCTAAATTCTAGCTACAAACGCATCCATTATCGGCGAAAGGCGCCCATCTCTGTTCGGGTGATAACCACGCCCCAGTTCCGCCTTCACCACGCCTCCGACACGCCCCCGTCAACTTTGTCCGCATCCGCGACGGAGTGCAGTTGACAGCGTCCAAAGTTCGGCTTTCGATTATACCGCTTTGTTTTTGTGAGAAAAACGCCCATCTCCCGATTTAGGTCGGAACTTGGGCGTTTTTCTCGTTCGATTATAAGCTGGTTGGTGGTCTAATGACCTCTGCAGGGACAGGAAAGAATCCCACTCTTTCCTGCCCACTGCCTCTACTCTGCCTGGTGGCACAACCGTGTTTTAAAAATGGCTGCCGAGACTTCCTGTGGCAGTCTCACAAAACTACCATGGAAATTCTCGGCAGCCATTTTGAAAACACAGCAGCACCGGGCACAGTAGCAATTGCAGGCAGGAAAGAGTAGGGTTCTTTTCTGCTCCCGAAGAAGCCGCTAGACCAGGGCCCTTCAAGGTAAAACAGGGGAGGGTGTTGGGCAGACAGGTCTTTATCTGCCGCCCTCTACTATGTTACCATGTTCTAATCACAGTTACTTTAAGTTGTTCCCACAAGTAGGAAGCCCCATTGCTTGAATAATTGCTTCTTTTCAACAGCAGACGTGAACTAATAATAGTTAACAAGCCATCTGCTTTGTTGCTAATGGCACATTTTAGTATAAAGATATTGGTGATAATGTCAACAAAGGATCTTTTTTCCATGCTAAGACATGTTTTAGTATGCTTAACTAAAAAGTAGGCTGATCTTTTCCTTTGAAAGCATGGGCCATTGCACTCACTACAGGAAACAAGATGCTTGGGGGTAGTTCTGATCAAATATGGCTAGCCTTCAGTGGAATGTGCAAGAGAAAGAAAAGGCATTTCATTGTTCAACAAAATACTTTTAATAAGGATTGACATTCAAGTTTTCATTTGCTACACTTTAAAATAAATGAATAGACAATGGTCCCGACTGAACCACAAGCCACTTGTTTTCATTCGCTTTTGCTACCATTACAGTCTATGGGGCAGGGGAAACAGCTCTTGTTGTAGACAGAGCTGAGTGCATCAGGGAGAGACAAGGAAATTGCAGGTATCAGTTGACCTATCATGATGATAATTTTTGACAAGCAGCCTAATAAGCCTACTCTAACTTCTTTCAAATTCCCTGGCTGATGATGTCATCAAGAAGCTGAAATGTTCACCACGTTGTAGCTAGTTTTATGTTCGATTTCAGAGAGAAAGATTGTGCTTAGAAGCTGCTGACTTCATAGTCTGGCGACGTGAGGTGTGTTATATAATAGCAAGATTAGAAAGAAAAGGTGGGATATGATAGAGGTCTATAAAATAATGAGTGGAGTGGAACAGGTAGACATGAATTGTTTGTTTACTCTCCAAAAAATACTAGGACTAGGGGGCATACAATGAAGCTACAAAGTAGTACATTTAAAGCGAATCGGAGAAAATCTTTCTTCACTCAATGTGTAATTAAATGCTGGAATTCGTTGCCAGAGAATGTGGTAAAGGTGGTTAGCTTAGTGGGGTTTAAAAAAGGTTTGCCCGGCTTCCTAAAGGAAAAGTCTATTGACCATTATTAAAATGGACTTGGGGAAAATCTACTGCTTATTTCTGGGATAAGCAGCCTAAAATGTATTGTACCTTTTTGGGATCTTGCCAGGTGTTTGTGACCTGGATTGGTCACTGTTGGAAACAGGATGCTGGTCTTGATGGACCTTTGGTCTGTTCCAGTGTGGCAATACCTATGTACTTATGTAGATATCTTACATGTATGCAGGTAGGCACTCACTCTATGTTGTCTGTCTGAGAAGAGTGACTTAAAATTCTGTCAGGCTCCCAGGGTCCAGGTGCTGCAATGTCTACTGTCTACCTTAGTATAAAGTATGGTGTCTTGTACATTAACACTAAAATCACTATAAAATATATTGAAACTAGTAGTGATCTGTTTCTCATTCAATCCAGTCAAATGGTTTCAGGGGCAGATGTGGGAATTTGGTGAAACACAAGAGCAGATGTAGCTCATCCTTCAAAGAGGCCTAGGGCCAGATAACGACTATTAGTACCAGTCAAGAGACTTTGGATACTCCTTTATCTAATAGCCAGTATATTAAAGTACTTTTTCAAGACAGGAGAGCAGCTAGGAGGGCAGAGTTTGGTGTACAATAAAATGAAACAAAATAAAATAAAAGTATGAAAGGATTTTATATATGGTGCCCAGAATTGCATGTGCAAAGTAATTGATTGACATGAATAATTGGGTGCTAACAGCCCATTTATTGGTGTTAATTGCAACTCATTAAAATTTGCGCATGCATCTGGCTGTGCGCTATTGTATAAAGCATAGCGCTTAAAGGGGTGTGTGGTCACGGACATGTCAGGATCGTTCCAACAAGTTGCGTGTGGCGTTATAGAATACAGCCTCAGCACGCTGAACTTGGGCGCTGGCATTTACACCAGGTTTCAGCAGGCGTAAGTCGGGTGCCTGAAGTTAGGCTTGGGAATTGACGTTACACGTGATTCTATAAAGAGCATGTGACCTTTTATAGAATCGTGCTTAGCACCAGTTTTTTTTAGCACCATTTACTGACTTGGTGCACAAACTTGTGCCCTCAACTTATAGAAATCAGTTGATTATGTGTATAACTTAATTGTTAAATTAGCTGCTAATTGACACTAACAACCAGTAATTATCTATAATTGGTGCTAATTGGCACTAATTTACTGATATGTGTTTAACTGCTGTTGGTTGGTATTTACATAGCATAACATAGTAGACGACGGCAGATAAAGACCTGTACGGTCCATCCAGTCTGCCCAACAAGATAAACTCGTAGTATAAGGTATGATACATATACTTGATCCTGATTTGTCTTTGTCATTTTCAGGGCACAGACCGTAGAAGTCTGCCCAGCACTAGCTTTGCTTCTCAATTACTAGTGTTGCCATATTGGTATTTTATGAATTGAGGGGCCCTTTTACTAAGCTACGTTAAAAAGAGCCCTGTGCTAGCAGGGGGGCCATTTTTTGCCCCGCGCTGAGGCCCTCTTAGCCTAGTTCCTGGATACATTTCCAAGTTTTGTAGAATTTGGGCAACCCAGGCATACTGAGTTATTGGGTTTAGAAGTAGTGGGGGGGAGGTGGATTGGGTTGGATGGTGGGGGGAGGGAAGGGACATATACACGTTATATGGTTTCAGCATGTTATCTTATTGCTTGCATGTTGGGTAAATTGAGCATGTTGAGTTGTTTACCATTGATGTTGTCAATAAATATATTTAAATTAAAAAAAATCCACGTGGTAAACATTTCTGCTTAAGCGTATTCTATAAGCGGCATCTAGATTTAGGCGCAGTAAACAGAATACGCTCAGTGGATATCACAGTGCTGAAAAGTAGGTGCGTCCATTTATACCAATGAAAACGTGGCATAAATCCCTGCATGTAGATTTATAGAATAAGCCTAGCGAGTTATGCACGTCAAATCTAAATATTGTCAATTAGTGGTCATTATTGCTTGCTAAGTGCTGTTGTCAATGCTGATTAACTTGTTAAGCCAATTAAGTTATTCCCGTTGTAATGGAATACGCTTAAATTTTGTCACAGAATGCTAGGCGCACTATATGGAATCCGACAGAAAATTGCTGATAAAGAATTTGCTCTTAGCACGCATCATTCCGGCGCCTAACTTTATCCCACCTGAGTGCCTGCTTTCATTTTTTTTCTTCTCTTTCTTTTTGCAGCAGTAATTTAATGTGTAGGTTTTTTACCAGTAGATGGTGCAATGTTCCTACTTTCGCAAGCTTTTGAGAGTTTTCAGGCTCAGAATGAGAGAAATCTGCTTGCCATAACTAGCTCTTAGAATCCAAAAAACAAACACAGTAGCCAACAATAATATTGAGAGCAAGAAGCAAAAGGATTTCCACAAGTAAAAATGGTATTTTAGCCATGGAAATAGTCTCTTTGATTATTTGCCTGCCTTCTATACATGCTCTTCAGCAAAGTTCATATTTTATTCACATAATGTTGAGGTGTTCCTGCAGAGAGAAGGTGGGGAACTCAACAGTACTCATAGTTTTGATTTTAGAAAATTGTTGGGCCCTTTTAGTGAGCCACCCTAATAAGTGCCATGGGCTATTTTTAGCAGGTCGGTTTCCCAGCGCCGATGAACCTTTGTGAAGCTCTAAAATGGCCACAATTAGCATGTGACTCCTTACTATTTACTAGGTGGTAATGGCTCCAGTGATGATCCTAGGTCGGCTGCCACCCAGGGCGGATCACCGACGTGCACCCCCCCCCCCCCCGGGTGCAGCACAACACCCCCCCTAGGCGCAATGACACCCCCCCCCCCCCCGGGTGCATTCTTGGCTGCTGGGAGCAGCCGCGCGGTTCTTGGCTCCGCTGGCTCCCTGGTCTCTCTGCCCTGGAACAGGAAGTAACCTGTTCAAGGGCAGAGGGAGCAGGGAACCAGCAGAGCCGACAGACGCGTGGCTGCTCTCTGCACCCCTCCAGCGGCATGCACCCAGGGCAGACTGCCCCCACCACCCCGCCCTTGGTATGTCGCTGAATGGCTCCCGTGCTAACCCCATGCTAATCAGGCGGCATGCTGCAATTTACCCACACTACTCAATTAGCACAGAGCATGCCTACTTTCTGCCTCCAAACACGCCCCCATGCTAAAAAAAATAAAACCTCTTTTTTTTAGTATGAGCCAATTCCAAAACTACCACAGCACACCTGAGTGAACACATGCTTAGCATAGGAAAAAGCACTATTAACGCACACTAATCTCAAGCTATGGGGGTGCGCTGTAGTCACATTAGCATTTGTAATGCGCGTTAATGGTTGATGCACGTTAAACGTTAATGCGCCCATAGGAATGTGTTGGCATGTTAGCGTTAAACACGCCTTAACTTTAAAGGCACATTAAATGTTAACGCACCTTAATAAACATTCCCCCTATGTATTTTATATATTTAATTTTTGGAGGGGGATGTGGCATGGATGGGAATGAGCAAGGAAGTGTTATCCAGATCATGTATGGTCATTAGTACAGGCTAACTGAATAACTCGGGAGCACTTAGCCCTGGATTCAGTGAAGATCACCGAAATCAGTAAAGATCTGCGCTCAAACTAATTAGTTAGCAAGCCGTTAAAAATCAATTATTGACTTTAATTGGAACTAATTTGGGCTTATATGTACATCTGCTCGTATATTAGGAGTTCATTTTACTGAGCTGCAGTAAAATCTGGACTTCACGTGTGTCATATCCAGACTGAATATGGCATTTTTTAGGTTTTTTTATATTGTTTTAATTGCAGGTCGTGCACTAGTGTTCCCATTAATGAGTGGTATCTGCAATGAATTAACGTGGAAGCACTTACCACAACCTTATTAGGTGATGCCAAGCACTCATGCATTAACTCTGTGCTATCCGTTTACCCCCTGATTCTATAAAGGTCACCAACAATTTTGTGTGCAAATTTAGGTGCATTCCCAATTTTAATGTGCACTTTAATAGAATAATGAGCCAATTAGTTCCAATAATTGACTCTTTAACAAACAATTGGCACTAATTAGGTTTAATTGGGACTTACTTATGTAAAGATAGGCAAGGGATCCATGCCTAAAATTTACCCATGGTCCAAAAAAGAGGGCACAGAAATGGGAAGGTGATATCGCAGCAGATCGGGGTATGTGGTTTTGAGTTACGCTTGTGATCGTAGAATAATGGTGCTCTGCGTGTAAATTTAGGCACGGTCATTTGCACCACATTTTTATTTTTGCAAATGGTTGTGCCTAAATTTACGTGCGACATCTCCACTTAAGCATTAATTTTATAAACTGCGCCAAATTTTAGAGGAAGCTCTTTTTTTTCCACCCCTGATTCTTTAGGTTCCATATATAGAATCTAGCCCTTCATGCACATTAATCATAATGTGCTATCTGGATTATGCACTAATGCCCCCACTCTGCCCATGACATGGCCCCTCCCAAAAATATTTTTACAAAATAGATGGTTAGCATGTGCATTCTGCAGTAGCCTGTTGGCGTGCATTAACCACACGTTAAGGGCTTAAAGTACTTTAGTTAAAGGACCCCTCTTCTGAACATATTGCTTGTGAATGTTGCATTGATGTTGAAATTTGCATGCGAAGATCACACGTTAGAGGAATGGAACAAAACCTTCAATATGAACTTATAAGGGATCATTAAAAGCTGCCAAATAAACTTAAGAACTGAATGTCATATGGAAAGAACGTCTAAAACTTTGGCAGACTTTTTTGCTTTGTTTATTAGACTCATTACAATAATATCCTGGGTAATTAACACATTACTGAGACAGAAAACTCATCAGCAGATGTTCATCTTTTGAGAAGTTGTTTGAATTTCAGCTTCTCAGTTGAAGGGTGCATAAAAAGAAGAAATCTTATTTACTCACACTTCCTTAGCAAATTTATTGGCCAATATTTTCCCCGTTTTAATCTCACCATCTTCATTCCATCTTCCTCAAATGGTGCCTCAGTGGCTGACTTTCTCTGTAGTTCACGTTTTGAAGAGGCCCACCCCAATATCAGCAGCTGGGGGAGGGGTGCATTTGTTAGTTTGTGTTTGTTCGGTTAAGGTGAGAAAACAACCATGTGAAGTGGAGGAACCCCAATCCATACGGATGGGTCAAGTAGAAAACCAAGGAGTAGGGTCCTTCCAAGTACACGAGGGAGATGAGAAGATCCCTTGAACACACACTATCAGAGAAAAATTACACTGGCTACCATTAAAAGATCGAATTACATTCAAAATCTGTACCCTGGTCCACAAAATTATTCATGGTGAGGCCCCAACATATATGTCTGACCTCGTCGATTTACCAGCAAGGAATACAAAACGTTTGTCACGTACTTTCTTGAATCTCCATTATCCCAATTGCAGAGGACTTAAATTTAAATCAATATATGCATCTAGTTTCTCCTACATTTGTACGCAATGTTGGAATGCACTGCCGAATGCCATAAAAACAACACACAATTTGGCAGCCTTCCAGAAACTATTAAAGACTAACCTGTTCAGAGAGACTTATCAAAAGGACCCTTCTTTAAAAACAGTACATCAGAACTGTACCAGAATTAGTTAACATTGAATTATTCTTATTTTGGTTACTTTATCACATTGTCATTATTGAACACTTTTCACTACCCTTGATTTCAGCAGCTGAAATGTATTGATTGCCGATTTTATTCTAATTTACTGTGTACTCTATATACGCTGATTGGAACATTCTTCTGTATTTCTTATTCCAGAAATGACGATCGTCACTACAGTATTTGTAAGCCACATTGAGCCTGCAAAGAGGTGGGAAAATGTGGGATATAAATGCAGAAAATAAATAAATAAATGTTTCAGCACTGATGCGCCTGCCTCGGGAGTCTTAAAATGCAGAGGTATACAGATTGTGAAGAGCGGTGTAATGTAAAATCTTAAGAAAACAAAAGCATGAATGCGTAAAACAGGGTGTCGCAGGAACGTAGGGCTTCTTTTACAAAGCTGCAGTAAGCATTAGTGTGAGCTTACCACAGCAAGAAAATGCCATACTGTGGGATGCGCTGAGGCATCCCATGGTAATTTCAGGATATGTGCATGCTACCCATGCGCTAAAAAATAACATTTATTTTTTTACGGTGGGGGTGTGGCTGGAGGATGGAGAATGATCATGTTCTGGGCTAATTGGTTAGCACAGCTACACTGCTATGCACTAACCGATTAGCGCATGAGCCCTTAGTGCCTACAATAGGGTAGTGGTAAGGGCTCACACGATAATCTGTTTTAATGGCCATACACTAATGGCAAAATTAGTGCATGGCCATTAATACAAAAAATAATTTTAAAAAATGGCCTTAGCACCAGGGAAAGACCTGCATAAGTCCAATTTATACTGCTCTTTGCATTGTGCATTGACTCAATTTAACACACTTCAATATACAAATTAACATGCATTAGGTAAATTAGCATAGATTCCCATTTCTAATGCACATTAACATGTTATGATTAATAAAACAAATGTGTGAAATGATTCCCCCCCCCCCCCCCCCCAAAAGTTGAAAAATTGTGAAAAACTCCTCCCGCTTAGCTTTGGCAGCTTTCGGGAAGCAACCATGGACTCCTACATGTGAACTTTTAATAGCTAAAGTGGTCTTCGTATGTTGCATGAATAAACTGACAGCACTTGGTAGGAACAAATCGCTATCCATCCTGCACACCTGGGATCCCCTTGTACAATGGTGAGCTGGATTGTCATAATCATGCCTTGCTGCTTAGATTATCCTCAGTTTCTCATGCCACTGCTCTCAGGGAGGGTTGGAAGAAGGGGAGGGTTAGTTTTAGCGGGAGTGCTATTTAGGGGGAGGGAAGTTTTTTTTTTTTTTTTGGGGGGGGGGGGGGAATAAGAAGAAGAGTCAGATATGTGTAATAGCATCATGCCAAAGAGTTCTGGTTTGAAGTTTACATTGCCTAGCAAGATGTACTGCATTGTGATACTTGTGTTCTTTTTGGGTTTTGATTGTATTTTGGTTTTCCAATATTAATAAAAACTCTCAAAAAAAAGATGAAAAATTCTGAAGAAACCCCAAACGAATCAAGAGCGATCTGGAAATGTTTGCCTTGTCCATATCTTAGGCAACAGCTGTCATCTTCCTTCCCACCATCCTTGAAACCTCTGCAAACCACCTCCATAGTGTACTCAGATCGAACTGATCCCCCTTCCCCATATATCTTTGAAAGTAAAATTCATGCACTAAAAATTTGCATTATTTCTACAAATGTATTTATTGTCCTGTCACCATTCTCAAAGTCACAAGAGGGATCACTGATTTGTTGGTTTGTTTTTTAATTATTTATCATTTTAGAAACAGACACAAGACGGTCTTGTTTAAGGTAAGAGTTAGAAATGTATTTATTTGTTCTTGTATCCCACATTATCCGAAAAATAATTTCAGTTCAATGTGGCTTACATTTAACTGAACTCAATTACATTAGCAATATACAGAGAAAAGTTACAATTAACAAGAATCAGTTATAAGTAAACAATTGTCCAATTTTACAATTCAGTCTTAAAGAATTTCTTAAAAAGATAAGTTTTCAGCTTTTTGCAAAATTGTAATTATTTATACCTCTTATTTCCTTGGGAATTTGATTTCATCATTTGGATGCCAAGTAACTTTGAGATGCTGTGTGAGCTGACTTATAGGTTATGTTTTTGCACCTGGGGAAGTGGAGAAGTAGGATAGACTCTTGTTATTGGGTCTATAATGGACAGACTGACCATTCTGGTGAATGAGCAGTGCCTGAGGGCTCAGAGGCTCCTCCCCCCCACACTGCACACTACTGCCTTCTGAGCCTCAGTGGGGCCCTCCTCAGTCCCACCTTGAAGAGCCCTGGTGGTCTAGTGACCTCTGCAGAGGCAGGAAAGAACCCCATTCTTTCCTGCCCGCTGCCGCTCTTCTGCCCAGTACAGCACCACCATGTTGTAAATATGGCTGTTGATACTCCCTGCGGCAGTCTTGTGAGATTATCAAGACCTGCGAGACTACCACAGGGAGTCTCGGAACGGCAGCCATTTTAAAAACACAGCAGTGCTGGACAGAATAGCAGTAGCAGGTAAGAAAGAGTAGGGGCAGTGGGCTGCAGCCAGAGGGGCCCAATGACCTTTACTGCCTAGGGGCCCAGATCACGGTCAGTCCTCCCCTGAGATAGATCAATTGAATCCACCATATAACTTGGTGCCATTCCAAACAACATTTTGTAGATAAGGGAACTGATTTTGAACAGCAATCATGCATTAATTGGGAGCCAGTGTAAATGGCTGCAGGTATGTGGCTGTGTGAGTGATGCTTGGATGGCAACTCCAGGAGTGAAGAGCTAAGGCCGGTGCCAGGCAGACTTTGTAGCTAGAACTTATGAGAGAGCTGGGCGGACTTCTACAGAGAAGAATGGTCAGTAGGAAAAAGGAAGTGATGATGTCCCTGTATAAGACTATGGTGAGACCTCATTTAGAATATTGTGTACAGTTCTGGAGACCGCACCTTCAAAAAGGCATAAACAGGATGGAGTCGGTCTAGAGGTTGGCTACTGAAATGGTCAGTGGTCTTCGTTATAAAGCGTATGGGGACAGACTTAAAGATCTCAACTATGGAAGGAAGGCGGGAAAGAGGAGATATAGAGACATTTAAATATCTATATGGCATAGATGCACAAGAGGTGAGTCTCTTTCAATTGAAAAGAAGCTCTGGAAGGAGGGAGCATAGGATGAAGGGGAAAGGGGAAAGACTCAGAAGTAACCTGAGGAGAAATACTTCTTTATGGAAAGGGTGGTGAATTTGTGGAACAGCCTTCTGGTGGAAGTGGTGGAGATGAAAACAGGGTCTGAACTCAAGAGAGCTTGGGATAAGGAAATAGGATCTCTAAAAGAGTGATACTAAACGCCATAAAATCAATGCATGACCTAACAACTTCCGGAAATTACTAAAAACCAACCTGTTCCATAAGGCATACCACAATCGATCCATCCTAAATACCAGACAACGAAACCGATACTAGAAATAGACAAAATGAGCTTTCAATACTTGACTACTTCACCTACTTTGTCAAGTACTGAACTTTAACGCGATACCACTTGATTTCTTGATTCCAGAAAAGAATCTGTAACACTTGACTGCTTAATTTACTTTGTCATGTACGAATTTTACTACAATGCCACTCTGTATTTCTTGATCTGGAATTGGCGATCGCCATTACGGTACATTGTAAGCCACATTGAGCCTGCAAATAGGTGGGAAAATGTGGGATACAAATGCAACAAATAAATAAATAGGGAGAATAGATGGTATGGACGAGCAGACTGGATAGGCTATGTGGTCTTAATCTGCCTACATTTTTCTATGTTTCTAAGTAACTAGCAGTATTGTACTACTAATCCTACTAATCCATTTGGGATCTTATGCAGTACATTTCAACATGCTGGTTTGTTTGGGTTTTCTTTTAAATTCATACCTACTGTAGAATTGTCACTTTGATTCGGATATGTGCTTCCCAAACCCTCTCTCTGGCTGAGCCATAGGTCTTTCAATGTAGTAATTTGACTAAAAGAAATGTCAGAATTAACTATAAATCAGTGCATCATAGGCGTCTCCAAAATTATGAATGGCTATAAAACAAAAAATTACTGTTGCAAAATTTAACACCGTAGTGATGTAGTACTTGGGGTTTTCTTTAGCATTTTTCTGCAGAGATAATAGAAATTTCTAATAAAGGTTAAAACATGTGAGTAGGAACCAAGCCAAAAAATTGATTTTGGAGAACTTTTGGTTATTTTTTTTTTTTCTTGTTAGGATGGATTTAATGGCACATGGTAGCTAAGAGCAAAACATTTGAAATAAAATAAAGCTGTACTGAATACCCACTCCAGTGCTAGATACCTTCATTATGTTTCCAGCTGTAATGCCAATTCTTATGTTTCATTGCTGTTGCCAACAGGTGTCTCCACATGCACTGCCACACCAGCAGTATCGTCAAAGTGCCAATAAACCATTGGAACATATGGAGTGAAATTTCAACTGCTCAGCTAATCTGGAAGGCACTTACAAGCTGGTGAATTGAGGCCCAGGTACCCAAAATGGATGAATCACACAAATTAAGGCAGAGCCCTTCAGGAATTTCTTTTATTGGTCTGGACATCTGTTATATTATTGTCCAACCTTACCCCTCCCCCCCCCAAAAAAAACCTCAATCAGTGCCTATGAGTTGCCAAGATAGTCAAGAAAACTAAGAAGCCATAAAAGGACAAGTAAAACATCACTATGTTAATATCACATCCATCTGCTGAATGTTATATAAAAGTGCAATCTTTTTTTTTTTTTAATTTTCTTTGGGACCAAACATTTATTTTTACAGTGCCCAGTTTGACATTCTGCAACATTCTGTTCAGTTTATTGCATGGTAACGGTAATTGTTTCTTCAAAAATGCATTTATGATTTTGTTTGTAGCTCTGTGTCTGTCCCATCTATCTAATTTAGGGTTAAGAATAAAAAAGGTCCTTCTCCCTCAAATGCTAAGATAGTGTATGCTATTTGATTTAGCAGGTAGTGTTATGAAAGATTTTTTGTGCATAAATAGTCTTTTATGATATTAGTCCGTGGGTTACATGCAATGACAAGAAAGCATGTACACGAGTCATGTGTAGACATATTTGGACATGTACTATAGTTTCAGTGGAGCAAAGGCAGAATAACAAAATACATACATATGCATGTGTACTGGGGCTGGAGTATTCAGTTGCGTTTTAACTGCAATTTCAGCAGCTTTTGCAAGGCTGTTTTATAAGATACCTGGAGCCCCTTACTGCATATTAGGTGCAAAACCTGTGCAGTAACTGTGGCTAGGATCTGTCCTGCAGTTAACTCAAGGTCAGACGCTTTCCACCCAGTAACCCCTGGATTCTATGAAGGGTGCCCAAATATTTGTGCCCAAATTTGGGTGCCATTCAGAGAAGCTTGCACTACCTAATTGATTAACGAGACAATTAGCATCAATAATTGAATGCTAATCAATTATTGACGTTAATTGGCACCATTTAGGTGACGTTAATTGTGCATGCCTCTGGCTGGGCATCCAGATTCCATAGCACACAACCCAAAAGGAGGCATAACCATGGGAGGAGCATGGGTTATAGAATTCTGTAAATCTGTATCCAACTTGCGTAGCAGGATTTTCTCCAGGTTTCAACTGGTACTTATTAGGGAATTCCCTGAAGGTATCGTGATAGTCTGGGTTGAAAATGGAGAAGCGTGTAAACGTGCAAGTTAAAAAAAAAGTAGAAAAGGGACAAGGAGGAAGAGGTAAAAATTACGATGGGAGTACGGAGTAGAGGAGGTGAAGGGGAATTAGATAGGTGATTGGAAGAGTTAGCATGAGAATAATTTCAGAGAACCCAAAAAAGAAGTGTTTAGCAGAGTGTGTGTGTGAGGGTGGGGGGAGCACAATTGGGACAAGGGAGCCAGATAGATGGAGACTGGTCAGGGGGGAGCAACCCAGTGAGAGGGGAAAAGGAAGTGAAGGGGAGTGTTGTGGAGGTGAAATGTTCAGGGGAACTAGAGGATGAAAGACAGCGAGTGGAGAAGGGAAAGGGTGAAGTCTAGATATGAGCAGAAGCAGGGAAGAGAAACATCAGTATCGGAGATGAACGTGGGAAGGAAGTAAAGAGGACAGAAAAAAAAGTAAAACAATTTAAAACATCTTGTATATTCAGGCAGTACCATTGCTAGTTCATTTTACATTGACCTAATGGACCCATACTTCTCACTGGGCAGTTGTAAATGTATTAAGAAACCTATTCACTAACCCAGGGTAATCCAAGTTAGCAGTTAGTGTTTTTTCAGTGGGGTCTATTCACCTAAATAATGTGTATAAACCTGCATTGATGTTAGTCAATAGCTCTTTACATTGGTCTGATAGAAAGTTATCACCTACAACTTGCCTGTTGATAGTAACATAGTAACATAGTAGATGACGGCAGAAAAAGACCTGCTTGGTCCATCCTGTCTGCCCAACAAGATAAACTCATATGTGCTACTTTTTGTGTATACCTTACCTTGATTTGTACCTGTCCTTTTCAGGGCACAGACCGTGTAAGTCTGCCCAGCACTATCCCCGCCTCCCAACCACCAGCCCCGCTTCCCACCACCGGTTCTGGCACAGACCGTATAAGTCTGCCCAGCACTATCCCCGCCTCCCGCCACCGGCTCTGCCACCCAATCTCGGCTAAGCTTCTTAGGATCCATTCCTTCTGAACAGGATTCCTTTATGTTTATCCCATGCGTGCTTGAATTCTGTTACCGTTTTCATTTCCACCACCTCCCGCGGGAGGGCATTCCAAGCATCCACTACTCTCTCCGTGAAAAAATACTTTCATAGTGCTTTGTAAATAATATATGCAAATATGGCAAACTTTTTTTTAGGGTGATAGCTATTGTCAGAGGGTAAAACTGAACTATGAGGAAATACAGGAATGCAATATAGTGCATCTTCATTGCATTGTCAGAGCTAATTGTGCTATTGTTATAACAGGTTTTCATACTGTATTGCTATAATGACTTTTTATTCCTTAACAACAGTATTTTTGTATTTTTTGAAGGCAGAAATAATGATGGTACAGAGCTGCCAGCTCTCTTTTTTTTCTAATTACCACTATTTATTGCCTACTGGCTTCATATGTCATTTCCTTAGCACAGATGAAGACACAGCTTTGCAAAGTAGTTAATAATGATACCATTTGATGGGGCAACTTTAATCTGTTACTGACTGGCTATCAAAAACTATGCACCCTCCATCTATGTCAAGACAAAGTTGAGCATCTCCCTCTTCTTCCTCTTTTGAAAGATTTCTAATATAGCCATTCATGGGTGCAGTTATTATTGTAGGCTACCATCAAGACAGTTTAGTTTACTGTTAACCCTAGTTATTAGAAATTAGGGGCCCTGTTTACTAGGCAGCTCTAAGTGTGCATTACCATTTTTAGCAAGTGCTAAATGTTAAGTCGCCCATAGGAACATATGGGTGACTTTAGCATTTAGCATGTCCTAAAAACACTAGAGCGGCTTAGTAGACAGGGCCCTAGGTCTCATTGGATAAAACGGGACCTGTCTTAAAATAGCATGAGTTAGTGGTCAAATAACATATCTTAACAGTAGCCCACATTGAAAACTTACCCCCCTTAGTATGAAGAGTTTCAGTCTCTGGTAACCAGAGCGGATATTGTAATGTCATAATGCCTCATTCCATCAATACCTAAGAGCCAACCACATCAGTGATGTCACAATGGCTCGACTGTCCTATACTTGGCTCACTTTCCCTCCTTAGTGTGAAGGGTTTCAGACTCTGGTAACCAGAGCTGATATTGTGATGTCACAATGCCTCATTCCACCAATGCCTAAGAGCCAACCTCATCAGTGATGTCACAATGGCTTGATTGTCCTATACTTGGCTCACTTCTATTACATTTAACAGTGATTTAGATTTTATTTATTATTATTTATAGCATTTATATCCCACAATATTCCCACCCATGGGCAGGCCCAATGTGGCGTACAACAGTCTACAAAAGCAAACAAACATACAATGTCATAAGAGCGTAAGAGAGAGAGGGTAATAGCTAAGGAGGGAAAAGGGGAAAGAGTAGCGATGAGTAGTATGTCACTACGACAGTTGTAATTCAGAACTAAGAGATTTATGTTTTATTGGGATTTATTAACCACCTGTATGAAGAGATTTCTAGAGGCATTTCTTTTTTCTTAATTAATTAAGAAAGGAAGTTATCAATGTGGGCTCCCATTAAGTCATGCTATTTTACTGTTAACCCCATTTATTGGTAACAGGGTCTCATTGCATAAAATGGAACCTGTGTTAAAACAGAACAAGTTATTTGTAAAATAACTTTTCTTAATGGTGTCCCATGTGGATAACTTCCTGCCTTAGGGTGCGATGCACAAAAGGCAGCTGTAAAATATGGCTGCCTCAGTAAAATTTAGTGAGTTGTAAACAGCGACCAATGCACAAAGAGGATGGCATGCAAATGAGCTGCAGGGATCCTCCTTTGTGCATCAGTCACTGTTTGCAACTCCAAGCTGTCAAATACATTTGACAACTGTGATGCAGATCCGACACTTCCTGCCAACCTCCCCTACACCCCCCCCCCCCGTTCCAATCAAGAATGGACCTGGTAGCTTAGTGACTCCCTCCGCACCCTCTCCCCCCAACACCAACCATGGTGGCCTAGCAACTCCCTCCTGACCTCCCCCACACCAATCAAGAATGGCCCTGGAAGCCTAGTGACCTCCCTCCCCTCTCCGTCCCAGCCTGTATCTTCTTAAAAGGTTGGAGGTAGAAAGGCAGGAGAAATACCTTCTGCCTCGGGTGCTGCCTCTTCCAAAATGGTGTCACCCAGCCCCTGCCCAATGCATTCTGGGATGCACTGGGTGGGGCTAAGCACCATATAAGGGGGATCACTAGGCGACCAAGGTCATTCTTGAGTGGTGGGGCAGGGGGGTCAGGAGAATGCGGGGAGGGTCACTAGGCCACAGGGAGCCGTTGTGGGGGGCAATGGTAGAGGACAGGTAGGGAGGACAAGAAGGCAGCCTTTGCAGCTGTCTGCTTGTGCTTTCCTCCTCTCTGAAAGCTTCAGAGCAGCTGCAAAATCTAGCTTGAATTTTACAGCTGCTCTGAAGCTATGTATTGCCCAGAATGCTCATTAGAATATTAATGAGCTGATTGTAATACATTTGCATGGGGTTCTCGGTGGCTGCTAATGGCACACATTAGAGCCATGGAAAACCCCTTTGTTAATTACTAGCTAAATAATGTTTGCTTTGGACTGGCTACAACCAGTCTAAAGCAAATATCAACAGCACGGTAAGCTTTGTGCATCGGCGCCTTAGTGTGAAGAGTTTCAGTTTCTGGTAACCAGAGCTGATATTGTGATGTCATAATGCCTCACTCTACCAACCTCTTCAGTGATGTCACAATAGCTTAATTGTGCTATACTTGGCTCATTTTATTATATACAGCATTGATTTCAATTTGTAGAGACATTTCTTTATTCTTTAATTAAGGGGGGGGGGGGGGGAGTTATCAATGTGGACTACAGTTAAGATATGTTTTTTACTTTTAAACCCCCTCTTAATAACTAGGTCCCATTGGTAAAATGGGTCCTGCACTAAAATAGCATGAGTTAGTGGTAAAATAACTGTTGCACATATTATTTATTTATTTATTACATTTGTACCCCGCGCTTTCCCGCTCATCGCAGGCTTACATAGTAATAAGAGAATGCAATCTGTAGTATCAGAATCAACAAGGGAGGTATGTGATAGGACAAATGAACAAGGAGTAAATGGAATAGAAGAGATGTGAGAGAAAGGATAGGGATAGGTAAGGAGGTGGGGCGATAAAGGAGAAGTTGGGAAGAGCATGGAGAGTAAAAAGGTTGGTAGGAGATATTTTCTGAATGATTACTTGAACCGGTAAATAGATGGATTGCTTATGATTACTTATGGTATGTCAGGTATTAGTAACTTCACCTCTCATTCTGTTCCATCTAACTTTTTTTTTTTTAATTTAGATTTTGCTCACACCTTTTCAGTAGTAGCTCAAGGTAAGTTACATTCTGGTACACTGGGTATTTATCTGTCCCTGGAGGGTTCACAATCTTAAGTTTGTGCCTGAGGCAGTGCTCTAACCACTAGGCCACTCCTCCTCTTACCCATGGAACTAATAGCAGGACACTAGAATGGAAATATTTAGGAATGTTCAGCCAGTGTAGCATCACTACAGTTAATAAAAGCAAGATTTGGCTGGTATTTCAAAAACCAACCTTGCAACTCCCATTCAGATTTCCCTGAAGGAAAGCCTACCAAATTCCTCAGCTTGGTCAGCCAAGGCCCAGCTTTCAAACTGAAATCACCCTTACCTGTTCATAGTATTTATCACCAGTTTGTTTGCTAATTTTCATTTGCAAGTAGCAATTCTTCCAGCTAACTGGGTGCCTCAATGGACCACTGATTTCTTTGAAGAGACAGTCTGTAAATATGCATAAAAAAGGGATGCAATTAGCATGTGTGTGGTTCAGTGCAGCCTGATTTCATTGGCAAGTTTACCCACAGTGTTGATAAGGTACATTATCTAGAGAATTGTCCGTGGAAAAACAGCACCTCTGATTGCCAGAAAAGGTTCCAGATAACAGGGTGCTGAAGAGAAATATAATTGAGGTTGAATATGTTAACCAAGGTGTCACATGCTCCTTAGAAGCGCTAATTTATCAGCATGTTGGAAATTTTATTAACATTTTGAATGCATTTCTACCACACTAATGAAGTAGACCTGGCAGCTGAGGTTTTTGTTGCTGCCATTTCTGAGGTGTTAAATGTAATTTCTCGTAAGACATGGTTATGTAAATATATTTGTTCGTGAGGTGAAAAAAAGGATACCTTGTAGAATGCATAAATAACCAAAGAGTATAACCGGTCTGTAATTAAAGTTACAAAAGCCAGCGGAATTTAGGTAATGTGCTGCCATATTTAGAGGCCCTTAAGGCGTGGTTGGCGTTTGCAAACAGCTACTGCAGAAACACATTTGTGTAAGCTAACCTGCGCTTTACAGATTTTTAAAACAACATTTGAAGAGGGACCGTGTCATGAGGGGAGAGTTGGTATGGATGAGTTCACCAGCTAGCACATTCTAATTAGCACCTGCTAACTGGCTAACTCAAACATTAATGCAGGAGCACTTAGTGTCCCCTAAATGGAAGTATGACCCCCAGTGGTAGCTGCACTATTTTGAATCCAGCACAAGACTGGGCATTGCTCCTGCCTGAAGACCCCTTGTACCACTGAAGATACCTAGGGGAGTGAAGGGTTTCTTCTTGTGGGGGCAGGGTGGGCCTTGTGCAGGGGGTGTAAGTCATGGGGTCAGTAGCCTGGAGGGACCTTGATCTGCTGGCATGGGAGCATCAGGCTGTGGTTTTAAGATCCTATGCTCCTGGATTGTAAAATAACCTCAGCTTCTGGCTGGAATTGTTTTACCATGATTTCTGGGCCCTAATGCAACTTGCAGTATATCACCACAAGTCGTGTTAGGGTAATTGCTTAGTAGTGAGATGCAAAACATGCATTTGCATATTTTGCATCTCATTACTACCTAACCCATGGCAACTGAAATATTGCCGTGGTATTTTTGTTCAAACAGCATTAGTGCCGTTTGTTGTATTAAGACCCAAATAACATGATTTAGGGCTCTAACACTGCTTGCTTTGATGAATCCTCCCTAAGCACTTTGGGAAAATTAATCAATCGAAAGTTTTTCTCATGGACAGCATTTTCCAAATTTTCAGTCCTGTTTATGTAACATCACATTGAATTTCATCAAAGCTGTTTTTTTTTTTTTGAAATATAGATACTGGACACGAGTGGTGACAGAATTTATTTATTTATTGCGTTTGTATCCCATATTTTCTCACGTATTTGCAGGCTGTGGCTTACATAATGCCGTAGTGACAGTCGCCACTTCCGGATCTGAGAAATACAAGTGGTATAGCATATACAAGATAGGGTATATTACAAAGTGGTGTTGCGTTAATGCATTAATGATAGAATAAATTATAGGATAGTTGGACAGTCAAATATAGAAAGTTCATTTCCGGTATGGGAAATAAGGTGGTGGGGAATAACACGTTACGTGTGTCCGAATAAGTGAGGTCGTCCGGTGTAGGAAGTTCGGCTTTGTTTAGTTTTGTTAATATTTCATTGTCTGGTATTTAGGATGAATCATTGTGGTATGCCTTTTTGAACAGGTTGGTTTTCAGTAGTTTTCGGAAGATTGTTAGGTCGTGCATTGTTTTTATGACATTAGGCAGTGCGTTCCATAGTTGCGCGCTTATGTAGGAGAAGCCGGATGCATAGATTGATTTGTATTTGAGTCCTTTGCAACTGGGGTAAGGGAGGTTCAAAAATGTGCGTGCTGACCTTTTTGTGTTCCTGGTTGGCAAATCTATGAGATCTGACATGTAGATCGGGGCTTCACCATGAACGATTTTGTGGACCAAGGTGTAGAAAACTTTAACAAGCTCTTCTTAAAGAGTCTTAACTTTATCATGAATGTCCTTATTAAATGTGCCTTGAAAAGAAAACTGTAGAGATGGCAGCTTACCCATCTTCTCAAGGGCTACCCATATAGAATCAATAGAAATTGCTTCGGGTCATTGTAGAGTGAAGTCAAACACAGGTATACTGCCCTCTGGCACTCCAGCTCCACCTGCTGCCTTCATCCTAACCCAAATTCCTTTGGAAGAGATCCTTCCATATCTACCACTGCTTCAGTTCTTTGAATTTTCCCTTCCTTGAGCATTGAGGGGGTTTCATCACCTAAGCTGAAGGTTCTTCCCATTGCAGGATTCAGGAGGGGGGTGGGGGTGGCTGTTAAATCCTGGATTTAATGTTGTCTTCAGTGCCATGGGAGTCATCTCTTCAGGCTCCATAGCCACCCCCTGCAGCAGTGGTCTGAGCAGCTCCACTGAAGAGAAGTGCTTGAAGTGATGAGCCAGATGTCCAACCAAAGGGGCAAACAGTAAGACTGCCTTAGCAGTTTGGCTGCACCCTTTTCTTCTCTTCCCCACTTCAGTCAGAGTGGAGGGGGATGGGACTTGATATACCACCTTTCTGTGGTTACAGTTGAAGCCGTTTGCATATTATATACAGGTACTTTTGTGCCTGGGGCAATGGAGGGTTAAGCAATTTATCCAAAGTCACAAGGAGCTGCAGTGGGAATTGAACCCAGTTCCCCATGTTCTCAGACTGCTGTACTAGCCATTAGGCTACTCCTCCATTCTGGAAATCTTTTAACATTCACAGAGTGCTGCTATCTGCCATCTTCTATCACAATATTTTTAACTTCAAATTGTATAAATTTATAAAATATTGCAGAAGTATTTACAAATGGTGTAACCAATATCAGGGTCTTTTGGAAATGGTGGTGTCTTGTATTGGAACAGCAATGATGGAGTAATAACGGAGTCCCTTGGGATGTGTAGTTCATTAACGTGCTTTATAAAATTTAGAGCACGCTAAATCATTTAAACACACATTAACCTATAAATTGATACCCACTGAGTGAATTTGCAGCTTCAAAAATCTCTCTTGTGCATTTAAAAAACTTCTATTAAAATAGATGTGTGGAATGAAATAACAGAAATGCCTGAGCATCAGGGAACAAGCCCAAACAAACTGAAAACAAACAGACAAATTGTGCCCTGTGCACATCCTTTTCAGCTCCATTATCATGTTGTAATTATCTTCACGCTGGTCCAATAAAAGGAATCACAGCCTATAAAGGAATCCAGGACAACACCACTACTGCCACCATCAAGCATTTCTTCTACATTTTCTTTTCCTAGAAAATTGTATAGACTGTCACCAAAGATCCCAGGCTGGAAGAACAGTAGCACAGAAAGAAACCTTTGTTGTCAAGTGATAAAATCTATAATTGTTTCTTCCAAAAGTTGATGAAAGATCTGCTTAGTGGTGAAATCAATGTGAAAAGCCTCTGGTTAGAAGTTATCTGTAGCTAATGCTGTGCACATTACATTAGAAGTGATTTATACAGTACTAATAATGCAACCAGTGCTGCATACATACAGGAAAATACAAAAAAATAAAAATAAAACACCCATTGTAATGTGGACTTGCTCTTATACAAATTGTGAAAACCACTTTTCAAATACTTTGTCTAAATATCTATATCTAGCTATTTATCTATTTAGATATATCTGGGCATTTTTAGTCTGCTTAACCTTGAAGGCTCAAGGTGGTTCACAAAGACCCAAAAAGAATATGGCACAAAACCCACAGCATTACAATAAAAATTCCACAGAATAACAGTCAAATCCAGCAATATTACAATCAGAACAATAAAACAACCTAACTTCCAACTGATGAATCCATCAGTTATTGTTTAAACACGATAGTTTTAATGGCCTTCCTGAAAGTAGTGTAACAAATAATATTTCTAATATCCTCAGGTAGCTTATTCCAAAGCTCTGGGCCTTGACCTACAATCGATCTATTTCTCGTGGTCATCCTGTGGTATTTTAACACAGCTGACACAGCCAATCTAATCTCCTGTAAATAATGAAGAATTCTAGGAGAACTGTGTCAGGAAGATAGTCCGGTGCCAGACCATATAAGATTTTGAACATAAATAATAGTAATTTTAAATGAATTCTGGCTTGTATAGGCAACCAGTGCAGTTTAAATACGGCGTCACATGGTCAGTAAACCTACCACCTAAAATGAGCTTAGCAGCTGCATTTTAAACATGCTGCAGACAATGAATTTGAGAGTTAGGTAAGCCCACCAAGACTACATTTACAATAGTCTAACTGACTAGTAATAGTGGCCTGTAAGACTATTCTCAAGTAGACTAATTCCCCCAAAAGGTTTTTAGTCTACAAAGAAGTTTAAGTTGAAAAAAAGCTTTCCAAACCACTTCTTTTATATGCAAATTATAATCAGTAGTGACCCTGAGAATTTTAATGCTGGACTGAAGAGTGCAATGGGCTGGGAACCTGGGGAACTGGGTTTGATTCCCACTGCAGCTCCTTGTGACCCTGGGCAAGTCACTTAACCCTCCATTTCCCCAGGTACAAACTTATTCCCCTGTTACTAAGTTGTGCGCTAATGCCAACACAGCCCATTAGCTTTGAATGGGCTATGTTGGCATTACCCCGCAGTAGCCACTAGCATGCCTTCATAAATATGGGGGTTAGATTGTGAGTCCACTAAGGGACAGAAAAACGTACTTTAGTTGTACCTACAGAAAGGAGGCATATCAAATCCATGATCCTTGACCTTTTACTAAAGTACACTGAAATCAGGGTTTAACACATTCTAATGTGGGACTTTCCTGCATGCTAAGCTCAGATTTAGCACAGCACTTTTTAATGGCGTTTAAAAAAATTTGCAAGTCATGCACTAATGCTGCAAAGATGAATGCAGGGACACTTAACCGCCTGCTATTTAGGAGGTACTAAGTGCTCCCGCATAAAGTCTGCATTATCAGAATGTGCTAGCCGGATAGCGCTGGAATGCCCCCTTTTCACCCATGACATGCCCTATCTACTGAAATATTTTAAAAAAAAAAAGTTAACATGCATTCACTCTGCCATTCCCCAGTACCCTCTCCACTCTTGTCTCCCCCTACGTTCCCCCTCGAGTACTCCGTTCTGTAGATAAATCTCTCTTATCCGTCCCTTTCTCCTCTACTGCTAATTCAAGACTCCATTCCTTTTGTCTCGCTGCACCTCACACCTGGAATAGACTTCCCAAGTCTGTACGTCTAGCTCTGTCTTTAGCCATTTTCAAGTCTAAACTCAAATCCCACCTCTTTACCACTGCTTTTGACTCCTAACTCACTTGCCCTGTCCTTTTATCCTCACCTCTTTATTCCCTTACCCTTATTGTTCTGTCTGTTTACCTGTCTTATCTAGATTGTAAGCTCTTTGAGCAGGGACTGTCTTTTGTGTATGGTGTACAGCGCTGCGTATGCCTTGTAGCGCTATAGAAATGATAAGTAGTAGTAGTAGGGGGTCTTTTACAAAGCATCAGTAATTCCAACGTGGGCTTACCAAACGCTAGATTGGGACTACTGCCAGCCCAACGCAGCCACTGGTGGTAGTTCCACCCCGAGCGTGCGCCATTTCCAGGTGAAAAAGAAAACCCATGAAAATGGCTTGCATGGTGGTAACGCAGAGGTAATTGACACCACCATGCTCTGCCCAGTTAGTGCCAGAGCCCTTATTGCCACCTCTTACCACATGGCCATGTTTGTCTGGGAGCTTTTTACCTGCTGCAGTAAAAAGGGCCCCTGGGGCATGGAAAAATGGCCCCCCACCGCTAGCACAGGGCCCTTTTTCCCCGCAGCTTGGTACCCCATAATGCTTTAACATGTTTTGTGGAAGCCTGTTTTCCCGCAGTAACGTCACATTAAGGGCTTAATGTCCTTTAGTAAAAGTGCCCTTGCATTTGTTTTGATCCTCTAACCCAGGGTTCTCAACCCGGTCCTCTGGACACATTTAGGAGTCTTTTTTTACTAAGGTTTGCTAAATGATTTAGAGCAGCTGTGTGACATTTAGCACATGCTAATTGTTAGGGCATTTCAGTAAAAGAACTCCCTATCCAGTCAGGTTTTCAGAGTTTCCACAATGACTATATCTGAGATAGATTTGCATACAGTGGAGGAGGTGCATGCAAACTTATCTCATGCATATTCATTGTGGATATCCTGGAAACCCGACTGACTAGGGCTGTCCCGAGGACTGGGTTGAGAAGCTCTGCTCTAAAATATAGAGACTGAAAAAAATATATCCACGTGGTGCAATTTAGGGGCTACATCAACATTTTACGCATCAGTTCTGAAGATGTGGAACCTCTTGTGCGGGATACAGGTAAATGATTATTCCTTCTGAGGCCCTAGCTCCGGGGAAGGACCTGTAGGCTACTGTAGTCCACAATGTCAAGAGTTCTTAGCTTACACACTTGGGCAGCACAAAGCTGGTGAAGGTGGCAGGAGATTAAGACAGGAGGCAGCTGCACACAATCTTTTCCTGTGCTGCTGCTACCAAAGAAAGAACACAGCTGTCGGAATCGTGCATGAGAAAATGCCATTATCCAAATTGTCAAAATTGTATTCATTAAAATAAAGGTGTTCTTATTTAGCATGATTGAGGTGGAACACTTGAAAGAATGCACAGTATAAATTAACATGTTAAAATGCATTTATTTCTGATTTTATTCAAATTCTGCATGCACTGTAGAGGTATATAATTATCTAATGTAAGAAATAACATTGCTAAACGAATACCTATCCTGTGTGCTAAATAGAGAATTATGATTATTGTTCCTGTTGTGCATAAAAAGTAAAATTGCTTTAAAGATACCTCTAGGTAAAGAGATCCACATAGCATAAACTACTGAACATCAGTGCAATTTGACAGGGATTTTATGATTACAAGAGAGTAATTTCAGGTCTTTATTAATAATAGTAGTTATTTTCTTGTTTATCATGGCTTCGATAGATGAGGCGAAATAGAGACATCATTATTGATAAAACATGTGACACTGTATTGTCTAGAAATAGTGAAATAAAGGCGCTTGGTGTGTGGTCAATCAGATAGTGTTGGTATTAATTGTATTTTATACTAAAATAAAAAGTCCAAACAAGTTTTGTGTAAATGTCACCTGACTATTCTATATATCATAAAGTACATAAGTATTGCCATACTGGGAAAGACCAAAGATCCATCGAGCCCAGCATCCTGTTTCCAACAGTGGCCAATCCAGGACACAAATACCTGGCAAGATCCCAAAAATGTACAAAACATTTTATACTGCTTATCTCAGAAACAGTGGATTTTCCCCAAGTCCATTTAATAACAGTCTATGGACTTTTCCTTTAGGAAGCCGTCCAAACCTTTTTAAAATGCCGCTAAGCTAACCACCTTTACCACATTCTCTGGCAACGAATTCCAGAGTTTAATTACACATTGAGTGACACAAATGAAATTTTTGAAATAAAGGGGCCCTTTTATTAAGCCGTGGTAAAATTTGCAGGGACTTTACTATGCAGTAGCTACCGATGTAACATGGCAATCATCGGGTGTTTTCCCAGCATTTGCCGTTATAGGTGCAGTTTTAAATTTGCAGACAGCATGCTATACTGTTTTTGAAGTTGATGGTGGATTCTATAAATAGTGCCAAAAATTAGGAATCGATAAAAAAGAAATCAGCACTCAACGTTATTGTAGAAAGGACGCCCTAGGATGAGTGCTCTATACTGAATAACGTTGAGCGATGAATTCTGCGTATAACGTTGGGTGGAAGGGCTTGTGCCAGCTGAAACCTGGTGTATATTTTGGTGCCCAAGTTGAGCATAGATCCCTGCTGTTCTGTAACACTCAGAACATCTTTGGTGAATGTCCCTGACCCACCTATGCCCCTCCCATAGCCACACCCCATTTTGAGTTGTGCGCGATCCAGTTTAGGCACCCATCGCTACAGAATAGCCCACAACCAGTTCGATGCCCAAATCATAATTAGTGCCAATTAAGTGCTAGTTAACTTCAATAATGAAAGCATTGGAGCTCATTAACTAATTATTTTGTGTGTCGATCTGGGATTCACACCCAATTTTGTGCACCCTTTATAGAATCCACGGGTGTTTTAAAAGGACTCCGAATGTCTTACTTATGGTACCTCCTACTTACATTACCGTATGTCTTTATCAGAATTGTCCTACTTAAATCAGACATTGTTGAGGGTCTTTTAATTAGAGAAAATGGATCCATTCAATCTTGGAATTCAACCCATTAGGGACAGAGGCTTTCAGTTTAAAAACACCCGCCATTTTTTAGGAAGGGCCTCTCAGTAGCGACCGCCGGCTTAATTGAGCGGAGGTAGGCACAATAGATTACATATTAATAACGTTAAATGCCGTTTATCTCCTAATATCATACTGATTTTGATTTTCAGAACTTTTTGCCTGTGATCCTGAAGCAGAAGCAGTAATCTGAAACGCTGGCCGCCGTTGATCACAGTCACCGTCTGGAGAAAGGCATTGAGACTAGGACTATTAAGCTAAGTTTTAAAGCTACGGTTAGAACACATTGATAGTCCAGAATTTTGAAATGTTATACTAACATTAAAAATCTGATCCAGGAGGTGTTTTAGCCGATGATGAGGAAGTCCAACTCCTACTAAACCAGGAGTTTGCTCGAGGCTTTTTCCTCCTTAACATACATATGTGTGCAGTATTTATTCATTTAGAGCCCTGTGTAGACTGGAATGCTGATTTAATTTGTACAGAGGTTCAGTCCCAAACACTATTTGTGAGTTTTGATAAACATGAGCTAATGTTGCCATTAGCATGCTGCCATATTGAAAAATTATTGCGTGAGCACTTACTGACTCCCATTTTGTAGGTGGTAAGGGCTCAGCGGTATTCCTGCACTAGCCAATTAGTATGCACTAATATAGATGCACTGTTTAGTGCAAGAATGATACAAATCTTGTATTCCATCAACTCCCACTTAATCAGTAATTCAAAGCGTTTACAAGTTGAAAATAAAAAAAAATACAACTTAAACAATATAAAATATTAAGAACAGATTAAGCATAAAATACAGATTTAAGATTTTTTAAAATGCTTAAACAAGTCTTAAGATTTTTTCAAAACTGAAAATATTCAGAAGAATTTCAGAGGACCGTAGGTAAAGAAAGCCAAAATTGCGGGGGTGGGGGGCATAGAAACAGAAAGATTGTTTCCAGTATTTTCTTGTATTTAATGCCGACAAAAGATGGTAATATTAAACCTGACGGATCTCTAAAACGCGAAAAACCACCTATGAGGAAAGGAAATCAAGTTTCTGGACAGGAACCATCGAACATCTTGTAAACCAGACAAGCTACTTTGAAAAGTGCCCTGAGATGGATGGGGAGCCAATGTAAAGTCACAAGAGCAAAGGTAGCACTATCATGCCTCTTAAGACCTAATAATGCAGCATTTGTACATATAATGCCTCCACCTGACATGCTCCTTCAAAAAAACTTTGTAGCATACAGTTAGTGGTGCACATTTGGCAGATACCACAGGACACATGAGCATGTTTCACAGTGCGCCATTTCAGTGACAATCCTAGGTCAGCTAACACCCGGGGCGGATCACCGATGCGCACCCCCCCAGGGTGCAGCACGACAGCCCCTCCCCCGATGCAATGACACCTCCCTAGCGCATCAACCCCCTCCCCCCCGGGTGCATTTTTAGCTGCTGGGAGCAGCCGCATGGATCTCGGCTCCGCTGGCTCCCTGCTCCCTCTGCCCCGGAACAGGAAGTAACCTGTTCCGGGGCAGAGGGAGCAGGGAACCAGCGGAGCCGACAGGCATGCGGCTGCTCTCTGTATCCCTCCAGCAGCGTGCACCCAGGGTGGACCGCCCCCACCGCCCTGCCCTTGGTACACCGCTGTGCCGTTTTAAGCTTCTTTAGGCAAGCATTAGTGCCAAATGCAGTTTAGTAAAAGGGCCCTTTAATATACAGTTTGAATCATGTTAACTGCAAAACCCCTTAAGACAATTGTGTTTTAGCAGTTAACACAGCATAAAGTGGGTGTGAAGTAAAAGGGCCCCGAATTCTTTTTTTCTGTCTGATTCTTCATTTTCTTTGTAGGCACCCAAGAACATAGACAGAGGGAACAGCACCTATTGTGATTTTAGGGTCTACTTTCAAAAGAGTTTTCTCCCATTCTAGCTTTGTGATGAAACTCCCTAAAAGCTAGGGCTCTTCCTTTCCAAGTCCTTGAGAACCTGAGGCCACTGGAGTCCAGCTATTCCCAAGCATACATGGCCTCTTTCTGTCCTTCAGATTTAAAACATTGTGCACGGTCCTGCATAGAGCTGGATAAGCTTCCCAGCAAGGAGATTTAATGGTTCTGTTGCTTCACTTGTTAGGTTTTTAGCCCAGTCTGTTCACATTTATCAACTGCTAATTGTACATCTCATGTCATCTCTTTCTTAGTTTGTCAGGTGGTTTCATTGACCTGACACCACATCTTGAGGGAAAATAGTTTTTCGTAAGTTGAGACAATGAGTTAATCAAGGTCTAGCTCAAATTTTATTGCCATTGGTAGAAGTGCAATTTTCTGGGTTACAGTTGAAAGTGCCTGGTGCTGGTCTTAAAGATCTAACCTCATTAAACAATATGATACCACACCTATATAATGCAGTTCACCTGGGTAAGAAACGTGTTTTATTTGCATAGTACAAGCCAATATTCCCAACAACCAATTCTGAGGCTACCCAAAATGTTGGTCAGTGTTCCCTTTAAGGTGTGGGAGGTGTCTGGATAGTTTTGGAGTAGTCATTGGTAATTTTCAATGGCATGATCTAAATGATGTTACTGAAAATCTATGGCTGGAGTTTTGGAGAATAATTAAGGGGGAATTGTAATGACCATTCTGGGGTTAAACACTAGTAGAAATTGCAAAGGTCTGAGTTTTGGAATCTGACTCCTTAATTGATTCTCCCTTCGACATTTAGGGGGTCTTTTACTAAAGTTTAACTCGAGTTATCAGCAGCAGGGCCCATAGGAATAAGAAGCAAATCAGTAGATGATTGGTTTAACTATGTTAGTGTCCTTTTAGAAAATGCCGGGCACCATTTTTAAATTTGATCAAACAATCGAGGCGGACCTGCAAGAATACAACCAGGTAAAAGCAAAAGCTGCCATAAATTCAGAAAGGTAACTTTTGAAACATAAGTTCATGTAGCTCTAGATTTTTACTCATTTGTTTTCTTGTGGACAGGACAACAAGAATGAAAAGCTGGAGGATTGTTCCCCAATGAAGCATATAGTGAAACGGAGGCAGTCTGTTGAGCAAACTGACAAGAGTTCCCTCTAAATCAAGATAAATGTCTTTAATTTTTTAAGGTCCCTAATAGGGAAAAATTATTAAGAAAGAAAGAAAGAGAAAGAAAGAAAGGAAGGAAGGAAGGACTTAATCAAAAAATTAAGAAAAAAGTGATTTACAAAAAAATTACAAAATTGATCGCTAGGAGGTTTTTTAGACTGGTGAGTTCTGGCATGGCAGTTCTGTTGAACTAATTACAACAACAAGCAGAGCATCTGAGGTCTTGTCCTCCATCTATAAGTGCAGTAAAATCAGATAAGCTTGCTATCTATATTATTATTTATTGCATTTGTACCCCACATTACCTTTTTGCAGGCTCAATGTGGCTTACAGAGTGTTGTTATGATGCAATCATTACATGATCTTAAATACAGTCGATAATAGGCTGAAGGTAGGTGTTGTGAGAGGTGTTTTTGATACACCTGAGTAGTTTGAGGAATGATTTATTAAGGATGTCTTTAGTAGGCTTTGTTGAAGAGATATGTCTTCAAAGCTTTGCGAAAACTGGTTAGATTGTCCATATTTTTCAGGGCCATGGGTAATGCGTTCCAGATCTGTGTGCTTTTATACGCAAAAGTAGTAGCGTTTGTATTTAATTCCTTTGCAGCTGGGGAAGTTCAGATTGAGGAATTTGCGGGCCGATATTTTGGCGTTTCTAGGTGGTAGGTCCACTAGGTTTAACATATAGAGTGGGGCTTCTGAGTGGTTGATTTTGTGGACGGTTGGGTAGATCTTGAACTCAATTTGTTCCTTGAGTGGTAGCCAATGTAGTTTCTCTCTTAGAGGTTTTGCCCTTTCGTATTTAGTTTTTCCAAAGATGAGTCTGGCTGCGGTGTTCTGGGCTGTTTGGAGTTTTTAACCAAATCTCTGAACTCATGTGCAATTTTCTTTAAATTAGTCATCTTATTTTCTAACTCCTCTTACTCTCTTACCTATCTATATGTTCCATCTTTGCTTATATGCTACATTGTCAATTCAAATATTCTATTACGTATTGTGTTGACATTGTAAGCAGTATACTATGCCATACTTTGTATTGTTATTTGAATATTTTTACTGCTGTAATTGTCTGTTGCTCATGTTTGATTTATTCTTACTGTACACTGCCTTGAGTGAATTCCTTCAAACAGGCAGTAAATAAATCCTAATAAATAAATTACAGATAAAGTTTGAAATGTGTGAACAAGCTATTTATTTATTTAGATTTTTGCTCACACCTTTTTTAGTAGTAGCTCAAGGTGAGTTACATTCAGGTACTCTGGATATTTCTCTGTCCCAGGAGGGATCACAAGTTAAGTTTGTACCTGAGGCAATGGAGGGTTAAGTGACTTGCCCAAGATCACAAGGAGCAGCAGTGGGATTTGAACTGGCCACCTCTGGATTGCAAGACCGCTGCTCTAACCACTAGGCCACTCCTCCACTCACTGGTGTGCTGGAGCAGGCTCTCACAGGCTCTCGAGAGCCGTTTGTTAAGTTTTTAAGAATTTTGGGAGCCGGTTCTCCATGGCTACTTTAACAAATGGATCCCAAAATGTGGGCTTGGGCCCCTCCTGAATTCTCTTTTACTTTGCTGGCGAGAGAGAGAGCCCCCTGTTAACAATTTACCAGCACACGCCTGCCTCCACTCCATAGGCAATTGCTATAGGCAATATCTTTTGACTAGATTAGTTCCACACAACTGTGGCAGCTTTTGAGAACTCACCTCCCTTCATACTACTACTACTACTACTTGACATTTCTAAAGCGCTACTAGGGTTACGCAGCGCTGTACAATTTAACATAGAAGGACAGTCCCTGCTCAAAGGAGCTTACAATCTAAAGGACAAATGTACAGTCAGTCAAATAGGGGCAGTCTAGATTTCCTGAAAGGTATAAAGGTTAGGTCATTATCAGGTCATTTAGGGGGTCTTTTACTAAAGCTTAGCTCAAGTTATCTGCATCAGGGCCTATTTTATTCCTAGGGGTCCTGCTGCACATAAAGAAAAGACCCCCTGAATAAACTGTGCATTTACACTGAGCTCTTAATTTGGCCAAACCTGAAGTTCCAAATAGCACCTCTAGGGGGAGACCTCAACCTGCAGTGTGCTTCGACAATATACGTAGTCAGGGTTCTGCTATTTAACTTTTCTATTGCAGTTAAGTTGGTACTTTTTGATTGTCTGCTGTAAGATTTCTTCTGCACTAATGCAGAATACTTCGTAATGGCAAAAAAAGCAGATAATAGTTACATACCCTAGGGCCTGGTGTACACTTATGTTAAAAGTACAGCTTGTATTGGCAATTAAAGTAATAATCTTTTTGTACCAAATTGCTTTAAATTAAACTTAAAAAAAAAAAAAACCACTGACTGATTCCCAGATTTGGTACTTCCTAGAGATCAGAGTAATACGGAATACTAAAACTGACTAAATCTAAGGTTTAAAAATAATTATTTACTTGGTAGGTTGTGTGTCAAAAAGCATATCATTAGAAGTTGTTACCCCTCTCCCCCGGCATTCAGGGGCATGCTGAAACTATTCACTGGGCCCTTCTCTGATTATTATGTAGATTGTATTTCTTTACTTCTATATAGTGGTTATAGAACATTTCCAACAAGCAGTTCAGCTCCAAGAGTTAGAAATCTGTGACATCCAGTGGAGTGCAGTATTTTAAGATATGAATACAGAGAATTTTAATGCTATATTTACAAAGATATTGGAAAATATAACAAAAGTATGGAACCTTTTGCAGCTAGAAGCAGAAAAGAATTAATTCCTGGGGCTGCAGGTGGTAGGATTAAGTCTGCAAATGTGCTAGAACTCTGAACTCTGTTCCTCTTTGCAGTTTGGAACAAAGGGTGCTGTTTATTTTCCTCTGTTCACATTTGCACTTGGTACAGATAGCGATGAAGACTTTAGTTCTCAGGCTACCCGAACGTTAGAATGTTGGTCAGTGTTCCGTGTAAGGTGTGGGAGAGTTTGAAACTCATGTTCTACCATTGAGGCTGGTACTGTAATCCCGTGGGGCAGGCAGGTTTCCTTGGCACCCCCTAAAAACAGCCTGCCCTGTGCAACAGAAACTCTGAAATTGCTGCTCCACCCTCAAAGGTAAGAACATGGTCCCCTGTACACCTTAAAGGAAGCATAATGTTGACTGTTTGGAATATGCTTTTGGCTGCCACAACTGCAAGCTTAAGTCTTCATATACAGGACACACAGACTAATCAGGTACCACTTTAATATTTATCTATTTATTAAAATTTATTTATTGCCTTTTTGAAGGAATTCACTCAAGTTGGTGTACAGCAAGATATTGTCATCTATTTATCTGTTTGTCTATCTATATGAATGTATTATTGTTATACAAACATAGGGATCCTTTTACTAAGGTGTGCTAATGATTTTGGTGCATGCTAACAATTAGCACGTGCTAAATGTCATGCAGCCCATAGTAGATACAAATCAAGGTAAGGTATACACAGAAAGTAGCACATATGAGCATCTTGTTGGGCAGACTGGATGGACCATGTAGGTCTTTTTCTGCCGTCATCTACTATGTTACTATCAGCCTTATTATCGAAAGTGATCGCCGGCCATCTTCCGACATAAATCAGGAAATGGCCGGCGATCTCGCAAAAGCGGCAAAATCGGTATAATCGAAAGCAGCGTTTTTGACGCCATCACCGCTTTCCCATCGCCACACCAGCGAAAGTTCAAGGGGGCGTGTCGGTGGCGAAGCGAAGTCTGGACATGGGCGGGCATGGGCGTGGCTACCAGACGGCCGGCTTTTGTGGATAATGGAAAAAAAAAAGCAGCGTTAAGCAGTATTTCGTCGGCTTTACTTGGTCCTTCTATTTTCACGACCAAGCCTCAAAAAGGTGCCCCAACTCACCAGATGACCACCGGAGGGAATGGGGGATGACCTCCCCGTAGTCCCCCAGTGGTCACCAACCCCCTCCCACACTAAAAAAGTACAAATAAAAACCTTTTTTTACCAGCCTGTATGCCAGCCTCAAATGTCATACCCAGCTCCCTGATAGCAGTATGCAAGTCCCTGGAGCAGTTTTTAATGGGTGCAGTGCACATCAGGCAGGCAGACCCAGGTCCATCCCCCCCTACCTGTTACACTTGTGGTGCTAAGTGTTGAGCCCTCCAACCCCCCCCCCCCAAACCCACTGTACCCACATGTAGGTGCCCCACTTCACCCATAAGGGCTATGGTAATGGTGTAGAGTTGTGGGGAGTGGGTTTGGGGGGGATTTGGGGGGCTCAGCACCCAAGGTAAGGGAGCTATGCACCTGGGAGCTATTTGTGTATTTTTTAAACATTGTTAGAAGTGCCCCCTAGGGTGCCTGGTTGGTGTCCTGGCATGTCAGGGGGACCAATGCACTACAAATGCTGGCTCCTCCCACTACCAAATGCCTTGGATTTCGCCGGGTTTGAGATGGCCGGCATTTTTTTTCCATTATCGCTGAAAAACAAAACCGGCGATCTCAAACCCGGTGAACTCTGGCATTTGGCCAGGCTAAACCATATTATCGAAAAAAAAGATAGCCAGCCATCTTTTTCGATAATACAGTTCCGGCCAGCTGTTGCGCCGCCGCCAAAATAGATCGCCGACAATCTATTTCGCCGGCAACGTTCGATTATTCCCCTTTATGTTACAATAGGCTACATAGCATTTAGTGCATGCTAAATCCATTAGTAAAAGGACCCCTTAGAAATTCAATTTAATTTAACTTGGTAGGATAGACTTCTGTGTCATTAGATTGTGCTGACAGGTGATCCCACATAACTAGACAGCATTATTTGGTTATTTATTTATTTATTGCATTTGTACCCCACATTTTCCCACCTATTTGCAGGCTCACTGTGGCTTACAATGTTCCGTCATGGCAATCGCCATTCCAGAGTAAAAATATAATTGGTATTACATAAAGAACATGGATAACATAATAGAATTAAGCAATCAGGTATAGAGAGATCACATTCGGAATATCAGGTAAGTGGCGATGCGTTACAGTTCCTATGATGGTTCATTGTGGTATGCCTTGTTGAAGAGGTAAGTCTTCAGTGATTTCCGAAAGTTGATTTCCAGGTTGGTCTGGGGGGTGGGGTCTTTACAGAGCAGAACTTAAATGGTTGGAGACATTTTTCAGCAAAAGATTGTCTTAACTTTAACTGGGCACCAGTCTGGATATCAACCGGCATTCAGATACATTCTGGTGGCTGGCAAGACCCAGTTATTTATTACTGGTGCTTGAATTAGCCCTGGCATTGAATATCAGGGTTATATTCTGCCCATGACAGTCAGCGCCTTTAAGATCTCTGACTGCTGCGGGCTGAAGAACAACACAATATTAAACGACAGCAGTCTGCCCAGAAGGGTGGCTAGGGTTGTACCTCATTTTCCATGAAGGTTACCTCCCCTCTTTTGGGGGATGGGGGTTGCACCGATTGCTCCATGCAGGTAACCTCCTCTCTCTCTTTTTTTTTTTTTTACCATTGTACCTGTTGCTTCATCCAGGTTACCTCCCCTCTCTTTTATAGATGTACCTGTTGCTTCCTGGGGTGTGTGTGTGGGAGGGGGGGGGGGGGGATAACAGTTGCTCCATATAAGTTACCTCCCCTCTTTCATTTAGGGTTGTACCTTTTGTTCCATGCAGGTTACCTTCCTCTGCGCCCTTTTAAAAGTGTAAAAGTCATTTAAGATTTGCTTTGAATGGAAATACATTCATTCCATCACCTTGCTATTTATTTGTTACATTTTTATCCCACATTTTCCCACCTAACTGCAGGCTCAATGTGGCTTGCATAATACCGAAAAGGCATGTGCCAGGTCCGGTAAAAGAAACACATACAAGGTGATACTGTGGACGAGTAAGATACATGTGTTTCAAATACAGAGGGGGGTCGAGGAGAGTGAAGGTTATAAAGTGCCCATTACGAGCTTTGTTTTTGCTTTATTGCAGAGTGTGGGTATTTATGTTGGGTCGGTGGCATATGCATTTTTGAACAAGTAGGTTTTTAGTGATTTCCTGAAGTTTAGATGGTCGTATGTTGTTTTCACAGCTTTTGGCAGTGCGTTCTATAGTTGTGTGCTTATATAGGAGAGGCTGGATGCATAGGTTGCTTTGTATTTAAGTCCTTTGCAGTTTGGATAATGGAGGTTTAGGTATGTTCGAGATGATCTAGGGAGTCTATATTATTATTACTGTGGCTTTACACAGCCTGCTAGATGCTCTTGGCTGGGTTCTGCACTCTAAATATCAAGTTTTTTTTTCCCAAGAACCTAGGATATTCTGATATATCGGCACAAGATGTAGGCAGTTCCGAGCAGTGTAGCTTTGTGTAGTTGACAGGCAGTGATTTTGGCAATGCCCAGTGTGTTCACATGTTGTTCCAGGTCTTTTGATATTGCTCCAAGGGAGCCAGTTAGTACAGGGACCACAACTGGTGTTCAAATCCATCTCCCTTTGCAATAAGTTTTCATTTCAGAGGGTGGCTTTTTAATCAGTCCCTCTTGGACCTGCAGGTTTACAAAATCTGCCACCAATACATGTGAATGTGCTACATTCATGCATCTTATTCGTGGATATAATAATACGACAGTCATTTTAGAAGGCTCTATTTGCATTTTAGATATGCTTAAACAAGTTATCAATGTGGGCTACCATTAAGACGTTATTTTACTACCAACTCAAGCCATATTAGTACAGGCCCCTTTATTTATTTATTTTCAGTATTTATATACTGTCTAGACCTAAGTGGTTTACAATTTCTTTACAAGTAATGGGCTCGCAATCTAAGTAGTATATTGTACCTGGGGCAATGGAGGGCTAAGTGACTTGCTCAGGGTCACACGGAGCTGCAGAAGGAATTGAACCCGGTTCCCCAGGATCTCAACCCACTGCTGGCTGTTAGGCAGCAGCAGGAATTGGACCTAGTTACTAATAAATGGGGTTAACAGTAAAATAACACATCTTAATGGTAGCCCATGTTGATAACTACCCCTAAAACTCTAAAATATAGCAAGGGGGTGTGGTCTGGGTATGTTTTGGGTGGAAGTAAGGCAGACTTAAAAAATAAACATGTGTTCACTATTTTAGAAAAGGAATGCACATCTATGATCAAAAAGATTAATTCTGAGATTTAAACCTGCTACTCAGGAAGTCTAGATTTCAGAAACATGGTTGATGTCCTCCCCCCCCCCCCCAACAAAAACGTTTAACGTATAACTCTTGAGCGCATGTGCCAGACACTATCCTCCCACTGAACTCACTTATGCTCAATGCTATGAGTCTGCTTAAATTTGCATCTCATTAGTCTTGAGCATTAGAAAGTTCCTTCACTGCCCTGTTCGGGCGTTGTTTTTCCGGCGCTGTTACGTACAATGCCGGAGTTCTGAGCATCAGGGCCTTAGTTATTTTCCAGGACCCGTGGATAAATTCTGCCGTGGGTATGCTGGAATTTTACTTTAAAAAAATCTCTGTGAAAATGCACGTGTTTCAGTTCAAATACTATTAGAAAAAAGAAAAATCCTCTAGACACAATTACCTTAAAGTTCTTTTCAAAATTCCCTACATTAGTTTTAAGGTCCTTGATAAATACTCCAGACAAACTGAATACTGAAGGATCAGCCTTGACAGGTCTTCAATAAATGACTGGGTGGTTCCTCATCAGTGCCTCCCTTCCATTGACAGGGTCTTTGTTCTGCTTCAGACAGGTTTTCTAGTTAACACATCAAAAGTATATCTGTGTACAAGCAATACTGAGAAAACAGTTCAAAGAGGTAAGGGATTTGCTTTTAACTCTTAGATGTATCATTTCCAACTATTGTCAGGAAAGGGGACCATAAACAGTACAACCTGTAGAGCAGGGTAAAGAGGAAGTTATGATGGGTGTATGATAGCAAGAACTGATATGCTTTTATCCAGCGCTTCTCATTCAGTCCATGGGGCACACCAAGCGAGTCAGGTTTTCAGAATATCCACACTGACTATGCATGAAATAAATGTGCGTACACTACCTCCATTGTATGCAAATCTCTCTTATAAATATTCTTTGTGAATAGACTGTAAACCTGACTGGCTGTTTGGGTTGAAATGAACCAAAATTAAGAAGTGGCAGGAGTGATAGGAGAAGCTGTCATCTGTGGAAAACCAACAGGGGGCGTGATACTACATCCGGCTTCTCCACCAATGGAAAGACAAAGATTTGTAAGGTAGGCTATGGTTTGGGTGTCAAACTGCAGTCCTGGAGGGCCACAAACCAGTCAGGTTTTCAGCAGATCCCTAATGTAGTAAAAGCAGTTAGTTTAACGGGGTTTAAAAAAAGGTTTGGATGGCTTCCTAAAGGAAAAGTCCATAGACTATTATTAAAATGGACTTGGGGGAAAATCCACTGCTTATTTCTAGGATAAGCAGCATAAAATGTATTGTATTGTTTTGGGATCTTGCCAGGTACTTGTAACCTGGATTGGCCACTGTTGGAAACAGGCTGCTGGATTTGATGGACCTTCTGTCTGTCCCAGTATGGTAATAATTATGTTCTTATGAACATGCGTGAGATATGTTTGCATGCTTTGCCTTCACTGTATGCACATGTATCTCATGAATATTCACTAGGCATATCCTGAAACCAAACTGGTTTGTGGCTTTTTGGAATTGCAGTTTGAAATCTTGTGATGTTTGCCTCATTATAAATGTAAATCATTTTAGCCTTCTTTTGTATGTGTGTCCTTCCCCAATAATGTTTTTATTTCATGTCCTTTCACACCAAATAATCAGGACATGCCAGGGAAGGTATATGAACTTCGACACGGTGGGGTTTTTTTTTATCCATGGCATATGGGGAGGAGCAGCCTTAGTGGTGAGAGCAGTGCACTGAGAAATCCTGCTGCTCCTTGTTAGGTTGGCAGTCACCTAACACTCCTTGCTTCAGTTACAAACTTACCAGTGGTATTCAGCCTGCAGCCCTTGGTGATTTTAAAGTCACTGATTCCCATGTGCATGTCCTCCTGTCAAATCTGCTTTTACCAAATAATATATGAACAGATTATTGGCTTTTATGAACGTGCACACATACTCATGTCCATATCCTAATTTACCTGCATATTTAGCGCATCAATGTAAGCTCCGTAGGGTAGACATTATCAACGTGGGCTATTGTTAAGATGTGTTAATTTACTGTTAACCCCAATTATTAATAGCTAGGTCTCATTGCATAAAATGAGACCTATGCTAAAATAACACGAGGTAGTGGTAAATTAACATGTCTTATCAGTAGCCCATGTTGATAATTTCTCCCCTTAGTGTGAAGTGTTGTAGTCTCTGGTAACCAGAGCTGATATTGTGATGTCATAATGCCTCATTCCACCAACACCTAAGAGCCAACCTTATCAGTGATGTCACAATGGCTCGACTGTCGTATGCTTGGGTCACTTTACCCCCTTAGTGTGAAGAGTTTCAGTCTCTGATAACAAGAGCTGATATTGTGATGTCATAATGCCTCATTCCACCAATGTCTGAGCCGACCTCAAGGGCTTGACTGCCCTATACTTGGCTTACTTTTATTACATATAGAAGTGATTTTGATTTCTAGAGACATTTCTTTTTATTTTTTTATTAAGGGGAAAGTTATCAACATGGGCTACTCCTAAGATGTGTATTTTACCACTAACTCATGCTGTTTTAGCACAGGTCCCATTTTATGCAATGAGACCTATCTTACACAGTAGGCCTGCTCCCAAACAAGCATAAATGTCAATACCCACAATTAACTATTTCTGTAGGATTTGAGTTGGTATTTAAGAAAGACACATAGGCTAAAAATAGGTGCCATCTCCATCTCCTAACCTAAGCACTCTATGTTAAAATCGCCTTCTTTTCTCAGTTGCCCATTGATCCTCAAATTTAACATCTATTCAGTCATTACATTACACTGTGTATGATAAGGTGATTTGGGTAAGATAGATATCTGGCTTATTTTTACATACTATGACCAAAGAGCACTTTATGGGGCTCTTTCGCTAAAGTGCAGTAAGTGCAAAGCCTGCCCAATAAATGCAGGGGGCAAGCCCAGCATCTGTCCTGCAATTACTCAACAGGGCAGATGCTGGGCTGTAGATTACATGCAGTATTTGATAACATGGGAGTAGCTTAATGGTTAGTGCAGTGGGCTGAGAGCCTGGGAAACCAGGTTTGATTCCCACAGCAACTCCTTGTGACCTTGGGCAAGGTACTAAACCCTCTATTGCCCCAGGTAAAATATTTGGATTATGATCCCACTAGGAACAGAGAAAGTGTGGTACCACCTTTATGTGGTTGTACCACAGAAAGGTGGAATATCAAATCCATGAAACATGAATCATTGTGCTGGTCCGCTCCCAAAAATAGTTTAATAAATACATCACTGCTGCAGTGGTGCCTCCCCCCATCTGAGACATCCCCCAGCTACTGATCTACCTCCCTCTCTCGACACTTCTGATTCTCTTGACACCCCTTGCCACTTCCAGGTCTCCACTGACACAGCAACCACACCTCACATCCTTCCAAACTCCCCACACACTCCAATCTGCACCCCCTCCTTACGTGACAAAGCCCACACACATTCAATGCCCCCTTGGAAAAGCTTACCACCCAAGAGAAGCCCAGCCCCTCAAGTCTCACCCTCCTTCCACCCCCTTACCCCTCCCATGACCTACCCCAGAGTTGGCAGTGGTCCAGGGCAGCACCAATTCCCCTCCACTAGGGATCAATGGGTGCCATTTTGCACCAGGAGCTAGAGGGGACATGAGCAGATGGAGACCACTCCTGCCTCATCTCATTAGACCACAAAGGATGGACCCCAGGTAAGTCCCAGGGTTTCACGGAGAGAGGGGCAGAGTGGGTGGGAGGACCATCAGAAGAGTTCCGATTTGGTTCTCAGGGGATGTGGGATGGGCGGGAGGAGCACTGAGGGGGGTTGGATTTGGTTCTTAGGAGGAGCATGAGGGGGTACTAATTTGTGCAGGAGGATCAGACTGGGAGGTGGGGGAGGGGGAGAGCAAAAGATTACCTGCTACAGCAGCTTCACCAAGGCAGTAAGTGCAGCTCCACTATCAGCTGTCATGAAAGCTAGTATGTGGTACTGTTCCAAGCACTAGCTGCCACAGCAGGCCACTCCTCCGCTCCGACCCATCCATCTTACACCCACTCATCTCCTTTTACTCATGTTAAGCAGCTAGAGCAGGCTTTTGCCATGCTGGCTGATTTTAATGAGCAGTAGGTGTTAGCACAGGTTCGCATGAATATCTACCATGTAGTAAAACCCATGCTAACTGCTTAGCAACGTTGAGTAGAAGCGCCCCCGAATGAGAGCAGAAAAGGACCATTCAGGTCAGTTTGCCTTGCCATCCAGTCCACAATGCTATGGATTCATCCTAATTGCCAAAAATTGCATGAGACCAGTTCTGAGATTTTTCCTTTCAAAGAGCCATCTTTTATGTCTTTCTTCTTTGTGTTCCACCATCTTGGATAGAAATGCCGCTATCATTGTCCTAAATTTGTGCTATATTTCTAACATTGTGTTTTATTGTGATTTTATGTCATTTTCATGGTGAACTGCTCTGAATCGCAAGTTGTCCAAAACAGAAGGTATAGAAATTCCTAAAGGACAAGTCCATAAACCACTACTAAATGGACTTGGGAAAAATCCACAATTCCAGGAACAACATGTATAGAATGTTTGTACATTTGGGAAGCTTGCCAGGTGCCCTTGGCCTGGATAGGCCGCTGTCATGGACAGGATGCTGGGCTGGATGGACCCTTGGTCTTTCCCAGTGTGGTATTACTTACGTAATTTCATTGATTGTATTAGGTTTCGGAAGGTTTCCCTTGGGAAGAAAGGTTTTTTTTTATTCATTTAAGTTTCCACATTGAGTAGAACATTTTCTTTATTACGGAGTTTACTTGGTTCTCAAGAGTAAGAGTGTTACCACTAGGTCTTCTAATATTTCATATTAACATTTTTTTTGTCATTCATACATACAATACCAACATCCATTGTTGAATCAGGCAAATGTGGTGGTGAACATTTATTTATTCATTTATTCTATAATACTAGAACAGGACCATTCTATGCAGTTAAGTGCATTTTGCTGGGGAAAGCTTTCTGCTCATTCCATTTTTAATAACTTTAGATTCATACCCTCAAAAAGCATCTGCTGTTTTCTTTATCTGGGTTTACATTTACTGAAAGTAATGTGAGAGGCTGATATTGAAAGGGTGGCTGCTTCTCACTTTGAGAGTTAGACCCTTCAAACGGACTCTGAAAATTTACTACAGTTGAGCACCAAAATTTATGCTCAGAATTTCATTAAACTTCTAAATGTAGAGTTCAGTTGAGGTGGGGATTTATTTATTTATTCGGATTTATTAGCCACATTTATGAAGAGATTCACCCAAGGCAGAGAATTTAGAAGTTCATATTGGAAGAGTCACTTTCCCCTGGTATTTTACAAAAGACTCTGCCACATACAGAACCTCTCATAAAATACATTTTAGGATGTACAGCACTGCCTACATATTTTCCAGCACATCCCTTGGGGAGCAGTGATTTTGTAAAGTGAGGAAAAAGAGCATCCTGTTCTGCCCCATTTTTGCATGGGTCAACTTTTTAAAATCACTGCTCCCGACACCATTGATCCCACTTGTCTCTCAATCATCTCTTGTGCCGGCAGCATAGTCCCTCACCCTTTGACAACAATCTCCCTCACCACCACCCAACATCAATCCCCAACAGAAATCCATCTGATAGCAATTCCCCCAAACTTGATCCACCTCAAGACAGCAAGCCCCCCACCTACTGCATCATTCTCCCTGACAGCAGTCCCTCCTGACATTAGTCTCCCTGACATGCAGCCCCCCACTCTTCCTAGACAACAAGCCTCCCAGTTCCATCCCAAGCTCTTACTGGAAGTCCTTGGAGGTTGAGTGTGAGCAGGAGTGATCCCAGTCAGTGGCGTAGCCATAGGTGGGCCTGGGTGGGCCAAGGCCCATCCAGTTAGGGCTCAGGCCCACCCAACAGTAGCACACGTTTAGCAGTAGCTGTTAGGGATCCCAAGCTCCGCCAGCTGAAGACTTCATCCTGATGGTAACAAAAACACTGCTCTCCACGATACTGGCACCTGCGCATTCTCACTTTTCAGCACATGCCTGCTGCAGGCTGCCAAGGTGGAGAGAAGCATTGTCCCGCCAGCTGAGATATTTTTGGTGGGGGGGGGGGGGGGGGAGAGAGCACTTGGTGCCCACCCACTTACTCCTGCTCCATTCAGGCCCATGTTTAAACTGGCACTGCTGATATCTAATGGTAGCATTGCACTACTACAGCTAGGTGGAAGGAGTGGGTGAGGGTGTTGGCCTTTGCATCTGCCCCTTCAAGATGACACTTATACATACCTTGGGCAGGTGTAAAACCAACCAGGAATATTTTGGTCTACTTGTCTATTCCCCTTGTAAAACTGGAACTGCATACGTAGATTTTCAGCCCCCCTAAATGCACCCTATGAATGCCCTCAACATGCCCCTTTAGAATCTGTACATGGTATGGTTTGGCACATGTAAATAGTGGCTTTCTAAATCACTATTTCCACATATAGCCCATCTACATGTGTGAAAGTTGCTACTTGCACATGGAGATGCTTCTAACATATGAGCCTTAGGGGCCCTTTAACTACGGTGAGGGAGAGCTAACCCATGGGTAACGCACACCAAATCGGTACTAGCCCGGCGGTAATTCTGAGTTTGGCGTGCGCCGAATCCCATAGTAGAAAATAATTTTCTATTTTCTACCGCAGGGGGTGTTCCTGGCAGCAATCAGCAGTTGGTGTATGTTGCATGGTTACTGCGTGGGTAGCACATGAACTCTTACCGCTAGGTCAATGGGTGGCGGTAAGGGCTTAGGCTGTAAATAATCACATGCTAGTTTTAATTTCAGCGCATGCCCATTTCCCAGCCCATTAAAAAAAGTCCTTTTTCCCAGCCACGGTAAAAAAAAAATGGCCCAGCAAGCACCCAAAACACGTGCCCACACTACTGCAGGCCATTTTTTTACCTTGGCTTTGTAAAAGGACCCCCTATGATCTTAAAAATTGGAGGCAACAAGGATGTATTTAAGTGAGGGGAAAAAGTTAGGAGCTTAGCGCTGATTTTCAGTACTATGTACCTATTTCTAGGCAAGTGGACTGTAAAGTTAAATTCAGTAGCATAGAAGCCCTTTTGCTAAAGAGCATTGAGTCCTAATGCACTGATTAGCATGCCAAAAAAAGGCTTACCACAAAATGTGCTAGTGTTTTGTAGTAATTTGGCTATGACTGCACATTAATTGCACGTTATTTAATTTTTCCAATTTTTTTCAGGAGGGGTGTGGCATAGGCAGGGAATGAGCATGTAAGCATTATCCAGCTAGTTCGTTCTGATTAGCGCACACTAACTGGATAATGCAGACTTAAAGCAGAAGCACGTAACACCTCCTAAATAGGAGGCAGCAAGATTTTGCAAGTCCTGCACACTAATTGAAATACTAGCACGGAACCTGCAAAAACAATTATTTAAAATGCCCTATATACTGCCATGGAAGATCTGGAAAGTCCCATGTTAAAAGATGTTTCTGATCAAACTTGGGAATAAAATTGAGGGCACGGAGGGACAGTTTTTGCTAGACCATCCACGGGCTTTTGCCTCTTTGAGTACTCCTGCAACTCTGCTATGCAGAAAGCTGAGTTTGGTAGCTCGAAAGTGTATAATGCAATATTGGACCTCTTCAGAAGCGCCCGCTTACTGGCATTGGCGTAATCAGGTGCACCTTTTAGCATCTTGGGAGGCTAGAGATTCCAAGATGTCGCCTAAACGTAGAAAACAATTTCTTCAGATCTGGATGCCTTATCTTCAGATTCTAAGTCCAAGGGGTCGGAGTTTACTTATTAATGCTTGTTGATCTTGGTTGTGGAGTGGGTGGGGGGGGGGGGGGGGGGGGTTCCACCTCCTCTCTGCTTTGTAATAAGCTGCTTTCCATAGAGTACAGAGGTCACCACATAATCTGTAGCCTGCTAAACAGTTCTGGATTGTTGGTACTGTTGTTCTTCCTTGAATTTATACGGAGTTTTTGGAATTTGAGTGGTACAGGGGTGGGATGAAGGGGATGGGAAGGGGAGGGGAGAGATGGGGGGGGGTATGGGTAGTTTATAAGCTGTATGGTTCATGCATAGTATTTTATTGTTTGTAAGTTGGCATTATTGTGTATGCTTACTTTGAGTTATCAATAAAATTTATTTATAAATTAAAAAAAAAAAAAAAGATGTTAAGCCCAGATCTTAATGTGTTTTAGTAAAACGACCTCACACTTTTTTGTCGTTTTTGTTGGGCGGGGAAAAAACCTAAAGTAAATCAAGATTTACTAGTTGGGAGTTGGAGACAGGGTGGTATAGGTTTCCCAGATTTGTTCTTATACAATCAAGCATGTTTGCTGCGCCATCTGGGGGACTGGTTGGAATCCACTCAATTTTATACACCCACAAACTTAGAACAAGCTTTATTTGCCCCTTATGATATAATGGCGCTTCTGCACCTGCCTCATAATAAAATACCCCCCAGGCTTAAAAACAGTGTTTTGTTGCAGCCGCTTCGTGAGGTGTGGCATTGGTGGGTGCGTCATTTAGGGGGAAAACCCCATATCACTGATTTATTACCAATTATGGGAAATGTCATGTTTCCAGCAGGAATGGACAATCCAATTTTTGGCACCTGGGCACAGAAGGGAATTGTGCAATTAGAGCATTTGCTGCAAGATGATGGGGAGGAGTTGCCATTTGAAGCTATACAGGACAGGGTGGGAGTGGCCTGGGGTAATAGGTTTGCATTTGCACAAGTCAAGCATTATATGAAGTCCTTGCATCAGGCCTCCTTGAGGGGCCGTTGGGGGAACCGGATTCGTGGTTTTTTTGAAGAGCTGGTTCCTGATAGGCATTTGGTTTCTGATTTGTATGGGGCTCTGGTTCGGCGTATACCACAGAGAAGGTATGAGGGCCTCAAGCATAAATGGGAGCAAGATTTGGGATACTCCTTGACATCATGGAATGTGGAGGCTACTTTACTAGGATTAAGGCGGTTAGTAAAGGATGAAAGATTAAGAGAATGTGGGTACAGGATAGTCCTTCGGGGTTATATGACCACAGCGCAGCGGGCTCACGTGTTGGGTTTGGTTAGTACTGCCTGTTCCAAATGTGGGGGGGTTCCAGGCTCCTTCTACCATGCATTGTGGCAATGCCCAAAAGTGCGTGCATTTTGGCAGCGGATACGAGGGTTTCTGATCAGACTAGGATATAAAATACAGGGAACGGAGGGCCAGTTTTTGCTTGATCGACCAAGAGCTTTTTCCCCTTTGTGTGCTCCAGCAACTCTGTTATGTAGAAAGTTGTGTTTGGTGGCTCGAAAGTGTATAATGCAATATTGGACCTCATCGGAAGCACCTGCCTACTGGCATTGGCGCAATCAGGTGCACCAATTAGCTTCTTGGGAGGCTAGAGATTCAAAATCATCGCCTAAATGTAGGAAACAATTTCTTCAGATATGGATGTCTTATCTTCAGGTGCTCAGCCCAAGGGGTAGAAGCTTGCTTATTAATGCTCATTGAGGATGGTATGACATGGTTCTGATGTATTTACCTGTAACCACTCAGTTAGCAGTAAGTAGGTTCCCAAGACTAAGTACTAGGAGGGAGGAGGGGTTGGAGGGGGTGTGGGGGGGGGGGGGAGGGAACTTTACATGTTGTATATGTAAAAATATATGTCTGTACGATGTTATGTTACGTTGTTTATCTTTGTTATAACAATCAATAAAACTTAAATTAAAAAAAAAAAAAAAAAACGACCTCACAGTTTGTAGAAGCAGTCTTCAGTGCAGTCTCATACCACAAACCCAGTGCATTTTGGTACTTGTAGTGCTGATATCAAAAAATGAAGCAGGACTTACACCATGGTGCACTGGGATATACATTCAGAAACCAGGAATAGCCCCAGAGCCATTTGGGTGGATAAGATAGTGATTTTCTTAATGTAAAATACACCCATATTTCTACAGTACCATTTGGCACATTCTGTAATTTTATAGACAATTTTCATACAAGAAATGTATGACAAGAAAATTATGATCAAAGCCTGAATGCTATCAGAGAATGTAAAGGTAAATTGCACTTACATTATCTCCCGTTTATCTTTCTCATACTCAAGGTTTTGTTTCGTTCTTTCTGGTCCATAAAAAATGGATTGCTTTTTTCAAACCACATCAACATTACTAATAGCCATTCCCATTAGTCAGTTCTGTAATATCATTAGATTGCAAATGTAAACCACATGGGGATGGAATGCCATGAAATATTAACTTCCTCAAACAATATAATTGAGATGGTACTGATACCATACATTTTTATTGACAAATGCACACTATTATGTTGATCTTGCCACCTCTCTAGCTGCTTGACATCATGTAAAAACACAAATTAATGCATTAGCAATACAACAGTTGGAAATAGTTTGGCCATTTTGGTTCAGGTAGCTCTATACCTGCAGCTTTATTCCCCATGCTGGAAGTCAGTCTATAAGTCTCCATCAATATTCTACTGCAGTTTGAAGTTGTGGTGTGTATTGATGCAGGGTAATCGCTCGGCACAGAAGAAGACATGAAAGACAACCAAAAATATGAAGGCAGGTAGAGACCGTAAGGTTCATATAGTTTGCCCAATTTATTTCCTGGTGCACTACCATAGATTCCAGTTGACCCCTGGTCTGTGCAATTGGGGATCTTCCATGGTTATCCTACACTACCTTAAATTTTTTTTGTTTGTTTACACTACCTCCTTCAGAAATCTATTCATGCATTCAGCAGCAATTTAACCAGAGCTGATATTGTGATGTCATAATGCCTCATTACACCAGTGCCTAAGAGCCTTCATCAGTGATGTCACAATGGTTTGACTATCCTATACTTGGCTCACTTTTATTACATTTAGCAGTGATTTAAGCAGAGCTGATATTGTGATGTCATAATGCCTCATTCCAAGGTCTAAGAGTCAACCTCATCAGTGATGTCACAATGGCTCAACTGTCCTATACTTGGCTCACTTTTATTACATATAGCAGTAATTTCGATTTTTAGAGCCATTTCTTTTTCTTTAAGGAGAGACGTTATCAATGTTGAATCCTATTGAAATGTGATATTTTACTGTTAACCTCAGTTATTAGTAACTCTGTCTCATATAAAATAGTACCTGTGCTAAAATAGCATGATTTAATTGTAAAGTAACACATCTTGGAGGGAATATATCAATGTGGGATACGTTGCTATTTTACTGATAACCCCAGTTATTGGTAACTAGGTCTCATTGCATAAAATGGGGCCTGTGCTAAAGTGGTAAAATAACACATCTTAACAGTAGCCCATGTTGATGGGGTCTTTTAGCTCCAAATACAAAATGTTTATAAAAAAGAAAAGAAACCGTCCTCCTTCCCTGTCCCGCTCTGCTGCTACTGCTGCTGCTGCCTGTGCCATTGCCTAGTATCTGCAGGACCTGCTACTGCTCATCCTGCTGTTTTGGTTCCTCTCACCCTTCTCTGTTGCTACTGCTTCCTTCACCACTACTCTTCCTGCTCTCCTCTGTCCAGTGGGTTATTTCAGCCCCAAGCAGTGCTATTGCAAGAGCTTTGCAAGTGATGTGTCTGAATAGGGCAGAAATATGGAGGGTGCACCTGGGTATATACCACAAGCTGCAGTATAGCCTGTAAAACAAGCCCAAATAAAGATTGGGGTAGTTTTATTTCCAGGAGAATCAGGCTGACAAGCCATGACCCAGTGCTGCTGGGTCCTCTGTTCCCTCTAAGCTGTGTGGGAGTCCACCTAGAGTCCTACCAGTGGGGTGTGCTATTTCACTATTACATTTTCAATAATGAGGGACAGGCAGGCTCTGCAGAACTCCAGGGAACCTGCTTGTCCCAAGCGACTGAATACATAATATTGAAGCACCTCTACCCCTCCACTGGCGGCAATGCAATTGGAGGACTCCCGTACAGTTTAGAGGGAGCAGTGGCAGGGTCATCTTTTAAAGAGACCAGCAATCTGCCAAAATTGTAGGCTCCTGTACACTTCCCAACACAAAGTCCCTGTTGCACCCAATCCCATCCAACCCCTCAAAATAGTGCCCCCCAAAGAGGTATCCTCATCCGAAAGGTCCCCCCCCCCCCAGTTGCTCCTGCCTTTGCCAATGCTGGGATCCAAAATGGCAAAGGCGACCCCTAGTGGTGTTCTTATATGGGCCTTATATGAATATGTGACTCCATCCCCTAGCAATAGTACCACTCCTGCTCACCCAATAGACCCCAGGGATTTTTAAAGTTACAAGTGGGGGGGGGGGGGGGCATATCTTCAGTGGGTGAGGAGACCGTGAGAGGTTATTTTAGACTTGGGGAACAGGTCTTCCAGGGGGTTACACCTGCTTGGGGACACTATGGGGGGAGGCTTGATTGGAGGGGGCCCACCTGGGGCTTTGTGTTGGGGAGGAACAGGCAGATGCCTACAATTTTGGCAGGTTGCTGCCCATTTTCAGAAAGCCCTGCAGCATTGTGCCACTGCTCGTTAGTCCAATAGCAATGCTGAGTGAGGTGGCTCGCAGAAACCTGCAGAACTGAGATGCCTACATTGGTGACTACTGGGGTAAATCAAAGTGCAGTAAAAACCCACCTTTCACCACATGTTGATAGTTTCCCCATTCAGTAGGGGGTGTTAGGCAGTGGTGTAGCCATGGGTGGCCTTGGGAACCTGGGCCCCTCACTTTGGGCTTAGGTCCCTTCCGAAATCATGGCATTGAATGCATGGCTGGCAGGGATGCTCAAGCCCTGTCTGCCAAAGGGATTCACCACAGGAACCCCTGCCCATGCTGCATGTGCAGCAGAAACTCAGCGGGGTGCTCCAGCCACTGATGCTGGCAGTCCTGAGCATGCTCAGTTCATGAAATTGAACTGAGCATGTGCGGAAGTGCTGGAACAGCCTTCTTGCTTCATTGTTCTTCAAGCAGCACAGCCCCATCTTCTGTTGGCGGGGCTTGAGCATCCCTATCAGCAAAAGTATGATAGGGGACGGGGGCAGCACGACAGCGAGGGGGGAAGGGGGAAGGACTGACAGTCAATGCTTGGCCACCCCCAGCCCACTTCTAGCCCCCCCCCCCCCTGAAAATCTAATTCTGGCTACACCCCTGGTGCTAGGAGGCTGCAAATGAGTTGATGGGGGTACAAAGTTAAAGGTTCACTTAGAGCGATGTATACATCTGCACCGGTTGTACTGAAATGGCTAATGCAAAACTTTCTGGATTACTGTAAGAATGTAATGTGCCCATAGAAGTACAAGAGACTGGCTTGTTTAGCATGGTATTCTCAAGACGGGCAGTGGTGCGGCGCTTTAGAGAATCTTCCGATACACACAGATGCCGACACAATTCTTCATTTACCTATGCAAGCTATTAAATATGCTTTGACTGATATTCCTGTTAATGTTCCAGAACAAGTTAAAAAGTGGTTTGAAAGGGATGTCATGGACAGATGATTAAAGGCAATGGTTGCAGTTAAAGAATCAGATGGAAAACTGATAGTTGAACTTAATAATGGAAATATGCAAATTAATGCAAAAATGAAGAGAGCATGGGTTTACACTGTCACAGAGAGTCTTGCAAAATTGTATCAGATATGCGTACACTGTCTAGAAACACAAAAGTCTGAGATGAGAACAGAACAGCCACTTTCTCATATGAAGTTGCAGTGTGAGAGGATGGGGAGGGGGGGGGGGGGGGGGGGAAGAGGGCCTCCTTTCTGTGTGTACCGCTAAGGGTAGGAATGAGCATGAGAGGAGATGGAGACGATGGATCCTTTGTTAAAATCATTTCTATTCTGCCCATTGTGGATTACAGCAAACAACAATCAGAAACATTAAAAACCAATCAAAAACACTAACAGCTTACTAGCAGCAAAAAAATAAAATCCAGAAATAAGACGATTATCCTACAATGAGAAGACAAAAGATCAGTTTCAAGTTGAAGGAAAGTGAGCAAAGCGTTCCACAATCTGAGATCAGGTTTTTTCTGAGGAATAGAAGCAAACCTGGATGGGGTTGATATTCAGGCTGCGTGGTGACCGTATTAATTTATACACTACTACCAGCAATGAAGATAATAAAATATAAAATTTATCAGAATTGATCACGGTTAAATATTGGGGACTGATGATGAGACCTGTGAGGAGTTGGGCAGTGTTTCTTGCATGAAACGAGTCACTGCCGAGGTCTCAATTCATAGATCACTAGACTCCTGCCTATGTATATGTGGTAACTGTGCTGGGTTGTTTGACATTATTAGCAATGAAATGAATGCATTTATTCAGTAAAAAGAGCATGAAACATGCAGTCTGCTAACAAGATGGCTAAAACCCAGACTGTGGGGAGCTATGAAAAGTCTCACAATTTAAACAAACGGCCTCAAAACTCAAGGAGTAATGGTCTGACCAAACGTGTCCGTCTATTCCCAAATGGATTCCCAGATATTATCATTGGCCCTCATTAAATTATCTATCGTAAGAAAAAAGGGAGCAACAAAAAAAAAAAACTCCCGACAAGGGCCACTTGTTTCATGATCCTTGGGGTTTTGGACAGCTGGAAATATTTCATATTCTGCAGCACTTGAAGAGAGTTTCCTTTATGCACTGCAATAGCAGCAATTGGAGGAGCTGATATTGGGAAAAGCTAAGTACTTGTGGGACTTCTTTTTTGATATGCCATGAACTACCAGTGGTGTTTGTTGGAACTTTGGGGATTTGATGTGGATATTTTTGTTTTTTGATGACTAAAACAAACTGTGTAGGTTTTGGCTATTTTTCTCCAGTTTTTTAGTTAGCAACCGTTTTCTCCGTTTTTGGAGGTTTTTTTTTTTTGTTGTCTCTTTTTTTCTGTGGCCAATCCAGGTCACAAGTACCTAGTAGAAACCCAAACAGTAGCACGATTCCGGAATCCCAGAGTAACAAGATTCCAGAATCTCAAAGCATGGCAGGATTCCGGAATCCCAAAGAGTAGCAACATTCCATGCTACCAATCCCAAAGCAATGTCTGTGGTCCCTCAAAGACATAGCAATGGAAAACACCAGATGTAATCGTTGGTCAGCATGACTCTGCATATCCCCAGGAAAAAGGTATAAGATTGTCTCCAAATAACATCAAGGGGAAGAAGATGAAGTAAAGAAGAGAGAGAGAAATCTGGCATTTGGCCAGCCCAGCTGGCCACCCACTAATGGCTTATTAAAGAAGTGCCCCCCCTGCTTGCATGTTGACCCTCCTGGAAAGAGCTACCTTTGCTGACCTGCCTGGGGTTCCTTCATCTGCCTTCCCGAGAGGAGATATACACTTGCCATCGCAACTTTGGTGCTTCTGTCTACAACAGCTACCGGACTACTCCTGGATCAAGTGTCCATGACTGGGTAAAAGTGTTGTCATCTGTCAGGTTAAACAGCGTTCTCTATGTGTCTTGGAAGTCAGATGTTCTATAATTTCTAGAACTAGGAGCTAGTTTTCCTTGCCCTGCCTTGACAGATCCATAAAGTCATTGTTCTACCATCATTTGGGTAATTCTGCATAAGTGCAGGGTCTGTAAATTTGCATTGCTATTATTGCTGCCAGTATGGTTAATAAACAGCTTTTCTATTTTTATAATAACATCTGAGCCTTGTGTCCTTTCATAAGTACATAAGTATTGCCATACTGGGAAAGACCAAATGTCCATCAAGCCCCCAGCATCCTGTTTCCAACAGTGGCCAATCCAGGTCACAAATACCTGGCAAGATCCCAAAAAAGTACAAAACATTTTATACTGCTTATTCCAGAAATATTGGATTTTCCCCATCCATTTAATAACGGTCTATGGACTTTTCCTTTAGGAAGCCGTCCAAACCTTTTTTAAACTCCGCTAAGCTAACCGCCTTTACCACATTCTCTGGCAACAAATTCCAGAGTTTAATTACACGTTGAGTGAAGAAAAAGTTTCTTCGATTTGTTTTAAATTTACTACATTGTAGCTTCATTGCATTCCCCCTAGTCCTGGTATTTTTGGAAAGCGTGAACAGACGCTTCACATCTACCCGTTCAACTCCACTCATTATTTTATTGACCTCTATCATATCTCCCCTCAGCCGCCTTTTCTCCTAGCTGAAGAGCCCTAGCCACTTTAGCCTTTCCTCATAGGGATGTCGTCCCATCCCCTTTATCATTTTTGTCGCCCTTCTCTGCACCTTTTCTAATTCCACTATATCTTTTTTGAGATGCGGCGACCAGAATTGAACACAATATTCGAGGTGCGGTCATGTCAGTATTTCACTGGGCTAGGGTGAGCTTGGGTAGCGCTGTCTAGTGGAACGTATAATTTCACATATCTTCCAGTGTGCTATTTTCACGTGTGCATATGCCCCTTCTTTGCCTGTCTCTATGGGAGGCATGGTAATATGTGTTTTATCCACACAATTATATAATAGAGTATTAGCATAACCTGGTTTTGGCATGCTTAACATTTATGGACCAGCAATAACACCAGCCAAAGATGTGACATAATTGCAAACATGTACATGCAGCGAGGACACACATAACTTACATGTGTACATAAGTTGCATGTGTAAGAGAGAACCCTGCCTATGCTCCTCCCCCTTCATTTACACCCTGTGGTGCTCATTTTCAAAAGAGAAAAACATCTGAAAAGCTCATAAAGCGGCAAAAGGATTTTTTTTTTTTGCAAAAATGTCTGTTGCAGACTCTGATTTGAGACACTTTTCTCCGCAGTTTATCCAAATTTCAAGGTTTTGTGTTGGCGGCATGTTTTGGGTGGGACTTGGGCATTCCCAAAAGTTAGATGTTCTTCTGCCATAAAGGAACAAAGCAAAAATATCTGCGGTAAAAATTGAGACGGTTTTGTCTAGACCTGTTTCATACACAACTAAGATACAAAGGGTGCCCTAAATGATCAGACGACCAATGGAGAGATTAAGGCACAACCACCATTGGTCACTGATCCCCTTCCACCTTCCAAAGATCAGGCTTTATAACACCTTCAGATATGATGGCCATTCTTATTAGAGCAGCAAGTTGATCCCAGAAATAGACTAGTGGTCAGTTCAGTGGACAGTAGGAAAGGGGATTCAGAGCAATATCCCACTCTAACTGGTACACTTGTAGTGGAAAGTGTGAGCCGTCCAAAAACCACAGATATTATTATTATTATTATTTATTGCATTTGTATCCCACATTTTCTCACCCATTTGCAGGCTCAATGTGGCTTACAATGTATAGTTATGGCTTCCGCCATACCAGATTGGATAACAGTTGGTATTATAAAGAGAACATGGATGACATAATAAGATTAAGCAAACAGGTATGAGGGAAGACAAATCCAGGTATAGGTAAGGTGGGGGAATTTTACATTTACAGTTATTGACCATTGTGGTATGCCTTGTTGAAGAGGTAGTAGGTCTTCAGAGATTTACGAAAGTTGGTTAGTTCGTGAATGGTTTTTAGGGTTAGCGGCAATGCATTCCATAGCTGCGTGCCCAGGTAGGAAAAACTTGACGCATGCGTTAGTTTGTATTTTAGTCCTTTACAGTTGGGGAAGTGAAGATTCAGGAATGTGCGGGATATATCTGCTTTACCTACATATAGGTGAAACCTGCAGGCTTAAGGGTTATTGTAGTGGTGCACAGTAAGGTACAGTTGGGTTTTTTTTCTGTTCCTGGAGGTTTCACAATACAATATAAGGGGGTTATGGTGAAAGTTGTATCTGGGACCTTTTATATGATGTGCCCCCTAGGTTGCCCCACTGCTCTGCTGGGATATCTGTTTAGCTAGTGTACTAAAAGTGCTGACCCCCAGACATCCCAATGATTTGTTTTTGTGTGTTTTTCCCTAGGACATTTTTTTTAAAATGGTACCTAAAGAAAGACACACTGAACACAAAAATGTTTAGAAAATGGCCATTTTTGAAAAAATAAAATCACTCTATTCATCAATTGATTTTTGAACATTTTTCACAAAATGTCCCAAATCAGACAGTGTCATAACAAAAATCCTCCTCCATGTCACTTATGCGCACCATTACAGAATATTGCTGTGGTGCCTAACTGGCACTTTCACAGGTATGTGTGCACTTGCACGAGTAAATGCTAGGACAGTATACATTTATGTGCACAAGTGACCTTGGGCCCTCTTTTGGTGCTTTGAAGTGTCTTGGAGTACCATTGCCTTGGTTGCTGATACAGCAAGTCTGAATAAAAATGGATGAAAACCTCCCACTGTTAGAGTGCAAAATTATATATTACTAGTAAAAAAGGCCTGTTGCTGACACAAATGAAACGGGCGCTAGCAAGGTTTTCCTCGGAGTGTGTATGTTTGAGACAGTGTGTGTGAGAGTGACTCTGTGAGAGAGAGAGAGAGTGTGAATGTGCCAGTGTGTGTGTGTGACAGAGAGAGAGAGAGAGACTGGGTGCGAGTATGTGTGTGAGAGAGAGTGTGTGTGTGTGAGCATGAGAGTGTGTGCCAGGGCCCTCCCTCCCTCCCAGTTCCAGGGTCCCCCCTCCCTCCCACCCTCTGAGCTCCAGGGTCGTCCCCCCTCCCTCCGAGTTCCAGGGTCGTCCCCTCCTTCCCTGCCTCCGAGTTCCAGGGTCGTCCCCTCCCTGCCTCCCTCCGAGTTTCAGGGCCCCCTCCCTCCCCTGCATTATGCTCTCTCCCCTGCATTCATCCATATGCAGGCAACGTCCTCTGTGCCCTGCCCCCTCCATCCATCCATGTGCAGCATCTCTCCCCTGCCCCGTCCACCTCCCTCCCATTTCCAGGGTCCCCCCTCCCTCTGTCCCTCCGGCCTTCCCTCCGAGTTCCAGGGTCCCATGGAACTGGGAGGGAGGGGGGACGGAACACGTTGGAGGAGTGACGTCAGCAGGTGGTTACAATCCCAGTGACACACATTGGAATGTTTGAGGAGAATGTTGGAGGAGTGATGTCAGTAGGTGGTTACGATCCCAGTGAGACACATTGGAATGTTGGAGGAGCAAATTATTATATTAGATATGCAGGCATCTTTTCTGTCCCTATTGGGCTAACAATGTAAGTTTTTGTACCTGGGGCAATAGAGGATTAAGTGACTTCTCAGAGTCACAAGGAACTGCAGTAGGGGCACAAGGCATCTGATGATGATTGCTCGGGTACTGCCGATATTCAATGGTGGTACCAGGATAGATACCCAGGAAACTTAGGAGAGCCTTTTTTCTGTCCTAAGTTAGCTGGATAAGTATTCAGGTACTACCACAATATCGGTGGTGCCCATGTAACTCCCAGCACTATTCTGATTCCATGTCTCCACTGCTCTGGCACTGCCCAGATAGCGCTGTGGCTGTCACAGCTGATATTCAATGATACTATCTGGTTAAGTATCACTGACTATCAGCACCTTGCCCAGTCAGCCTGGTGATAAGAGCACTGGACTTGACATACAGGGCTACCCAATCCAAATCCCACTGCACTCCTAGTGATCATGGGCAAATCCCTTAACCCTCCATTACATCAGGTACAAAATTAGATTGTGAGCCCTCTAGGGACAGAGAAATACCTAGTGTGCTTGAAAGTAACTCTTGATGAGCAGGGCCACCGAGAGACAAAGCTGGGCCCGAGGCAAACGCCTCCCTGGGCCCATGCACCACCCCCAGGCCCAGGCCCCACCCCCCGGGCCTGCTTACTTGATTGTCTTCTGTCCTGCTAGCTCCACTGTGCTGCACATGTCCTTCTTCCTGCCACATCCAAACAGGAAGTACTTTACACAGGAAGCGGGATGCGACAGGAAGAAGGACCTGTGGTTGGCAGAGCAGAGCTAACACTGATAACGCGATAGCTCTGCTCTGCGGCACACAGGAGCAGGAGAGCCATGTCAGCGCCAGGCGGGGGCCAGGCCCCCCCTTGTTGGTGAGCCCTGGGTAATTTTGCCTCCCCTCCCCTTGGCAGCACTGATCATGAGCTACTACTGAAAAAAGGTGTGAGCAAAATCCAAGTAAATACTGAACCAGATAGAAACCTCTCCCATCTGTTTCACTAGTACTAAATATCAACCCCAAAGAGGACAGTGTTACCAGACAATAGTGATGAACAATAAAATCCTTTACTCGGGACATTATGACAACAGTTCTCTAGACTGGTTCCTCATTCTAGGTACCCCAATACTAGTGTCAATTCTAAATTCTGTAATGGTATCTTGGCACCAAGATTTCATTACAGAATTCCTGTGTAAGTCATGATTGATGTGGCAATGTTTATTTATTTATTATTTATTATTACATTTCTACCCCACGCTTTCCCACTCAAGGCAGGTTCAATGCGGCTTACATAATAATATGGATTACAGAGAATTGATAAAGAGAAAATAGGTTAACTAAAGCAGAATAATAAAAGAGATATGTAGGTAGAGATGGGCAAGGGTGAAGGGAGTAGGAGAGGTATGAGCAAGGGGTAGGTGAACATTGGAGGAGGGGTAGAGGAGGCGGGAGGGGGATGGGATATGGGAAAAGCATAGGGAAATTTGGTAGGAGATGTAGTCTGGGTCATTGTCGTAGTCTCCTGGATATGTGTTAGGCAGATGGGTTCATAGGATTAGTTTGGGTCATCTGGGTAAGCTTGCTTGAAGAGCTGGGTTTTTAGTGACCTCTGGAAGGGTAGATAGTCACTGATTGATCAGATGGATCTGGGGAGGGCATTCCAGAGTTGGCTGCCTAAAAAAGGGGAAGTTGGATCCATAGTAGGTTTTGTACTTGAGTCCTCTACATTTGGGGTAATGTAGGTTGAGGTAAGTACGCGAAGTTTAAGACATGTTTCTGGTGGGAAGGTCAATCAGATTGAGCATATAGCCTGGAGATTCACCATGGATAATCTTGTGGATTAGTGTGTGGACCTTGAAGATGATTCTTTCTCTGATGGGGAGCCAGTGAAGTTTTACAAGAAGAGGTGTTGCTCATTCAAATAGTGGTTTGTCAAAAATGAGTCTTGCTGCTGTATTTTGGGCAGTCTGAAGATTTTTCAGGATCTGGGTCTTGCATCCTAAGAAAATACTATTACAGTAGTTGGCGTGGGTAAGTACCGTGGATTGCACCAAGTTCCAGAATGTTTTCAGTCGCACCTTTATACCATTTCAATAGCAGGCATAAGTTGGCATACCTAGGTGCACCAAGTGATACGCATTGTTTATAGTATTCGATAAATTGTGTGTACCTGGGACACACACCCATGCTCTGCCTATTTGTACACCCTTCTTGCTGTTGGGCACCTAGGCACTACCTAGTGTATAAAGCACTTACCTATCAATTATTGATGCCTTTGACGTGCCTAAGTGGCACCTACCTCTAGCAATCACTTTATAGAATTGCCCCCTTGGCTAGAGTAGTCTGAAACATCCTGGGGCTGATGTACTAAACCACAATGGGGTTCAAAGGAATGAGCCAGTATTGTACAACTTCTTTCTCATGATGCCGGCTCATTTAAATATTAATGTGTAGGTGAGGTCTTGTGATGAAGCCCACACGAATGCTCATTGCATTTTTTCAACTGTTATCACAATGATACAATGGCAGAAAAGAATGTGCTAAAAGGGATCAGACATACTGTAACTTACAGGTAAGGCAAGAGATAGCATTAACAGTAATATAAGCTTTCTCATATCCAGGCCGTATATTAGGACTAGGACTATCCCATTACAGAGCTCACTGCATTTTGAGATAGATGGTGACATATGAAGGGGCAAATATGAACCTGAATTCTTCATTTAGTAGTCCCTTTGGAAAAGAGATGACAATGCAATGGAAATGCTTCAGATAATGTTTTCTGAGAGCCTAATGCTAGCACAACAGTATGAGGTGTTAATGGAGAATGTATTTCTCATCCTTCCGCCTTTGTAGACATCCAGAGGTGATACATCTTTTGGCACTGTCAACCTAATCTAGGTCATTCTGATCGTCACGCTTCTCAAATAGTACCTGTCTATGCTTAAAATTTATGTTGAAAAAGCATTAATGTAAGCTTTTAATAGGATGAAGAATTTAGCATTATGCTGTTATCTAGGGATGATATATTTTATAATATGAATGGAAACATGAGGCATATTTAATTAGTTTTGCAATGGTCAAATTGGTTAGAGGTAGCAAGGGCTGAACTCATTCATCTCTCCTCTCCTGTAATAACAGAAGAAATGCAAGATACATATTAATGTGTTGGGTTTTTATTTTTTTTTTCACAGACCATACTGTATACTTCACATTTTTTAGCAAACTTTGACCAATTCTTCACTTATAAAGTAGGAATAACTGGATTCTTTGTAGGATGTGATATCTTTCATTCAGTGTCGTACTATGGGTCTCCAGTGCACAATAGTCAAAGTTTATATTTGCACACCCTCAAACACACACTATATGACATGTTTTTTGGCATTCCATTTCCTACTCCTGTATACCCCTCATGCTGGCTCCCTCACCCCCACCCCCAGCTGGTACAGCACTGCTTTCATTGAATAAACATACAAGTAATCAGACAATGTTGTAGCATGGGGGTGAACAGCTCTTGTTTCTGAAGGCCTCAAACCAATCACTGTGGGGGCCTTCTATGCAAAAGTGTTTTGGGCTTAATATACACTATAACGAGGGAAAAAATTGCTGACTAAGCATATTCTATAAGTGGCGCCTATTTAGGTGTGGTATATAGAATACACTTAGTTGATATCCCAGTGCCTAAAACTACGTGTGTCCATTTCCACCAATGAAAACGTGACATAAATCCTGGCATGTAGGTTTATGCACACTGGGCCATATTCTATAACTAAACACGTAAATTTCGGAACGTCCATGATACACCCATAACCACACCCCTTTTTGCCTGCACGCATTAGAAGTTAGGCACACTGTGTTACAGAATATGCTTAGTGAGTGTTACATGCAAATTCTAATTATTGTCAATTAGTGCTCATTATTGTTAAGTGCTGTTATCAATTACTAATCTGCTCCGTTTGTTTCCACATTGGAGATATACTATACTAAAAATAACAGACTCTCTTGGGGACCATTAAGAAACGGAGCTGCGTAAATATATATCTGTAGGATGAAACTAATTCAAAAATAGAATTGAAGACAGTTCAACAATCCAATAAACTGTGCTAATACATGCAGAACTGGTTTGGAAGACCAGAGTTGAACTGAACTGCGTTTAAAGTAAAGTTCTAAGACTCAGCCATTTCTTCACAGAGCCCCAATTTGGGTCCCTGTTGTTTCTGACTAGGTAGTTCATGTTCACAAAATATCAATGCACAGAAGCAAGATTCATAAAAACAATAATGGGACAATAAGCTGAATTCGAACAACAATAATGGGGTGGTGGCTTCCTTCTTTCCTTGTCATAGCACTTTGCATGGAAACTACAGCTATGTCTTTAGACCTTTGGCAGCCATTTTGACAGCAATGATTTAAATTATTGGCGTTAACAAGCAATTAATTGGCACTAATTATAATTTGTACACCGATATGGCTGCACGCTATTCTGTAAAAATGGGCACCTAAATTGGATAGACTGCAACTCAAAAGGGGGTGTGGCCATGGGAGGGGCATGGGTAGGTCGGTGTGCTCAGAAGAGATGCACGCAGAATAGCAGGACACCAGGATTTACACTAGGTTTCAACTGGTTTTGCCAGGTTCTTGAAGCCTGGATTGGCCGCTGTCGGAGACAGGATGCTGGGCTTGATGGACCATTGGTCTTTTCCCAGTATGGCAGTGCTTATGTTCTTGGAGTAAGTCCTTGTGCCCAAAGTTGAGTGCGGAATTTGGCTCTCAACACTATTCTATAAAGAACGCTCATCCAGGAGCACCCTTCATAAAATAATATTCAGTGCCAATTTTTATTGGCACCATTTATAGAATTTCCCTACAAATGCTTTATCAATGTGTTCCTTAACCAGGGGCATAGACAGACCTAGACAGGAGGGGGGGCCAGAGCCCAAGGTGGGGGGCACATTTTGGCCCGCCTCCCTGATGCTGTCCTCCCGCCGCCACATCTGCCCTCCACCCACTTTTGCCTTCCCACCACCGCCACTTCTGCCTCCCCACTGCTGCCACTGCGCCCCTCCCCGCTGCCGCTCTCCACCGCAAGGTACCTTGGCTGGTGAGGGTCCCCAACCCCCGCCAGCTAACCCATTTGTCCTGCGCTAGTCTTACATTGCTGGTGCCCTGTTCTCCTTTCAGCACCGTGCACGCTCGTTTTAATGAAACTGAGAATGCACAAACATACTCAGTTTCATTAAAACGAGCGTGCACGGTGCTGAAAAAGAGAACAGGGCATCAGCAATGTAAGACCAGGGCAGATGCCTTAACTGGCGGGGGTTGGGGACCCCTGCCAGCCAAACCGGGGGCCCTGGAGCCAGTTTGAGGGGGCCTAGGCCCCTGTGGCCCCCCCAATAGCTACATCACTGTCCTTAACTTTGGCTAGTTCAAATGTTTTGTATATACTACATGGTAGTACGTTATGCTGTTGGGAAGGGGGGTGGGGAGGCATTTTCATTCTCCTTGTTTTGCAGAAGAACATGGTTGAAACGTCTTCTGTATACTTTTCCTTTTGAACTGAGTTATATGTTGCAGTTTAAAAATTCTAGTAAAGAGATTTAAACCATAAAACTGTGAAACTTCTCATGATTGTTTTAAGTTTTTTTGCTCTCTGCATCTTCTTTTTGTTTCTGCCCAGATTGCTTTTGTGCCTTAAGTATAATCATTGATTTTCAATCTGCATATTTTTCAATTATAGTACTAAAATAACAGTCTCATCATGATCTGATTTTATCAGATAACTGGTTTACAGTACAGTCAAATCCTTCATGTGTTGCCCAGAAGGGATAACCTATTCTCATTCAACCAATACAAGCAGGAAAGGCAGTGACTGGTGGTATTCAGTGGAAAAACCTGATTATTCAAGCAGCTCTAATTAGTACCTTGTAAACTGCGCCACATTCAAAATTCACTAGAGATTATTTAGAAACATCTGCTATATTTCCAGTGAACATGGTTTATAATTCATTTCTCTACCCAAACTAATCTTCCGAGTGAGCTTTAACATTATGTATGTAAATAAATTTTTAATTACAAAATTATGTTAAATTGTACATTATTAATATTAACAAACACACGTTTATGAATCCATTAAGAATAGAATTCAATCTCTATCGAGCCTAAAAATAATCCAGTTAGAGCTATATTTATAAACGTAATTTAAAAGCTCTGCTATAAAAGCTATAGCTATAAATGTAAATGGTTTATGAAAATTATCAGAAGATCAGCAACCAAACTGTGCTTTGCAGTTTTGTCAATTTTGATTCTGCTGCCATCTGTGGTTCCAGATAATGGACCCAATAGTCAGTGCTGGGCCGACCAGGTAATTTTCGATGCATATCCATTCAAAGCAACATTACTGTTAAGCAGCTTTGAGTTGTATGGGAGTCCTCCTCTGGCAGTCCCACCAGTGAGGGGAGCTGTTACGCTGGAAGGTGCCTACTTTTTCCTTATAAAATAGTAGCATATCTGACTATATACATGCTTATGTACTTAGGTGGAAGCATCTATGCTAATGATACAGCTGGTATAAGTGCTCAAGCCTAGATGCTAGAGATATAGAGGGGCATAATCGAACGCGGATGCCCATCTCCATGAGCGACTATCTCCAAGGACGGGTCTGCGAAGGGGCGGGACAGACCGTATTTTCAAAAAAGATGGGTGTCCATCTTTTGTTTCAATAATATGGTTGGTGCTGGGCAAATGCATCGGATTTGGGCGGATTTGAGCTGAGCGGTATCGGTTTTCAGCGATAATGGAAACCGAAGTCGCCCGGCTCAAAAACTAACAACTCTAAGGCATTTGGTTGTGGGAGGGGCCAGGATTCGTAGTGCACTGGTCCCCCTCACATTCCAGTACACCAACCGGGCACCCTAGGGGGCACTTGTAAAAAGTAAAAAAAACATTAAAATACCTCCCAAGTCCATAGCTCCCTTACCTTGGGTGGTGAGCCCCCCCAAATCCCCCCCAAAACCCACTCCCCACAACTCTATACCATTATCATAGCACTTATGGGTGAAGGGAGGCACCTAGATGTGGGTACAGTGGGTTTTGGGGACGGTTTGGAGGGCTCCCATTTACCAGCACAAGTGTAACAGGTAGGGGGAGGATGGGCCTGGGTCCACCTGCCTGAAGTCCACTGCACCCACTAACAACTGCTCCAGGGACCTGCATACTGCTGTGATGGAGCTGGGTATGACATTTGAGGCTGGCATACAGGCTGGGAAAAAAAAGTTTTTAAAGTTCTTATTTTTTTGGTGGAAGGGGGTTAGTGACCACTGGGGGAGTCAGGGGAGGTGATCCCCGATTCCCTCTGGTGGTCATCTGGGGCAGTTGGGGCACTTTTTGGGGACTTGTTCATGAAAAAAAAGGGTCCAAAAAAGTGGCCCAAATTCTCGCTACTGCCGCCCTTCTTTTTTCCATTATCGGCCGAGGGCGCCCATCTCTCCTCGGCCGATAAACACGCCCCAGTCCCGCCTTCACCACGCCTCCGACATGCCCCAGTCAACTTTGTTCATTCTCACGACAGACTGAAGTTGGAGGCGCCCAAAATCGGCTTTCGATTATACTGATTTGGGTGCCCATGAGAGAAAGGCGCCCATCTCCCGATCTGGGTAAAAATATGGGCGTCTTTCTCTTTCGAAAATAAGCTGGATAGTGTGTAACTTATAGCATTCTATAAATTATGCACATAAGTGGGAGACACAGACATGCTCCGTCCATGTTGGCCATTTTGAAATACTACATGTCTATTTGTGTCCAATTAGGTACAGACAGCCCAATATAAAAAAAAACAATGGCCACTAAAACAGCACTTAGGCGGCCGGCTATCCGGTACTGAATATTGCCTGTTAGCAGCTTAAAGAAAGCCAGTTATATTGTGCAATATAACCAACTATCTGCCAATTTTTAAAGGCAGACTGGCCAAGTTTGGTGGCCGTATTTGGCTGCCACAATAGATAGAATAACTTTGGCTGGTCTGACTTTAAGCAGCCAGCGCTGAATATCATCTTGGCCGGTTAAATTCAGACCGACTAAATTTAAACCAGATATTCCCAAAATTGAATATCTGAGTTTAGCAAGGACTGCAGGAGACAGCCCAGCTATTTCCCATGGTCTGAATATCAGGCAAAGTCTGAAATAATTTGGCACAATCATATTTGGGGGAAGGGGGAGGAACATACAAGAGGATTAAGAGCGTGACCTCTCCTAATTCCTTCGGTACAACGCTGCCCAAAATGCACACTTTGCCAAAACCTAGATGTGCCCAGAAACAGGTATAAGTCACAACCTTGATGTTTGTACACTTACCTGTAAAAAACGCACTTATGTAAGATATTCACATATTTATAAAATAGTGCTTAGGTTATTTTTCAGCACCGACATGCACATATACTGGTATTCTAAACATTTGGTGTGTAAACGTTTAGAATAATTGATGGAGGGTATAGGGAGGTCAAAAAAGAAGACCAGAAAGACCAACAAATGTAAAAAAAAAAAAATCACTTTTGTTTATTCATCAACCATAAAGAAAGTACAGCTATCCAGACATAGGAATTTAAGAGGAATGGGAGGTTCTGACTAGACATTGCCTTATGAGTGACTGCACTGAATATGAACAGAACGCCAAAGGGACCACTACATGTACAGAAGACAAAAAAAAAAACATTCCCTCCGCGTTGGCACTAGTGAGCATACTTGTCTTTTTGCACTGGAAGTGATATTTATAGATGACTGTGTTATACATTTTCTCACAAGTTTGACTGGGGAGGCTGGTTGAAAATGACACAGCTGCTTCCGTTCTCCGTAACAATTGTCCGTGAAGAATAATTCTGTGAAACACAACCCCTGATGAAGCCATGACAATGAAACAGCTGAACCACTGTTGAGTGCAAGCTAAGGGGCCCTTATACCAAAGGGTTGCCACATGGCAACCTGGAACTACCGCCAGCCCAATGCGGTCGCCGCCGGTTGTTCCACCTCCAGCGTGCACCATTTCCAGCGCTGCTGGGTTAAAAAAAAAATACACCAGGGCCGCCAAGAGACTAGGCTGGGCCCGGGTCAAGGCCGCCCCGCCTCCACCCCCCTGCCGCTGTCGCCTCCCGTCGCTCCCCCCACTGCTGCAGTCCGCTGTCTCACCTACCTGCCTCCACGGCTCTGGGCCCCCTTCATTCAAAGTGGCAGTCGCAGATCGCGTCTCTTCTGGCCTTCCCTCCCTGTGTCCCGTCCTCGTCTGATGTAACTTCCGGTTTTCGCGAGGGCGGGACACAGGGAGGGAAGGCCAGAAGAGATGCGATCTGTGACTGCCGCTTTGAATGAAGGGGTCCCAGAGCTGAGGAGGCAGGCAGGTGAGACCGGGGACTGCAACGCCGGCGGCCTGACCTCGGCACTGGGCCCTTCTTGGAGGCCCGGGCCCGGGGATTTTTGCCCCCCCTGTCCCCCCCTCTCGGTGGCCCTGAAATACACCACAGCGGGTTGGCGCTGCCCAGTTACTGCTGGGGTAGCGTGGGAGCCCTTACTGCCACCTCAGTGGGTGGGGTAAGTGGTCCTCCCCATGGCCAAGCGATTAGTGCATGCTTACCACATGGACATGTGGTATTTTTTTTACTTTTTACCCGCTGCGGTAAAAATGGCCCTGGCAAGCGGCAAAAATGGCTGCTGCCACTACCGCAGAGTCCTTTTTACTGCAGCTTGGTATTTCATTTTCAATTTTTTTGAGTAGTTCATGCAGCAGAAGTTGGGTGCATTTTCCCCCCCAAAATTAACACATGTACAGATGATTGAAATTGAATAAAATATAAATTTGTTAAAGATGACAGTGAGGTTTTTTTCACCAATGATAAATTTGACAGCCCCAGTAAAGACGCAGTTTTCAATACAGTGCCTGGGTGTTTTGAGGTCTTTTTCCTTGTATGTCTTAATATCTCACAGGAAAGGAAGTGGGAATGCTTACCAGGATTCCCAAGAACCCCTGGACCACAGAAGTAGTGGAAGTAAAACAAAGTTTATTAACTAAAAAAATGTTTTACTTCCACTACTTCTGTGGTTCAGTCCTTGGGAAACCTGGTTAGTAAAAATGTTAATATTACTTGTGCTTATTGTGTGCTGTGGAGAAAAAGCCCTCAGAAACCGGAGGCAACTAGCCTGAGGTTTTGAATGTTGTTATAAGCTGTGAACTTGAATTTGACTTAAGCCTGTGTGCTGTGTGGAGTTTTTTTGCCCAATGATAGAATCCGAGCGTTTGTTATATATTCAAGTTCACAGCTTATAACAACGTTCAAAACCTCAGGCTAGTTGCCTCCGGTTTCTGAGGGCTTTTTCTCCACAGCACACAATAAGCACAAGTAATATTAACATTTTTGGCTAGAGTGTTGTGCATTATAGTATTAGGTTACACTTTTTACTCTAGCACTCACTGCAATCATTTTTGTAAAACCTGGTTAGTAATTGGGCAGTGCCATGCGCTGCCCAGTTATCACCAGGTTAGTGTGGGAGCACTGGGATATCAACTTAAGCGTATTCTATATACTGTGCCTAAATCTAGCCAGAAATGTTTACTGCCCGGAGTTTTTAGGCACCTTAAATAGAATCTGGCCACGATATGTTAAGCCACTGGTGGTGACCATATTGCGCACACACCTATCCATATAGATATTTTGAACGTTGGCCCAAGATTTTTAGCTTCGGTGCTCTTCCTAGATCTCCACTTTTGTAAAATCTGGCCCCTATCCGTGTCACTGGCTACACTTACAGCTGCAGCTTGTAAAATTAGCGCTTACACTTTGAAAACCCCAAGCGATGCCACTCTTTTTTTGAACTTTGAAAAATGGCTGTTCCCGTTGCATGTGCTGCAAATTCCATGTGTGTTTCCTTGCAACCTTATGCATATTTTACCAAAGGCTCTGCTTTCATCAAGCCTGTTATAAAAGCCTTGGGAAATTCTACATGATCTGATTTGGACACCCATTTTCCTACTCAGATGACTTATTCAAAATCTGCCTTTTTACCAGCTATTTGGCCATTGGCACTTACACAGATAAGCTATACATAGACTGGCTGAATGTCACCATTCACCATATAATTGTAAATCCTGCCCTGGACTACGTCTCATTCACACCGATTATAAATGGATAACTTTGGCTGTGTAGTGACTTATGGCCAAATTATTCATATCAGTACTCTTGAATTTTATTTATTTTTTAAAAGCGTGTATGCAGTGGGTACCACTACTAACAGCATCGTACATTTTAATATTGGGTCCAATGCATTTTTACACAGATACCCTCGGATTCTATATATAGTACCTAGATTTCCACACGGAAATCCAATCGGATCCCATAACAATGCAGACAACCTAATTGGTTAAAAAGTCAATCAGCGCTGTAAATTGGATGAGGGCATGACCATGGGTAGGGAATGGGCCATTCGTGGTGCTCCCAAAATCTATGCACAGGATTATAGAAAACTTGCACCACAACTGCTCCAGGATTGCCCAAAAAGCCAACCAGCAGGCCAATACGGTGCAAAGAATGGAACTCGTCTGCCGTACACTTTGCCAGCATAGAAACATCTTACACTTTCACAACAGTGTCCAAGGTGGAGTCAGACTACCCAACAGCAGTCAGCTACTTTTCTTTAGTGGTAACAGATTTCTGATATCTCCATGCCAAGTTCGAGGCATTCGTTGGTCTCTTGACACGATTCAAGCATGCTGCAGTCCGTATCACAAGTGCAACCACAGCAGTCACTGCTCCCGAACTCCTCCTCGTTGGTGGGAGGGTGATATCTGTGAGATGGACAGCATGTACAGGTATCCGGTAACATGAGGAGAAAGTCACAAAATTTGCAAAACAAGCAGGCCAAGATTAATGAAGCGCATTCACCTGGCAATAAAAAAAAAAAAGAATGAAGTTAATTAGTCTAACACTGTACAAATGCAATGTAGTACAGTGATTCTCAGTCACAAACAGAAGAAAAAAAACCTCCACAGATAGGATGCACCAGGCAAAAAAAAAACAGTAGAGGATAAAAGAAAAGAACCTCTTGCAGATGGTGTTCAAAAATGCTTTATTTCAATAGTCTTCAAGAACAACAAAGGAGACCCGACATGGTTTGTGTTTCGGCCCTACTAACCTGCATCAGGGGTCTGGAGAGATTTTATTATCATACATATTTCTAGAAAAGTCATCAAAGAAAATCTCCACTCGTGTTTCTGAATGAAAGCACTTGGGCAACAGAACACTGGCTAAAAACGTTGTATCCTTAGCAAGTGTTCTGTTGCCCAGGTGCTTTCATTCAGAAACATGAGTGGAGATTTTCTTTGATGGTTTTTCTGGAAATATGTGTGATATGAAATCTCTCCAGACCCCTGGTTATCCAGTTCTAGCCTCTGGTTATTGCTTTCCTGTCTTCTTAACTCTCTTTCCAGGGTCTCCTATCCATTTGTCATTTTCTCTCTTCTACTGTCTTCTTCATTTTCTCTATTACATCCATATTTGGCATTTATCTTTTTCTTTCAGCTTTCATCTATTTTTCTGCATCTCTGTCTATTCAAATTTCATATCTTCTTCTATCTAGTCTTCAATCTCCCTTTTATCACTATGTCTACCTTCAATTTTTCATCTCTTTCACTAACCTAGGCACTCCTATTCCCCTTCCTCTTATTCCCCGATCTTTAACACTTCCCTTTTTCCCCCTGCCATACGGCCTTCTCTCTCTCTCTCATTCTTATCATCACACTCTCTTTCCCTCCACCATATAGCCTCGCTCTGTCTCTCTCTTCTCCTCTCCCATCCAGCGTCACCCTGTCTGTGTTTCTTTTTCCCTTACCACCCAGCATTGCCCCCTTTCTCTTTCTCAACTCTCCCTCCCTCCTGCTCATCCTCTTTCTGCCTTCCTGGTTTGCCAGTGGCAGCAGTAAACATAACAAAAAGACATACAGGACCATTCCCCTGTCTACGTATCTTGCTCCTCCATCACAGGAAATTTACATCAGAAGGCGAAGAACTGCCAGAACTATCAATGCCACATGCAGAGAGATGATCCCATACATTTTTCTGTTTTCTTTACCAATGATGCCACTGCCACGGATCTGGGAAGGCAGCAGGCCCGGTGGCAGTGGCATCAGGAGAGAGAGGAAGGGCGCTCTTGGGGCTAGAGGTTTAGCCTCCCCAAACCTCTTATACGAGGCACCTGTGTTCAGTAACTATTTATGCTCACACAAGCGCAGCTAACTCCTAGGTCAATTTTACAGAATAAGAATGGCTACATTCTGAAGATAGTTAGTAAATTCACACTTTTTTTTCTGAGTAAATGAACTGAAATAATTATAAAATTGAAACATTTTATAGGGTGACACTGACGCATTTAATTGTATGAAATTTACAGTGTAGAAAATGTAATCATTTTATTCAGCAGTCCATGGTATAATTAAGGTTATTCTTATTAGGTTCAATATCTTATATTTATGATATTTTTTCTCCTCCTGCACCTAGATAAGTGATATTAAATTAAAACTATATAACCCCATGGGCACATTCTCAGTTTTTTTTAACATTAAAATCTATTTGCAAAAACATTTATTTTCTTGAATTTATTAACACCAGTTGTGTTCAGAAAATCCCAGGGGACCAGATGATAGAATCAATATACGTTTTACTTCTTAAGGTATTATTATACCAGAACAAAACTGCACCAAAAGTGCAACTTAAAAAAAAAATATAAAGATATGTCTGTGGTGCTTTAGAATTTTGATCAGAACATATACCACAGACTTTAGTGATAGGGTATATCCAATTTGACAAAATCTGCATATGCAAGCCTTGTTATCCTTTGTTTCACAGTAGTAAAGTGTGTGGGTGTGGGTGTGTGTATATATATATATATAATAGAAATAACTAATAAAAACTTCCATGTATATATTCATTTATAGACTGAAAAATAAATTAACCGCAATGAGCATAAAATAGACATCTTCTTTGTTTCCTATAATTTCATATATTATACATTCAATAATACAAATTGAATGACAAAAATGGAATTAAAACAAACAGTGATTCCTGGACTCCACCTCCTCTAAAGATCTTGTGGATTTAACTACTTTCTCTTAACCCTGTACCTTTCCGCCCCTCGTATCACTTTCCATTTATTGTACTTTCCTGTTTGTTAACTAAATGTTGTAAGCCACATTGAGCCTGCCAGTGGTGGGAAATTGTGGGGTATAAATGATACAAATAATAATAAGTTATATATATATATATATATATATATATATATATATATATATATATATATATATATATATACACACACACAATAGAAGGACTAAGAAAAGGTAACTCAACATAGTAAAAGAAGGTAGGAAAATGTGGGATACAAATGTAATAAATAAATAAAACATAATATCATAGAAGCAAGGGCGTGAATGTAGCCAGTGAAGAATTAACTATGTGGTTTTATTACTAAAGTACGCCAAAAAATGGCCTGCGCTGGTGTAGACATGTGTATCGGACATGCGCAGATCCATTTTTCAGCGCACTTGCAAAAAAGGCCTTTTTTTGTCCGAACGTGGACATGCGGCAATGCCCATTTCGGGCCTGAGACCTTACCACCACCCATTGACCTAGCGGTAAAGTCTCACATGTTAACCGGGCGTTAATGGTCTGTGCGCGTACAATGCTGATTACCGCCCAGTTAGTGCCACTCGCTGGAAATGTTTCGGCGCACCTTGTGGATGCATGTAAAAAATGAAACTACTGCCTGGTCCTCGCGGTAGCCGGGCAGTAGTTCAAAATTGACGCTCGTAGGATGCGCGTAAGCGCCTACACGGCTTAGTGAAAGGACCCTAGGGGAACTATCAAAATATTTAGGGGCCATTTTTCTAAGCTGAGGTAATAGGGGCCTTGCGGTGTCCTCAGCGCATGGATTTGCCGCACGCCAAGGCGCATTTTATTGCAGTGGGGTTTTTGTGAAAGAATGAGATGATTTTCCAGTACGTATATACTTGCCTCTTGGCAGTGGCGTGGTGGGGGGCGGTCCACTCTGGGTGCATGCCGTTGGAGGGTTGCAGAAAGCAGCCGTGCGGCTGTCAGTTCCGCTGGTTCCCTGCTCCCTCTGCCCCGTGGCAGAGGGAGCAGGGAACCAGTGGAACCGACAGCCGCACGGCTGCTCCCAGCAGGTAAGAATGCAACCGGGGGGGGGGGGGGGGGGTGCAGCGGTGGTCCACCCCGGGTGGCAGCCAACCAAGGATCACCACTGCCTCTTGGCCATTTCCTGGGGGAGCCCTTACCGCCTCCTATTTAGGAGGCGGTAGGGGCTCCCGTGCTAAACCCCTGGTGAAAAAATAAAAAATAATTTCTGGTACACCAGAAAAGTGTGGTGGGGGCAGCACTGCTGCTGGCTCCCGCAGTGAGCTGGCGGTAGTGCTGGATTGGGGCATGACAAAACTACGATAGCTCTAACGCCTCTTTGTGAAAGGGCCCCTTAGAAAACCTTCTCCTTAATAATAAAAAAATGAATCCTGAAGCTGTTTAGGGATGAGGATAAGACAACATTATCCACCATAAAGCACAAAAAAAAAAAAAAATGTGTCCTATGAAGAAGCAATCAGGCTTCTTTGAGACCATGTTGAGAACCAGGCCTTTCCATTTCATTTTGTTTCCAGTTTAATATTTATTCTATTTTAACCTAAGGGTTTCTTTTAGTAAACTGTGGGATAAAGGGGGCCATTTTCCCCACACACCAGGGCTCTTTTTACTACAGTGGGTATAATCCCCCCCCCCAAATGGCCATGCGGTGAGATAATTCTTACTGCATGACGATACGTTAGCCAACACTGTCACCCACTGAGGTAAGGGCTCCCGCAGTAACCCAGTGGTAACCAGGCAGTGCGCGGTGATGCCCACTTACCACCAGGTTAATGCAGTGGTATTTAAAAAATGTTTTTTTTACAGCGCCCAAGAAATGGCGTGCACTGAAGCGGGAACTAGCACTGGCAACTGCGTTGGGATGGCGGTATTTCCAGGATAGCATATGGTAACTCAGTGTTGAGCGTACCGTCGCTTTGTAAAAGTGCCCCTAAACCTCCTAAAGAGTTACAGCAACAGGAATACAGGGTCAAGTGACAAACAAAACAAGAAAGAAATATATAACAAAGAAGAATTAATGAATCAGAGACCCAAATGACTAAGGTAAATATGCAGGAGAACCCCCCCCCCCCCCCCCCAAACACCATTAAGGAAACAAGCCTTTCCTTTAACAGCAGAATTTATTCAGTGATCCTGTACCGGGTTTCATGCTATAAAATGAGAAAGCAGAGCTTGGTTGGGAACATGTCTCCTGTGCTATGAACTGAGAAGGTTTATTATTGCAGACCAGACAGTGGCTCAGATGGAGTCCTGTGAGAGGACAAGGAATCAGGTTTAGTGTCAGTGGTGTAAAATGCCTGCCTGTTACATAGTAGCATTGAAACAGGGTGTTGTCAGCTGAGAAAACTCTTCCCTGATTATAACCAAGTGCTAGATAGATTTACACCTCTACCTGTTCATATGACTGGTATCTTGAGTTCATTTTGTGTTTGACTTTAATTGGTTAAGAAATTTAAGAAAATTAAGAAAGTGTAGCTGTCTCATAAGGGAAAGAGGACTTGATATACTGCCTTTCTGACATTTTTGCAACTACATTCAAAGAGGTTTACATATATTCAGGTACTTATTTTGTACCAGGGGAAATGGAGGGTTAAGTGACTTGCCCAGAGTCACAAGGAGCTGCAGGGGGAGTCAAACCCAGTTCGCCAGGATCAAAGTCCACTGCACTAACCACTAGGCTACTCCTCCATGTATATCAGAGAGTCTAAATTTAGGTACCTATATGACACCTATTCTATAAAGGAAAGCAGTATATAAAAGACAAGTGACCGACTCACCTGCAAATGCGCAGTAGACACTTCCCTCTCTGTCCCGCCCTCGCGTCAAGACATGATGATGTCAGAGGGAGGAACAGAGAGGGAAACGGACGCTGCCAGCCTGCCATTGCCGCTGGAGAGCCTGGAGATGAAGGAAAGGAACATCGCCGGCGCACCAACCTCCACCCTCCCCCCATCCCCGATGCCGTCGCCACTCCCTCCCCCTTCTGTATTGGGCCCCCTGCACAGACATGACAGCACCTCTCACCTCCGTGTGGAAGCGCTGCAGGCAGCAGCAGAGCGATCTGCTGCTGCCTGCAGCGCTTTCACACGGAGGTGAGAGGCGCTCTCATGTCAGTGAAGGGGGCCCGGCACGGAGGGGGGAGGGAGCGGCGGCGAGGAGGGTAGCTGGACATGGGGGGAGGGCAGGGGAGAGAACAGGGTGGGGGGAGGCCAAGGGAAAGAGGAGGGTTGCTGGATATGGGGGAGGGCAGGGGAGACAGGAGGGCTGCTGGACATGGGGGGGAGGGCAGGGGAGAGAGCAGGGTTGCTGGACATGGATCGATGGAGGGGAGGGCAGGGGAGAGAGCAGGGTTGCTGGACATGGATCGATGGAGGGGAGGGCAGGGGAGAGAGGAGGGTTGCTGGCAGTGGCGTAGCCAGACCTGACATTTTGGGTGGGCCCAGAGCTAATGTGGGTGGGCACTATGTATATAAGTATGAGTAGTGTTTCTTGGGTTACAAAATAATGCCTTCCCTTCTCTACCTTACCCCATCCCCCCACATCTATCCCTGTAACCCGGTATCAGCCCTTCCTTTCCCCACCATCCATTCCATAGCTAGGTATCGGCCCTATCCTACCCCCTACATATCCCCATTAAATATAAGACTTTTTTTAATGTCCTGGGCACTGCAGAGCCTACCTCCTCCCAGAAAACTGCCTACACTTTTTTTTTTTTTTAACCTGGGCACTTCTGAGACCATCCCCACCCAAAACCCACCAACATGAGAAATAGACAACCTTTTTTACAAATTTTAACCTAGCTAATATTAAAATTTATTGTTGGTGGGCTCTTCACTGCCTAGGGCAAAAAAAGTTATATTTAATGATTACATATACTTTTTTTGCCCTAGGCAGTGAGGAGCTCACACCCACCCAGAAGCCCACCACCAGCCAGCATTTTGATTACACCCTGTACACATTAAAAAATAAAATTTAAAAATATATTTATTTTACCTGGAAAGCTGCTTGCGAATGGTGGCAGGTGGTGCAGAGCACTGTGCAGGCTTATATGCCTGTTGTGTGGGGCTGCAGGAAAGTGCTGCTGGGGGGGGGGGGGGGAATCGATGAGGCTGATCGCATTCAATGAAGGCACCCAGCACAGCGCGGAGGAGCCACGCCCATGACACAGCCGGCAGCCAGAAGCTGAAACAAACAGCAGGCTGGCGGCGCGTGAGCCGGGATGGAGAGGAGCGGACGCAGAGCCAGCCACCCAGAGAGGAGATGTCACTCACGCATGCGCATTGGAAGGCGCACGAGCAGGGCAGAGGCCAGGAGGAGGAAGGTGTTGAGGGAGGGGAGTTACAGTCGGGAGTCTCGCGAGGAGCCACAACGCTAGGAGGAGATGCAGTGAGCAAGGACCGATGGAGCAGAACCCCCCCCCCCCCATTGATTGCACCCGGGGCAGTCCGCCACTGCATTTGACAGGCAGGTAGGAGCCTGGGAGCAGAAGGACTGGGAGAGCTGCCGGCTGCCTAAAAGCAGGTAGGAGGTGGCTGAGCCATGGCACCTAACTGGGTGGGTGGGCCTGAGCCAAGATTGGGTGGGCCTGGGCCCACCCAGGCCCACCAGTAGCTACGCCCCTGGTTGCTGGACATGGGGAGGGCAGGGGAGAGAGGAGGGTTGCTGGACATGGGGGAGGGTAGGGGAGAGAGGAGGGTTGCTAGGCAGGGGAGAGAGGAGGGTTGCTGGACATGGGGGGAGGCCAAGGGAAAGAGGAGGGTTGCTGGATATGAGGGGAGGGCAGGGGAGAGAGGATGGTTGGTGACGAGGGGGGGCAGGGGATACAGGAGGGCTGCTGGACATGGGGGGGAAATCAGGGGAGAGAGCAAGGTTGCTGGACATGGAGGTGAGAATTACAAATCTCGCCCGTTTTAACGGGCTTATCGGCTAGTAAAGAAAAGAAGGCACCTGCTTTCCTTTATAGAATACTAGTGTATAGGTGTAGTATGCACTTATAATTACGGGACCCTTTTACTAAGTTGCATAGGCGCCTACATGCAACCAACATGCGTCAATTTTGAGTTACTGACTGGGTACTGCGTGGTCCTTGCAGTAATTTCATTTTTGATGTGTGTCCACTATGTGCACCGGAAAATATTTTTATTTTCTGCCGCGCAGGCGGTAATCAGCATTTTACACGCATAGACCGTTAGCACGTGGGATCTTACCTCTTGGTCAATGGCTGGCGGTAAGGTCTCAGATCCAAAATGGATGCGTGGCAATTTTTCATTTTGCCGCATGTCCGTTTTTGGAAAAAAATTTTAAAAAGCCATTTTTTACAGGTGCACCATAATTTCACTTGTGGATCTGGATTTGTGTAAGATATCCTCTTCTGTAAATAAATCTGACCATTATGAAGCCACAAAGTAGTGGAGCAGTAAGGTCACAGGATGAATCTTCCAACATCAAACCCTCATGAAAGCTCAAGGATGTTGTTTATTGAAGAATGACTAGTCGGTAAATGAGTCCCCCATTGGGCCACTATGACATTTGACTAGTGACTAGTAAGAACCGTTAAATACATATTCTAGGCTGATACAGTCTATGCAAGGTTACATGCGAAATATGAATGTTATGTCTCTGGGATCTCAAAAGATATTGTAGCCTAGATTTACCTGGAAGATGGCCAGATAAAGAAAAGAAAAAAAAAAGGAAATAATTGAGTGATTCAGCATTACTTGTTCTTGAAGTGAATACTTCAAATATGCATATGTAAGAAAGTAAATTTAAATAACGTATCTCATACCTTCAGTATTGGTCTGATAGGTTACTGTATTATTTTCCATGTATGTCCATTTTTTTCCACATTTGTCAAGTGATGAGAGCGATGTAGCGGGTTCTGGCTGCTTCTTTTGGTGTTGAACTTTAGACAGTTTATTGTTGACCTTTGCTTCTGATGCTGAACATTTGACAGCGTTACTTTTAACAGCTTTTTCATCTGCATGCTTTGAATTTGTGAGTGGATCATCTAGGAAAAGAACATTCACATATAAGATCCTACTACAAGGATCTGAAGGCCGGAGGCCGTGTTATTCTAAACAGTATTAACAGTGTAGATGTGCAATAATTTTAGAGCACCATTTATTATAGGTTTTATTGATATTTAAGGGGGGAGTTATCAATGTGGGCTATTTTACCACAAGTCATGCTATTTTAGCACAGGGTCTCATAGCATGACGTACTAAAATAACAACACAACCAAAAAAAAAAAAAAGTGAAATCCCTTATGGAACAGAAGAGCCAAAGTAAAAAAAAATAAAGAAAGGACACAAGCCAACCAACCAAACAATGTAGTCCAAAAGTTGATTGCAGCAAATTTTGATATCTGCTCAATAAGGGGGTCTTTTACTAAATCGTGCTGGTGTTTTTAGTGCATGCTAAACGCTAGAGATGCACATAGGAATACATTGACATTTTTGGCACGCGTCCATTACGCGCGTCTGAAAAATAATTTTTATTTTCGGATGCGCATAACGGACGTGTGCCAAGTGGCATTTGGCGTGCGTAGGTCATTACTGCCTGGTTACCATATGAGTCTTTACCGCTAGGTCAATGGCTGGCAGTAAGGTCTCAAACCCAAAATGGACGTGCAGCAATTGTTATTTAGCCGCATGTCCATTTTTGGCAAAAATGTAAAAAAAGGCATTTTTTACAGGCGCGCTGAAAACTGGATCGGCGCGAGCCCATTTTTCAGCACACCTCAGTAAAAGGACCCCATAAATAGGTAAGAGAATCAGAAGAGTTAGAAAACTAATTTAAAGAAAGTTGCACGTGAGGTCAGAGAGATTGTTAAACTTGAGCTAACAAACATTAATTAAAAATATGGGAAATGCAAAAGTAAAAAAAGAAAAAAAGAAGAAGAAAATGTGAGTTGCCTTCCTTAAGAAGAGAGAAAAATGTCCTGCCTGCTGGAATACCCCCATCTCTGTATGTGCTTAGAAGTGTATATTGGGAGAGAGTTGAGGGGAATGGTTGACAGACAGAGAAACCTCAGTGATTATGGAGATTGCAGCAGCTATTTACTTACAGAGTTAATTAACGATCGGTTCAAATTATCACACACAGTCAGATTGCATGTAATTTAAATTGCTTTCGCTTACAATAATTCATATGACAAAAAAAGTTGGCTCGGGGTTAGTGAAGTGAAGGAACACGGAAGGAATAAGAAACTGAAATACATTTGCTCATGCCTAGTTTACTGCCATTTGCTCAAGACATGGTGTATAAAGGTATCAATTAAATTAATTCTGTATTTAGACAGCTTTGTAAGGATTCAAAGCACAAACATCTTCATATTTGCCAGTAATAGTATGGTTACATTTATGCTTAGCATTTTTTATTACTTTTCTTGTCTCTGAAATGTTTCATGTTCCCTAAATCCTGAATTTTCTGCCGTCAAAACATTCTACATCATTAAGGGGTCTGTTTATCGGAGCTCATTAAATATGGAGTGTTAACACTTGATTCTAGCATGCATCTTAACGCTGGAGTGACCGTACTATTCGCAAATAATTAAATGCAAATTAGGTTGCAGCACAGTAATTGACACATTCATTAATACTAGCATTAATCTAAATGTTTACACCTCTTAGAGCAGGGGTTCTTAACCAGGGGTGTCCACACCCCTAGGAGGTGCAGGAAGAGGTTAAATGGGGTGCAGAGAAGGTCTCGGAAATCTGAGGCAATTTATTGCAAGTTTTTAGGTAGAGTGAAGGCAATTATTACAACATTTATTGGTTGTGTAACTATGTAATACTGTTATTTTAGTGACAGATTAGCAGTTAGCACTGTTGGCTGCTAACAGTGACATAGGTGGCTGTCAGTAAGCACATGGTTTAGGAAGGGGGTGCGAGGGTTAAAGGGATGTTAGAATCAGAACAGGTTAAGAACCCCAGACCTAGATGGCAACTTTCAAAAGCACTTCCGTGTCTAAAACAGCTTTATACCCATGAAAAAGGGGTTTTTTTTTACATTCACATTTATCACATAAATGTAAGGAAAAACAGAAATTAATATAAGGAAAAAGAAAAAAGCATTTTCTCTCAACAATATATATAATTGTCCACAATTGGGGGATCCAAGATCAGGAAAACAATCTCAAAGAAAATAAGAAAAACACCAAGTGGTTAATCTTACAAATTCATATTTTCTGAGGGAGGAAGGTTAATCGGTAATTGCAGCCGCTACAGTGGTAACTAAAGGAAGTTGCTGCAGAGGGTTCTTCATCTGTTATTTTAACTCCACAAACTCTTGTAATTTCTTGGGTTCAACAAATAAGTAATAAGGAAATAAAACACTTACAAGGGAATCGCTCTAGGAAGGTCCCACCTAGGGCAATGATTCTTGGCTTAAAAGCCAAGAGTTCACACCTCCTAGTCTGCGATTCCCTTGATATGTCAGGAAATATATTTATCTTTGAACCCAAAAAACTATCAGCCATGTATCGGAAATACAATTTCAAAACATTGTTCCTGTCTAAATCAAAGGCAAAGGTCACTAAGGGGGGTTTTCTTTTAATTGACCTCCCTGGGAGCAATTTTATAAAGTTTTTTTTTCTTGGGTAAATCCTACTTTATCTATGGAAAAGGGTTTTCATCCAATTAATCTATGGGATCCTTCACTGCTGATGAATGGAACAAAGTACCAGCTGACAATGGCAAGCCTAAGCTGGCATGCACCAAGTGACACATGTAATTTACAGCAGGGGCGTAGCCAGACTTCAGCGGGAGGGGGGGTCCAGAGCCCGAGGTGAGGGGGCACATTTTAGCCCCCCCCTGGCGGCGCCGACACCCCCCCGCCATTTTTGACCCGCCACCGCTGCCACCACCACCTTTGAACCCCCTCCCCGGTGCCAACCCTTTCGACCCCCCCTTCCCTCTGCCGTCACCATCGGGTACCTTTGCAGGACGTCAGACTCACAGAAACAGAAGCCTTGCAGATCAGCAATGCGGCCGCGCCGGAGAAGACGACTTAGGCTGGCGGGGGTTGGGACGACTTATGGCGGCGGGGAGGCCAGGGCCAATTCTACAGGGGCCCATGCCCCCGTGGCCCCACATAGCTATGCCCCTGGTTTACAGTATTTCCAAATCATGTGTAAATTTTCGTTGCGGATCTCACAGCTAAATTTATCCACGAACATTTCAATTAACTTTAATTAGTGCCAATGATTGCTTTTTAAAAAGCCAATTATTCAATTTTCAACTTTCCAAATCCCCTGGCATTCTACCTGGAGAGTTGTTTAAAAGATATTTGTCTGAAGTTTTGAATTTTATCCCTGAAAATATTCCTCCGTTGAATTGAATTTACTATTTACAAAATGTTTCTAGTTCTCCAGGAGGCAGACCAGAGGTTCAAGTTCAGGAAGGTAGAGTTGACTTAAACAACTTGTCAACTTTTCTGGAAGAAGCTTTCTCAGAAACCACTGAAAGGGTACAATGCTGGTTTCATTTTACTTTGAATAGGATAAACGCAGTGATGAGTCTCTATTTTCGGAATTCTCAGAAGTTGTTCCATGGCAAAAAGCAGGGGCGTAGCCAGACAACAGATTTTGAGTGGGCCTAGGCAAGAAGTGGGTGGGCGCCAAATGTTCTCCCCCACCACCACCAAAAGACATCTCAGCTGGCAGGAAAATGCTTCTTTCTACTTTGGCAGTCTGCAGCAGGCATGCGCTGAAAACTGAACATGTGCAGGTGCCAGTATCGTGGAGAGTAGCATTTTCATTACCATCAAGGGGAAGTCTTCAGCTGGTAGAGCTTGGGATCTCCACTAGCTACAGCTAAACGTGTGCTGCTGTTGGGTGGGCCTGAGCCATAAGTGGATGGGCCCTGGCCCACTTGTGGCTACACCACTGGCAAAAAGACGTGAATAAAATCACTCACGAAAGAAGAAAAGCTTTCTTGGCCATGAGGCAAGAAACCAAGGGGTCCTTTTACAAAGGCGTGCTGAAGAATGGCTTGCGGTAGTGTAGGCATGGGTTTTGGGTGTGTGCCAATCTATTTTTTAGCGAGCCTGTATAAAAGGCCTCTTTTTTTTTTGCCAAAAATGGACATGGGGCAAAATCAGAATTGCCGCATGTCCATTTTGGATCTGAGACCTTACCGTCGGCCATTCACCTAGTGGTAAAGAATCTGGGCAGTAATGACCGACACGTGCCAAATGCCACTTGCCGCGTGTCTGTTACGCGGGCCCGAAAATAAAAAATATTTTTCAGACGCACGTATCGGACACATGCCAAAAATAAAATTACCGCAAGAACCACGCGGTAGTTGGGCGGTAACTCCATTTTGGTGCAAGTTGGGCGCGCGTACATGCTTACACGGCTTAGTAAAAGGGCTCCTAACAATATTGGCGCTTCTGTTATCTCACCCATGTAAATGTTTGGTTAAACACGGTGGTCTCAAATTTGTTGTTTTAGTCCTGAACAGTTGAGGTCCTTTTGGGGCATGAAAAAATTTCCAGGGAATTAGAATGTGTTTGGGATTTAGGTATAGAGGGTTGTTTTCATGCTAAGGCCTTTTCTTTTACTTTAATTTTATGTGGTTCAGGGCCTCTCCCTTCAAGTCACATTAGCAGTTCTCATGCAGCAATGCTGCCAAAGACCATTTGAAATAAATAGGCTTTGTTGGTATTACCACATTGGGGACCGCTAGTGAGGTTTATTTATTTATTTTATTTATTTCTTACATTTGTATCCCACATTTCCCACCTATTTGCAGGCTCAATGTGGCTTACATAGTACCGTAAAGGCGTTCGCCAATTCTAGTATGAATACAGTAATGTTGTTGTAGAATACGGTTTGTGTGTACAGACACATTGGGGAATGTCCATTATGAGCTTTGATTTCGTTGTGTTGCAGGGTACAGGCATTTAAGTTGGGTCGGTAGGGTATGCCTTTTTGAACAGGTTAGTTTTTAATGATTTCCGGAAGTTTAGGTTTGATAAAAGAGGCCCTTAATGATCTCCTTTATCTTTTTCCACCCCCACCCCTCTTTTTTTGTGGTCTAAGGAGGTTTAATTTTTCTTTTCCTTGTTATCCATATTTTCTTATGTCAATGATAAAAAGGATTTTTTTTCTTGATATGTTATGAGGAGAGGATATTATGTTTTTAATTGTTACTTTCCATTTTGCTTAAAACAAGTGGATACTTGTATGTTGATTTGAATTGAAATTAATAAATATATATATATTTTAAATCCAATTATTGGTGGTAATTAGATCGTTATTCAATTAAATTATGCACACAAATTTGCCCATGCAATATTCAGTAACTTTTATAGAATTAGGGGGTTAGTGTACATGGAGGGGCATTTTTGATATGTCGTCTAAATCCAACTTTTGGAAGTTTTGCTGAAAATATTCTAAAATCAAGTAGTGAAAATGACCATTTTCAAATGACCATTTCCTAGATGTAGTTGTGCTTAGTACATCTATCTTTTTTGGACCATTAAAAAATAAAAAAAAAAAGTCCAAGTGAAAAACACACAAAATCAAGCCACTGGGATGTAGAAGGAGCCAACTTTCCTAGCACACTAGCCAGACAGGCATCCCAGCAGAGCAGTGGGGCACTTCATTGGATTTCACATTAAAGGTTCTAGGTACACATCTCACCATTACCCCCTTATATTGTATATGGAGCCCTCCAAAACCCAGCAAAAACCTACTGTACCAAACTATACACCACTTACGATAGCTTTTATGGCTGCAGTTGTCACCTATATATGGGTACAGTACGTTTTGTTTTTCTTGGGGAGGGGGGGGGGGGCTGACATTTTCCACCACAAGTGTAATAGTTATAGTAGATTATGGGCCTAGTCCACCTTCTCCACAGTATAATGCATTGACCACATGGCTATTCCAGGAACCTCCTTGCAGCTGTAATAGGACTGGCCATAACATCAGATGCTGTCATAGAGGCTGGTATGTACTGTTTCATTTACATCTTTGTAGGGTGGGAAGGGGGGTCAGTGACCACTGAAGCAGTAAGGGGGTGTCATTCTTTTATTCCTGCAGTGACTTATTCATTATTCATTAACAAAAAGTGTTCATTAATAAAACAGGTCTAGACCAAAACGTCCAACTTATAACCCTGGATGTTTTTGTTTTCTTCCATTATGGCAGAAAAATGTCCAAATGTTAGGAACGCCCAGATCTCGCCCTTAACATGCCCATGACAGGCCCCTTGTGATTTGAATGCACTTCTGACAGAATTCATAGAAAAATGTCTAAAAATTGGTAATGAGCCAATCATGGCCGGTCTTAGCAAGTGCGGGGCCCTATGCAGACCAATTTGATGGGGCCCCACCCTAGCCCTGCCCCCACCCTAACTCCGCCCCCACCCTAGCTCCAGTGCCCGCCACCCCTCCCTCCGATCTCCAAGGCCCCCAGCTCCAGGGCTTGTCGATCCTGCAGTCAGTGCCAACTGAAAGCCATGTCTTTTTCACAAACACAGATACACCCTAATCCACTGTAGAATAAGTAATCATAAACTTTCTATTTAGACAAAAAATAAAATGAAACCCCAAGATGCCAGACTCTGCATACAATGTCCTCTAGTACTGTGCAAAATATAAAGACAGCAGATGTAAATTTGAAAAAAACTAACAAATACCAATCACCACTTTACAAATTAACAAATAGAAATAAAACAAATATAGAAAATAAAATACCATTTTATTGAACTAATATATTTAACTTTCAGAGGCCAAAACATCCTTCCTCAGGTCAATACAGTATAGTACAGTATCCTATCCTGACCTGAGGAAGGGGGTTTTGTTCTCCGAAAGTTAGCCAAAATGTATTAAAATTAGTCCAATAAAAAGATTACCTTGTTTGCATGTTCTATTATAAACATTTATTAACATATCTACAATACTACTTTATCCTAAAGCAAAAAAATTTAAATATATATTTCATTTACAGTTTGTTGTCTCTGGTTTCTGCTTTCCTCATCTTCTTTTCACTGTCTTCCTTCCATCCAGCATCAGTCTTCGGTCTCTCTCTGCCATCCAGTGTCTGCCCTCTCTGCTGTCCCCTCCATCCAATGTCTGCCCTCTCTTCCTGCCCCTTCCATCCACATCTGCCCTCTCTCTGCCCCTTCCATCCACCATCTGCCCCTGTCTGCCCTCTCTCTCCCCCCATCCATTCACTGTCTGCCCTTTCTATCCCTACCATCCACTGTCTGCCCTTTCTCTCTGTTCCTTCAATCCACCATTTGCCCTCCCTCTCCCATCCATCCAGGGTTTGCCCTCCCTCTTGCTCCCCCTTCCAGGATCTGCCCCTCTCTCCGCCCCTCTTTTCAGCCCCCAGTTCCAGCCCCACTATCCCACCAGTCCCCCATTTCAGCCCCAGCCCTTTTCTCCCACCAGTCCCGAGCTTCAGCCCCCCAGCCACTTCTCCCTGTCCCCTTTTCAGCCCCCAGTCCCCAGTTTCAGCCCCTGCCCCTTTTCAGTCTCCAGCCTCTTATCCCACCTAACCTCCTTTTCAGCCCCCAGTTCCAGCCCCCTTCATCCACATGCCTTGTATTAGGGCCCCCCTTTTCAGAACCATTCTCCCACCTGACCCACGCATACCCCATTTTCCCACCAGCCCCAGGCATGGCCCCCATTTTCCCACATTGCCCCTTCTCAGACCCAGTCCCCTTCTCCCATCCAAGAACCCCAGTCCCCTCCTGTCCCCTTCAACCATCCAAGAACCCCCTCTCCACCTCAGTCCCCTTCTCCCATCCAAGAACCCCAGTCTCCTCCCCACCCGTCCCCTTCTCCCATCCAAGAACCCCCCCCCCAGTCTCTCCCATCCAAGAACCCCAGTCCCCTCCCCACCCGTCCCCTTCAAGCATCCAAGAACCCCCTCCCCATCCCCTTCTCCCATCCTTGAACCCCCTCCCCACCTCAGTCCCCTTCTCCCATTCAAGAACCCCAGTCCTCTCCCCACCCGTCCCCTTCTCCCATCTGAGAACCCCCTCCCCAGTCTCTCCCATCCAAGAACCCCAGTCCCCTCCCCACCCGTCCCCTTCAAGCATCCAAGAACCCCCTCCCCATCCCCTTCTCCCATCCTTGAACCCCCTCCCCACCCCACCTCAGTCCCCTTCTCCCATTCAAGAACCCCAGTCCTCTCCCCACCCATCCCCTTCTCCCATCCGAGAACCCGCTCCCCAGTCTCTCCCATCCAAGAACCCCAGTCCCCTCCCCACCCGTCCCCTTCAACTATCCAAGAACCCCCTCCCCACCCCCTTCTGCTTCTCCCATCCATGAACCCCCTCCCCACCTCCGTCTCCTTCCCATTTGAGAACCCCCTCCCCACCCCACCCTCACTGCCTTAAAAAAAAAAACAACAATTTGAAGCGCTGGAGTAACAGGCAGCAGCGCCTCCCGTCTGCCCTGCTACTAAAAATCTCTTCGACAACGTCATTGGGCCTTCCCACATTGAGTCCCGCCTGCCCTCGCGGTAATTGGAAGTTACCTCAGAGGAGGGCGGGACTCAATGTGGGAAGGCCCAATGACGTAGTCGAAGAGATTTTTAGTAGAAGGGCAGAAGCGAGGCGCTGCTGCCTGTTACTCCAGCGCTTCAAATTGGGTTTTTAAAGGCAGGACAGGACGAGCAGCGCCGGGAGCGGACTCGGAGCACCCCCCACCACCACTACCCGCTGACATCTGGGGCGGACCGCCCCCCACCACGTCGCTGTCGCGCGTTGTTGAACTTGGGAGGGAGGGAGAGTGGTGCTCGGGCGGTCGGGGCGGGGCGACCTGAGGCGCGCTGCGCGGGGCCCCCTGAGCGCGAGGCCCTATGCGGCCGCCTCGGTCGCCTCGCCTTAAGACCGGCCCTGGAGCCAATTAATGGCATCTTTGACCTGCTTAAGTGGTGCCTCTTTATAGAATTGTCCCCACTTCCTTTCTAGGTGACCTGTTATAAAATAACCTTGGGGAATGCTAAAAAGGAGCATCTATTTGGAGCCTGTTCTAGAAGGGAAAGCAGGTGCCTACTTTCCAATATAAAATATCATCACGTACTTAACTGAATCTTCACTATCCAAGCTGCATTGGACTCAGATACAAATCAACCTATGCATTCAATTTTTCTTACTTAAGTACGCAAGTGTGAAATGCGTTACTAAAGTGTGTGAAAATGATGCACAACCATCAAAACTTCAGGTGATCTTTAAAGACCTATCTGTTTTGCAAGGCCTACCCTACTGATTCTACTTAAATGCCTCAACTCTACAATGCATCTATACATACATTGTAATGGACATTTTTATTTCTTATTTCCTTGTCCCTTATTGTATCCATATACCCCTACCTTACCTGACCCTTTTTCTAACTGTATTTGTTTAATATCTACCATACTTGGCGTTCAACAATATATACCTGTACTTTAGGTGGAGCAGTTACCCTGCAGCCAAAGAGCTGTTGTAAAGATTTGCACCTAGACTGCTACAAAACATGAATGAATTTTAATATTCTGACATTTTCATGCATAATGATGTGCTGCAGTCAAGCTCCACACAGACTCCAGCCCATCTTCAAAGTCCACGACATCACATTTAGGCACCGCACAGCTGGAATATTGACATTTAGGTGGGGGGTGTTATCGGTGTCATTAGCCACTTGACGTGACTTAAAGGGCTGTAATGCTGGATTTCTTGCCTTAACACAGCACTACATATGTTACCCTACAGTACACAGTAATGAGATGCAAAACATGCAAATGCATTTAAATTCTCACTGCAAGTTGCGTTATGGCCCTAAAATGACTGTTACCTGGGGTTATTTTATTGTCTTGGGAGCACTGGGCTATGCTTTGAAACCTCAAAGCACAATCCAATACTCCCAGGCTGAATCTTAAAGGGGCTGCAGTGCTATACCAGTGCCATCCAATCACATCCTACCCCCCCCCCCCATGTAGCAGCCACACCCTCCAATAAAAGCCTCTCTCCTACAAACACTCCCTAAACACATCGCCCCAATCATGATCCCCCCCCCCCCCCCAATTAAATCCATCTCCTCCCAATGGCACCACCCCGGTCAAAGCTCCCTCCTTCCAATGACACTCCCATACCCCCAATCAAAACCCCATCTCCTCGATGACATCCCTTCTCCCAAAAGGCCCCCCTCTCAAACTCAGGGGCCTACTGCCCTACCCTACCCTGGTGGTCCAGTGTATCTGTGGGCAGGAGGCAATATGCACTCCCATGTTAACTCTGCAGTTACCCATGCTAATGCTAACATTAGTACACAAGCTGCAAAAGAAAAGTAGGAAGGCCCTCAAAAAATTTACAGTTGTTCCAAATTAAAACACGTTAACTGTAAATCTGAGCGCATTTTAGAGAAAGGACAACAAAGCTAGAAATATAAATCCTTTGAATATCGGGCCCTTAGCACATACTAAATCAATTATCTGCATGTTAGCCTATGAACTAATACGTGCTGTTCATTAGCACACACTAAAAAGTTCTAAAATGCATTAAAAAAAATTTTCATTAAAATGAATGTGTCAAATGGACAGATAAAGGTCAGAAAATTGAGAGAAAGGCCCAACAAACTGAAAAAGAACCAACAATTTTTGGTTGCATGATAATGAGGATAACCACATGGTTAGATATTTCGTGGTCATAGGCTGATACACTTGACTTTTCATTTTTGTGTTTCCTGAGGTTTTCAACATCCTAGGAAGCAATGAGGTTATCTGTATTGAATTTCTTGGCAGTAATAAATTTAGCTGCCACAGTAAGCAAGCTAAACTCATGAAGGTTTTTTTTATCTCTTTTTTTATTTTTACCTGCCCTTGAGAGGACTATGTCCTTCTTCACAACAGCTAATTTGACACTGACTAGCTATATGTGTCTGGCCTAGTCTGTTATGACTAGAATTCCTACACTGAAAAGGCCATCACAGTCATTGGATACACATGTAATTGTCATTCTCGATCTTCCTCTGGACACGTTACTGACAGCCTATCTCCCTTATCTTTTCTTTACAATCCAGGCCATAATTGCTGTCTTATACAACCGCAGATTCTCCAGTGAGAAATGGAAAATAAGAATTCATTTGAAACCCTGTTTCTTGTCTTCCTAGGGAAAACATGTGTAAATCTATTCTTCAACATCTTCAGTTCCCGCTGGACCAGAACCAGGTATCCTCAGTTTGTAAAGGAAAGCTACTGGTACTGTAAATTGTTTTGAAAACACAGATACTAATATTAATCATTTATCAATAAGTCCATTTTTAATTCTTCAGAGATCCTTTTACCATGCTGCTGTAATCGCTAGCATACACTTGCCATAAAAGGATGTACCACAGGACATGGAGTCAGTCCAGAGGGCGGCTACAAAATTAATAAGCGGTCTTGAATACAGAAAATATAGGGACAGGCCTATGAACCTCAAGATGTATACGCTGGAAGAGAGGAGGGATAAAGGAGACATGATACAGACATTTAAATATCTCAAGGGCGATGCTTATGTACTTATGTACCACTTCTAAGATCCTCTCCTTTATACCCTTTGACCTTTCATGGCCCACTCCCATCTTCAACCATCTTCTGTCCTGTTTTAGCTGGTCTGGAACTCAGTGGTAGAAAAATTCATTTCAGGGCTTGTTAGTTGGCGAGTGCTCACAGGTTCTGCAGGTACTTCATCCCTCACAGGTTTTCTTAGCAACAGGAAAGGAAGTTGACCCTGCATTGATTTCCCCTACTATTGCTAACAATCAGCTGTTGGAAATAGGTGAGCCAGTAGGCCTCTTAAATCCTTGGGCCCCCACTTGGGTGAAATTTATGTCCCCGAGTTTTATCCAAGGACTGTTAAGAATTTCTGAGACATTGCAGCTAACTTGCTTATAGAATATTTTTTTTTGACATTGTGAAAATTCGGCCTCATCTCCTTTGGAAACTAGCATAAGTCACTGCTGTCTTTTGATTATACAGCAGACTAGACACTAGGCTGCATGAGGGAATGAGTCCAGTATTATGACTGAAAAGTCAGGTGATATAGCATCTGTGCTCAATGCATTGCATATGAATGTTTCTATTAACCACAAAACGGAAGGAGAAGTTCTGTTAAAGTAATTAATTGAATAATTTACAATTTGTAACCTGGTGATTTCCTCATTCTTCTTTGAACTTCCAGGGCTATGATCTGTTATTTTAAGCCTTCTTTTGCAATTGCTGAGGAGTTCATTTTCCACAATTGTATCATTCTCTCCCAACTTACTTTACTTCAAACAGCAACAATCCTCTGCTGGGACCCATGCACCAGGGGCCTTAAAACCAGCTACTAAGTGTTGTCATAGCATAGTAGCTATGACCCCCCCCCCCCCCCCTCCGCCCCTAGTCCATAGCTGTGAGTGCTGTCTCTGCAGCATCCTCAGGTCCAGGTGACACAAAGTTAAGTGAGATCTGAGGCAGGAGGAGGAGAGTCCAGCACCCCGTGTACTGCCGCTGGGCCAGCCCTAGAGAAGTTCTCTTTTAATGTTATGCTTATGTAATTTGGATTGTTAGTTTATTTTTAATTGGCATTCTTTTGTGTTGTGTTTATGCTACTACAATTTTTTCTTGTAAACTACTCTGAATCATTTAGTCCAAGGAGAAGGCTGGTAAGCAAAATAAAATAGACAAAGAAACCAGACAGAGTGACCTGATGGATAGGATGTAGAGCTGGGAGGAAGGATTCCTGGGTTCTAGACTTGCCAGAAGGTTTTTCTATGACTTGGCAGCTGCACTAGCCAATTGTAGAATAATTGCTCCATATTTTTCTATTCTTTAGAAACAGCCATGCAGAGGTTATCTACCTCTAGGGGTGACCAAATATTTCTCAAGTACTGTAATTATAAAGATGAATGATCTTTTATGTGATAAAGGTTACTTTAATAAACGGTTCTTATTAATTAAAAATGCTGAAATAAGTCACCCTAGAATACTGCAAAAATTTTTGTTTTAACATTACTAGGCATGCGTCACAGACTACAGCATTTCATCATTGTCAGCCTCTTGGCTTTGCAAGGGTTACACTTGACTTCTTTGGCTATCATAAATGAAGTCTTGGTTAATATTAGCATCCTAACATCTGCACTCCCAGAAAACAGTGTGTTAGGGAGGAAGCAATGCCCAGTTATTGGTCTCAATTTCATCTCTATGCAATTACCTTCAGCTTAGTTTGTGGGTCCATCCACATTAACGCCTTTTATCAATTTAATGTTCAAACAAAGCGTCTCAAGAAATAAAGATTGTGCTACACCAGCATAAACGCCTGGTTAGCAATTTTTATATGTTGATGCTACTATGGATCAGTAATGGGTTGAAAGCTTGGAAAAATAAATGAAGCCAAATAGGCTTTTAAAATAACATTATGTACAAATTGGCAATGTTTAGTGTCAGTGTTAAATATGAATATGAAAAATTACATTGCAATTAGAAATAAACTGTAGCTGCACCGCTTGCCACCATCAACGATATACCTTGGAGTTTTCCCAGGCTTTCAGCTATTGGTTTAAGCCACCAAAGCCATCAGTAATCCCTTTCTTTAAACCCTGTTACTGGTGAGCTTTGGCATAGGTGATGTAGGATAGTTTTCCCACTCACTGGCGTTTTGCATGTGGAACATTTATGAGATATATTCGGGGTACGATTAACTCTTTGGTGGGTCCTAGGCAAGCAAGTGCATTGGATCCCCTATCATAATACAGTTATATATTTAAATCTCTTGCAAACAGTACCTGGTGGTTCTTACTCCAGAAGAAAAAAAGGCAGAGGAAGAAACAGCAGGTAAGGAGCACTGCTTGCCGACTCCTTCTGCTGACTGGAGAACAATGCACAGGTGATGGGGGAAAATAGCCCTGTGCAGCAGTGGTGGCCAAGGAGGTTTGATAACAGGAGACGGTGCTAATTGGTTCATTACTCAATTAAATTGGGCACACAAATTGGGCTTGCGCCCTAAATTGCACTCATAGGTTTGTGCACTGTACTGTATATAGAATCCGTGGGATATTGGTCTGATATTCAGATACGTTTATTGGAATAGTAGCACCTCTGTCAGAGATGATGTGGTGCATGTTGCCATTGATGGGGGGAGGGTGCCGAGCCAGGTGATTGGTGGGCTGTGGGGTGAGGGGGCAGGGCCGAGGCGGATGCCCATGAAATTTAAATGTAGCAAGGGAAGCTGGGTCTTTGCTTCCCTTGCTGCCAGCGCTCCAGCTTTCCCCTCCCCTCCCACCCTGTTTTTCAAAGGAGGGAAAGGGCAAATCTTGGGTCGCTGCCAACCTATCTCTGCTACTCAGTACAAATATTGTTTAGTGAGTTAAGAAAGTGTCATCCATAAACATGTTTGGTGGCGTATTTACCGAGCAACGTTAATAAACAATAGACGCTCTGCAGAGTGGTAATACCCAGCTCCAGAGTAAGGCGGGCGTGGACTGAAACGTGCGACCTAGCTGGACATTTTGATGGCGGGTCATTGCATGTCCACGGCGGATTAAATACCCCAGTTGAGTAGCCTAGTGGTTAGTGCAGCAGACTTTGATCCTGGGGAACTGGATTCAATTCCCACTGCAGCTCCTTGTGATTTTGGGCAAGTCACTTAACCCTCCATTGTCCCAGGTACAAATACCTACCTACTAACCTATAAATGTATTCACTCTGCTGCTCCCCAGTATCTCTCCACACTCGTCCTTCCCTACACCCCTTCCCGTGCACTCCGCTCCATGGATAAATCCTACTTATCTGTTCCCTTCTCCACTACTGCCAACTCCAGACTTCGTGCCTTCTGTCTCGCTGCACCCTACGCCTGGAATAAACTTCCTGAGCCCCTACGTCTTGCCCCATCCTTGGCCACCTTTAAATCTAGACTGAAAACCCACCTCTTTAACATTGCTTTTGACTCGTAACCACTTGTAACCACTCGCCTCCACCTGCCCTCCTCTCTTCCTTCCCGTTCACATTAATTGATTTGATTTGCTTACTTTATTTAGTTTTTGTCTATTAGATTGTAAGCTCTTTGAGCAGGGACTGTCTTTCTTCTATGTTTGTACAGCGCTGCGTATGCCTTGTAGCGCTATAGAAATGCTAAATAGTAGTAGTAGTAGTAGATAGAGGTATATAAAATAATGAGTGGGGTGGAACAGGTGGATGTGAAGCGTCTGTTCACGCTTTCCAAAAATACTAGGACTAGGGGGCATGCGATTAAACTACAGTGTAGTAAATTTAAAACAAATCGGAGAAAATTTTTCTTCACCCAACGTGTAATTAAACTCTGGAATTCATTGCCAGAAAATGTGGTGAAGGCGGTTAGCTTAGCAGAGTTTAAAAAGGGGTTGGACAGTTTCCTAAAGGACAAGTCCATAAACCGCTACTAAACGGACTTGGAAAAATCCAAAATTCCAGGAATAACATGTATAGAATGTTTGTACGTTTGGGAAGCTTGACAGGTGCCCTTGGCCTGGATTGGCCTCTGTCGTGGACAAGATACTGGGCTCGATGGACCCTTGGTCTTTTCCCAGTATGGCATTACTTATGTACTTATGTACTTATACTATGTAAACTGCTTTGAATGTAGTTGCAAAAAACCCCACAGAAAGGCTGTATATCAAGTCCCATTTCCCTTGATAGTGGAGCGAGACATAGGACTGAAAGGGACAGAGCTTGGGTACTCCCCAGACATATTGATGTTAGTGTGTAATAAGCTGCAGCCTTGTTTTCCCTACAACTGAATAAAGTTATTACCCGCAATCAATAAAGTTGTTATCTTCTTGCACTGATTTGTATGAAATTCCTTGTTGTCATGTTGTCTCGAAACAGTGAGTGCGGGGTGAGCCCTGACACGCGTGATGTCTGCCTACATTAAACTGCGCTGTTCGCTACGTCCAAATATTAAGCGCTAGGCTCCAATCTGAACCGCAGCGCTGAAGGCCTGGATTATACATAAATCTGCAGCCATTAAAAAGTGGCAACTCCGGTGTTCAAATTATTGACCGGATTCTATATTTTGTTTTCTAAAAAAAACAAAACAGGAAAATAAGTCAAATTCTTTCTCCAAGTGTAACTCTATGGTCTTAACAATTAGCAGGGAGCACAACCGTTCTGTAAAGGTTCGTATCTGTTTGCTATAACTCACTGCATGGGAGGACTCATTACCTCAGCACTTACTGTCATCATCACAATAGCATGCACGTTTTTTTTTGTCTTCTTACTTGAATTACAAAATTCTGGTTTTCACAGTTCACTGATCAGCCTGACACGGTTATTTGTACTGTTTAACACACTCCATTTCTTCACGTGGTGTTTGATATGTTGACGGCATATTCCCAGTGCTCCCCATCCTATCATCACTACCGCTGAGCTCTTTGTTTGATCTTTCTGAGCTCACATTCTAAACTCGTGACAAATAAAATACAGTCGAATTGCAGATCTTTTTTTATCTTCTTCTTAGGAAAAGGAGACTTAGAATGCAGGTTCATACTGTTTGTTTTTTTTTCGGTGTGAGCACTCAACACTGATGCTGCTTGTACAAGATCACAATGTTTCTTAATTTCTTGGAAAATGGTCCTGCTCTAAATGTTTGAGTGATTTATAGATTAAAGATGTTTATGTTTAGTAAGTCATTTGCTACACCACCTTCCCCAGTCAAAAGAACAGAAGAATAGCTATACTGGGTCAGACCAATGGTCCATCTAGCCCAGTATCCTGCTTCCAGCAGTGGCCAATCCAGGCCACAAGCACCTGGCAGAAACCCAAATAGTATCAACATTCCGGAATTCCAAAGAGTAGCATCATTCCATGCTACCAATCACAGGGCAAGCAGGGGCTTCCCCCATGTCCATCTCAATAACAGATTATGGACGTTTCCTCCAGGAACTTGTCCAAACCATTTTTAAACCCATATACGCTAACCGCCATTACCACATCCTCCAGCGATGAGAGAAAAATATTTCCTCCTATTTGTTTTAAAGTATTTCCATATAATTTCATTGAGTGTCCCCTAGTTTTTGTACTCTTTGAAAAAGTAAAAAAAAAAATGATTCACTTTTACCCATTCTACACTACTCAGGATTTTTTAGACCTCAATCATATCCTCCCTCAGCCTTCTCTTTTCCAAGCTGAAGAGCCCTAACCTCTTTAGCCTTTCCTCATATGGGAGCAGTTCCATCCCCTCTATCGTTTTGATCGTTCTTCTTTGAACCGTTTCTAAATCAGCTATATCTTTTTTGAGATACGGCGACCAGAACTGAACGCAATACTCAAGGTTAGGTTGTATCATAGAGCAGGGTCGCCGGAGCCGGACCCAGGACAAGGCCGCCCCCGGCCCCTCCCCCCACCCAAGGTTGCCGCCCACCCGAGATTGCTGGGCCCCGCCCACTTGAGGTCGCCGCCCACCCGAGATCGCCGGGCCCCCCTCCACCCGCTATCGGGCCGGGCCTTCGGAACTAACCTTAAGCCTCCTTTCACTTCGCAGCAAGCAGCAGCAGGGCAGACCTCTCCTCTTTCCTTCCATGCCCCGCCCTTGCGGACGTTACGTCAGGCGAGGGCGGGACATGGAAGGAAGGAGTGGCCTGACCTGCTGCTGCTTGCTGCAAAGTGAAAGGAGGCTTAAGGTTAGTTCTGGGAGTGACGGAGGGCGGGCCAGGCGGCGGCGGCGCCGGGCCCCGGGACTTTTGTCCCCCCTGTCTCCCCCTCTCGGCGGCCCTGTCATAGAGCGATACAGAGGGATTATAATATTCTTGGGCCTATTTTACATTCCTCTCCTAGCATCCTGTTTGCTTTTTTGGCTGCATCCACACCAAATGCTTTATAAAATCAATAATCAAAGGTAGGAAAAATAGAGGAACTCCATTCAATAACCGGAAAGATTTAGAACAGTAATGTGTACAACATATAAACACATTATCACCTCCACTACAGCAGCTCAAGCTCTGGTTCTATGTATATAAATGGATTGTACCAAGTCTGTTTTTATTTATATGTATGTTTTCTTGGAACCCACTTAGGATGTAGGTGGGCCACAATACCCTAATTCTATAAACTTGCATGACAAATAGGCACTCATTTTCAAAAAAGAAAAAAGTCTCAAAATTGGCACAAACTGGCAGATGGACGTTTTTCTCGCAAAAACATCTGTCACTATTTTCAAAACACAGACTTGTGACGTTTTACTCCACAGTTCATCTAAATCACAAGCGGGTATGTTGGAGGCATGTTTTTTTTTTTGGGGGGGGGGGGGGCTTAAAATTTTTCAGTGCTAATGGATCAAAAAAAAAAGTCCAGGACAGAAAAGAAGTACATTAGACCTGTTTCAGTCTTCACTAAGTCTGAAAAGCTGACCAGCTGACCATTGGAGGGATGAAGGCATAACCGTTCTTAATTCCCCAGTGATCACTGACCCCCTCCCACCCAGGACCGCCGAGAGACTGGGTCAGGCCTGGGACAAGGCTGCCCCCCGCCCCCCCCCCACCTGAGGTCACCGGGCCCCTCCTCCTCCATCCACCACCGGGCCTCTCTCCACCCCCAGGCCCTCTGCACAGACCTTGAGCTCCTCACCTTCGAAGGCGCAGCAAGCAGCGGCAGACCACTCCTTCCTTTCCTTCCGTGTCCTGCCCTCGTGGGTTACGTCAGGCGAGGGCGGGACACGGAAGGAAGGAGTGGTCTGCCGCTGCTTGCTGCACTTTCGAAGGAGAGGCGCTTAAGTTCAATGCCAGGGAGCGACGGAGGCCCGGGCAGGCCGGACTGTGGCGGCGGTGCCGGTCCCCCCCCCCCCCCGGAGGCCCGGGCCCAGGGAATTTTGTCCCCCCTGTCCCCCCCTCTCGGCGGCCCTGCTCCCACCCCCCCAAAGATGTGATAGTGACAGTAGGCACCAGGCTCTATGACAGCTCTAGATATTATGGCCATTCCTAAGAAAGCAGTAAGCAAGTGGATGCAGTAGTTAGTTGTCAATGCAGCGAACAATGGGACCCAAGTTTAATTCTCACTTTAACTCTTTCATTTCAATACAAATTTGTGAGCCCTTCTGGAATATAGAACTACCTCCTATACCTAAATATATAAGTGACCTGCAAGCCTGAGGGCTATTGTAGTGGTGGACCTCTAGGTACAGTAGGTTTTCTCTGTTCCCGGAGGGCCCTCAATACAATATGAAGGAGTTTAGGTGGGATTTGTACCTGGGTCCATTTATGTGAAGCCCACTACACTGACCTCTAGGCTGCCCTGCTGCACTGCTGGGATGTCTGTGTGGCCAGTTTATTAGGAATGCTGCCGGACAGATTAAACTCTGGAATTCATTGCCAGAGAATGTGGTAAAGGCGGTTAGCTTAGCGGAGTTTAAAAAAGGTTTGGACGGCTTCCTAAAGGAAAAGTGCATAGACCGTTATTAAATGGACTAGGGAAAAATCCACTATTTCTGGGATAAGCAGTATAAAATGTTTTGTACATTTTGGGGATCTTGTCGGGTATCTGTGACCTGGATTGGCCACTGTTGGAAACAGGATGCTGGGCTCGATGGACCTTTGGTCTTTCCCAGTATGGCAATACTTATGTACTTATGATATCCCTATGACTTGTTTTTCAAAAATGGCATGAAAATGTCTAGCTCAAAGCCATAATCGAACCAAAAATTTAGACATTTTTCTGGTTTGATTATGACTGTGAGCTAGACTTTTATTGAGACATTTTTGGCAAAACATCTCAATTTGGACTTAGGCATCATGTTGAAAATGCCCTCCTTTGTATGCAAAGTTACACACATAAGTTATACAATACTGCTAGTTGTACGCATTACTTAATATGTTAATTAACTACTAATTGGTGTTAACTTCCAGCTATTGGCTATTATTATATGTACCAGTTTGGTGGATTTTTACACTAACTGGTAAAAATCACCCTTGAATCAACCCCTTGGGTGAAACACGTCCACATCGAGCATATCATAAAAGCAATTAATAAATCCCAATAAATAAATAAATATGTGTGTAGAATCATAGGAACATAGGTGTAGCCATACTGGGTCAGCCCAATGGTCCATCTAGCCGAGTATTCTGTTTTCCAAACAGTGGCCAAGCCAGGTCACAAGTACCTGGCAGAAACTCACATCGTGGCAACATTCCATGTAGAACCCCAAAAAATAGCAAGATTCCAGAATCCTAAAGAGTGACAAGATTCCATACAGAATCTCAAAGAGTAGAAATATTCCATATTACAAATCCCAAGGTAAACAGTTGCTTCTGATGTCTGTCTCAATAGCAGACTATGGACCTTTTCTCCAGGAATTTCTCCAAACCTTTTTTAAACCCAGATACGCTAACCGCTGTTACCACCTCCTCCGGCAAAGAGTTCCAGGAACATAAAATAGCAAGTAGAGTCTGCTATTAACTATAGTCTGCTCTTCTTTTTCACCCATGTTGGATCTTGCAAATGGTCTGCCTTGTTTTATTGCAGTTAATGTGGGCATCATTTCCACCTATTAGCTACTAGCCTGGCAGATAACATGGACCTGTTAACTACACTTCCCATTCTGCTGTTAATGTGTGCAGGGACCATTGTCTCATGTTAGCAGCACTACTGTCTTCACCAAAGTGCCAGAAATGTCCCCAACCATCATAGCAGAGTTTTAGCAATTCATGTGCCTTGGTCTGATTCATCTACTAAAGGTCTTTTTTCATAGAGACACAATGAAGAAACATTGATGAATGTATCTGCGCATATTTATAAACTAGATATTTATAATGTGCTGTAGACAATGTACAACCCCCCCACACACACACACACACTAAATACAATAACAGATTAAAGAAAAAAACACCTGAAAATAATTAATGAAATCAACATCAAATATAAACCAAAAACATGAGTGCAGACTGCAAGATACATTCAAATGAAAACAGCTTAAAGCCTCATTGTACAAGAAAATATTGACCATTTTCCTAAAGGTCTTATAATGATCCATAATTAGTACCTCCAGGGGCAATGAATTCAAAATTTAAGGTGAAAGCACAGCCTTCTAACTAGGTTCAAAGGATAGGGACTCTCAGGAACCTGAGACCAGACACATAGCTCACTAGATGATCTCCCAAATACACTGTTCCCTCCCCTCCCACAAGTAATTCGGCCCTAAGTATAGCTGTCTTTAAATCTTTAAGCAAACTGGGCAGTCTCCATTGAACTGGATAACAAGTAGATGAGGGTGAAAATGTTTAAGTTTGGCCAAGGATAGCTAGTGATTTTCAAAGTGTAGACCTTTCTTCTCATAATTATGAGTATAATGCAGGGAATATGGCTTCAAAACATTATTAAGTTAAGGGTTATTAATTTCTATAACCCGTGTAAACTTGTAGTCCTGGAAGAACTTTTGAGTTTTATGACTAATAATGACTTTCCATTAGAATAGATGGGGATTTTAATAGTCGTACTGATCCGTGGGGTAGCAATTTCTCTGCTAAGGTGTTCATGGTAAATGCTTTAAGGAGATGATGGATACACATGACCTAAAACAGTCCAAATTATGCTCCTATCTCATTTAGTTCCTGCAGGAGTAAACTAAGTCATGCTTCTTTAATGTTGATGCTATGATGTCTTGTCTAGGGGGTGTTTCCTTGCAAACAAATGCAAACAAATGGATTTGGGGGTTTAATCAATCAATTAATTAATTAATCACATTATCTTAATATCACATATGAACATACTGCTGAGCTGTTTACAATAATATAAATTCGGAACAGAGGGGAAAAGAGATTACAACATCATTCAAGTAAAGCAGGCAGGGGGAGGGAATGCTGAAATAAGGCACATGACAAAGGGGAGACAGGAACAGGACGTGAAGAGGGACCGGGGGTGCGGGAGATAGGATTCACCTTTCTGAATCTGAGTTCAAGACAAGTTGCGTTGTGATACTATAGGCATTTCACCTTCCCCAGAGAACTTATAATCAATGAGGATAGTGTACTAAAAATTAAAAAAATAGCAAATGCCACTTTGCAAAGTTATTTGTGACATGCATGTGTTATTTGAAATTATAGAGAGTAGTTTTGTAACCGAGCACCTACATTGGTAAGGCACGAAGACAGCCAAGATGAAATTATTTTCTAAAGAGCTAGATTCTATGGAGGTCTTTTACTAAGCCATGGTAGCATTTTTAGCTTGCGTTAGAAATCAGCTGGCAGTCGCCCATTATATTCTTATGGGCATCTCGGCTTTTACCACCAGCTGATTTCTACCATGAGCTAAAAACATTTCTGCAGCTTAATAGACCCCCCCCCCCCCTATATATGGTGCCTGAAAATGCCATGTGGAAAGAAAACACACCTAGGCGTATTCTCTAAAGTATGCCTACATTTTATACAATAGGCTTAAATATCCACACGGTACATAGAATTACGCTGAGGCCTCTTCATGCAACCAAAGTGTCTCACTTATTTTACGTCATGCTTTACTTGGTGTAAACCCTAACATCTAAATTAGGCGCATAGCGGGTATATTCTAAAACAATGCACATAGATTTTAGAAATGCCCACACCCCGCCTCTGACCATGCCCCCTTTTTCAACTATGTGACTTAGAATTTACATGCACCATGTTATAGAATACGCTTACAATCAAGAAGGAGTGGGAAATAGACCAGGCTAACCAGTTCATTTTAGAACCCACGCATTTTCTATCCAAAGGTCTTTTTAAAGACCATATTATTCCATCCTCTTGTGTCTACGTTTATTGACAATTAGATGTTGTTCGTGTATTTTATCTTAAAGACTACCAGCCGAAACACGGTACTGTGTCGAGTCTTCACCAATAAATTATCTACAATCGACTGAAGTCTCTTTGTCTCTGGTTAGTCTGGTCTATTTCCCACTCCTTCTTTATTATTGTTTCTTCGTGGGATCTCGGCATTCCTCCACCTTGGCGGACTCTCACCAAACCATAGAATATGCTTAGCAAGTTGTGCACATAAATCTTAATGCCAATTAGTGCTGATAACTGCTTGTTAACATCCAATTAACAGCGCTCCTGTTGATTGATGCTCCTGGGGAGGTAAATCAATACAGCTTGTGAGGTTGACCACAAGTTGTGTTATACATTTACTTTGGGAGTTATTAATCTGTGATACTGAGTTACCACAGATTAGAGACTCCTGCAATAAATTAGGGCCATGGTAAAATGTAAATATTTTACTACAGCTCAGTAACTTCCTCCTTAGTCTAGGCAAGATATACTGAGGTCTTTATAAAATATTCTCACAGGATGAATTAAATGTCAGTATACAGACCAGTCATTGGCCACCAATTATAAAATAATGACCTAGAACACAAAAGAAGAAAGAGGTTCCATAACTGAGACAGATTTAGAATAGAGGTGCTTAAAAGCAATTATGAGGCATTTCTCCCCACCCTCCAAAATAATTGGCTTGTGAGTAGGAAAGGGGACACAGTTCCTAGAACACCTCTGCATGCCAGAGCCTTCCATTCCCCTCTCTCCTCTGAGTCTTCTTAGTTCACTGCTTGTTACACTCAGATGCTTCCTCTTATAAAGAACTGCAGGAAGATTTTACTCAGAATGTGCTAAAAACAATCAAGGAAGTCACACAAGCAGGTTTGGAGCAAGGGTTTCTCACGTGGAAAGAACATCAGTACCTCAACAACAGAACACCGATGATCCCTGTACTATATATATTACCAAAGATACATAAGGATCCGGTTAATCCTCCTGGGAGACCGATTATGTCCTCGAGGGGTTTCCTTGTAGAACCCCTTTCGGTTTATGTAGACACATTTCTAAAGGATTTCGTGCAGATGAGCCAGTCTTTCATCAAGGATACAACCCACTTTCTAACAGTATTACAGGAAGTTCAATTACCAGAAACTTTAATATTGATGGTTACATTGGACATTAAATCGTTGTATACCATGATTCCCCAAGATGAGTTGTTGAGTATCATCAGCAATATATTAGACACACGACCTAGACCACATGAGTTCCTTCTGAGTTTTTACTAAGACTGACCGAATTGGCATTATGCAAGAATTTCTTTCGATTCCGTGATAAATTATTTTTGCAAACTTCTGGAGTAGCCATGGGGGCGACTTTTGCCCCCACATTGGCCAATTTATTTATGGCAGCCTTTGAGGATAAATGGCTAGTACAGTCCCCGTTTCAAGCAAAGATCTTTCTATGGCGCCGCTACATCGGCAACGTTGATGTTGTGGAATGGCAGCTCTAACGAGTTGGAAGATTTTCAGACATGGTTGAATCAATGCCACTCCAGGATTCAATTTACATTGTCCTTTTCAAAAACCTCCATACAGTGTTTAGACGTGGAGATTCATCTAATACATCGCACGTCTACTTCAAAAGTATTCACAAAACCAACGGATAGGAACACGATCCTAGAATACAGTAGTTGCCACCCTAGGCGCTATGAGACAGCCTTCCCTTTTCGCAATTCCTCCATTTTAGATGGATCTGCACGACAGACAAGGACTTTAAACTCCAAGCTCAGGATTTCAGCACGAATCTCATGCAGAAAAAATACCCACAGAAGACATTGAGACGTGCATATCTTCGTGCAAAATATAATAACAGGGACCTCCTTTTACAAGCGAAGCAGTGCGAAGAACCAGTAGATTCAGTCATGACATTTGTCATGCGGTTTGCCCCAGGAGGTGAAGTGGCAGCCAGTATTATAAGGCAACATTGGGACGTGATGAAATCTCATCCGCTGTTTGTGCATCATCGCGTAAGGACAGCATTTTCACGGGCCAGGAATTTAAAGGATCTGTTGAGCCCTGCCAAGTTACCTGGTGAAGACTCAGACCCCGCAGAGGTAACAATTGATCATTTCAAATGTAACAAGACCAGCTGCAAAACGTGTGAATTAACTATAGAGACCTCATGTTTCAGACATAATGGCCGGTCTTACCAGTTGAGACATCATACCACCTGCCGTACCCCATATATCATATATTACAGTATCTGCCCGTGCAATAAAGTTTATATTGGGAAGTCAAGCAGATCACTCAATGCAAGGATGACTGAGCATCGTTCGCGGATTACAGCACAGAACATAGGAGTTCTGTTGGTACAGCACTGCATGCAAAACAACCATACAGTGGACGTCTTACGATGTATGGTGATTGATCATGCAATCCCAATATCTAGGGGAGGTGATCGCAACAGGAAATTACTCCAGAAGGAAACTTTTTGGATCTATCATCTAGATACCCTAGAACCTAGGAGGCTAAATACGTACATACATTGGGGATGTTTTATGTGATACACATTAGGAGTTCCAGGAAGTGTCATCAGATGTTAGTTGCTTCCGGTATCGTTACTACATATAAGACGTCGCCGCTGCCATGGGTCTTTCCTCACGGTGGTAGGCTGACAAGGAGGTTGAGAGACTGTGAGCCACGAGATTGATTACACTAGCAGAAGTGCCGCATTTGATGAGTGTGCTAACCGACTTTTGTCTTGTTTCTACAGGTCCGGTGTGAGATTATCCCTTGATAAAGCTATAAAAGCGAAGCAGGCACCTGTCGGGGTTGCAAATACACCTGGTCATACAGATAAGTGTTGTAGTTACCTCCGCTAGCACTGAATGATAGGTATAGCCACCATAATGGACACTGTCGGATAAGAGACAGAATGTGTGAAACTTATGAAGTGTTGCAGCAATATAGCTAGCAAAAGAAACAAAGAAAAATTAAAAATCATTAAAAAAATTAAAAGCAAAAAATATAACGAGAGTTACTGATATGTTTGCTTGACCACACATTGAGGAAGGTTGGGGGTTTGTCTATGATTGAATTTGTCACAAATAAGGGTTCACCTTATTGGTGAAATGAAAGCAGCCCCGGTGACTATATGAGACTTTCCCCGAGAAACCTATTTAGAAGATATTGGTTACACTTGCCATAAATTCTACTACCTTTTTGTATTGTTACATTCAATGGCAGCAACTCTATCTGTAAAACAGTGTAGTAGATCCTGCCAACCCTCGTGGACCTTGTGACAGGCCCTGCCCCATTTTCGGCTAGATTCTATATGTGGCTCCTGAAAATTCTGTGTGGAAAAAAAATACACCTAGGCGTATTCTTTAAGGTACGCCTAAATTTCCGTGCGATATATAGAATACACCGAGCGACTCTCCACACGACCAAATGTAGTCATGGCCATTTATACCATGTTTTACTTGGCATAAATCCTGCCACCTAAATTAGGCGAAATGGGTGTATTTTGTAACAATGTGCATAGATTTTAGAAACGCCCATGCTCCGCCATGGCCATGCCCCCTTTTCAACTATGCAGCTTAGAATTTTTACACACCGCATTACAGGATACACTTAGCAAGTTGTGTATGTAAATCTTAATTAATGCCCATTAGTGCTGATAATTGCTGGTTAACATCCAATTAACAGAACTGATTAGCTAAATAATTAAGGGGTAATTTTACTAAGGTGCGCTGAAAAATGGCCTATGGTAGTGTAGGCGTGTGTTTTGGGTGCGCACCGATCCTTTTACAGTGTACCTGCAAAAAATGCCTTTTTTAATTTTTGCCAAAAATGGACGTGTGACAAAATCAAAATTGGCGCGTGTCGGGTCTGAGACCTTACCGCCAGCCATTGACCTAGCGGTAAAGACTCAGGCAGTAACTGGGTGGTAATGACCTACACGCATCAAATGCCATCCAGTATGTGCGTCCGAAAATAAAAATTATTTTTCGGACGTGCGTATCAGATGCATGCCAGAAATGAAATTACTGCAAGAGCCACATAGTAGCCAGGCAGTAATTCCATTTTGCTGCATGTTGGGCGAACATAAACCGCTTAAGCGGCTTAGTAAAAGGGTTCCTAAGTTACACATATTGTTATAGAATACGCTTTGATTTCTGCATGGAAATTAAGAGGTGATATATATATATAATCCCAGGGTTTATGCAGGGGTTTCTTGTTACAAATCTGTGCAATGGACAGGATGCCAAACAAGACCTAGCAGCTTTTGCTGAATATTATGGATCGATATATACTGCTGCTACCAGACCAATGAGCATAACAAGCAGTACTACAGTGGCAGGGGGGCCACGGGGGCCTGGGTCCCCATAGATTTGGCCCTGGACCCCCCTGTCGATGACCCTCTCAACTCCCCCTCCCGCCACCAACCCGCCGTCGCCGTCTGCTACCTTTGCTGGCGGGGGACCCCAATCCCCGCCAGCCAAAGTCTTCTTCCTTCGTTTTGTTTCTGCAGGTCGCAAGGCTTTGTTCTGTTTCTGTGAGTCTGACATCGTGCAGGACGTCAGACTCAGAAACAGAACAAAGGAAGAAGAGAACCTCGGCTGGCGGGGGTTGGGGTCCCCCACCAGCAAAGGTAGGTAACGGCGACGGTGGGTGGGGGTCGAGAGGGTTGTCGGCAGGGGGGGGGGGTCAAAGTTGGTGGTGTTGCTGGCGGGGGGGGGGGGGTCGGCAATGGCGCCGGGGGGGGGGCCTAAAATGTGCCCCCTCACCTCGGGCTCTGGACCCCCCTCCCGCCGAAGTCTGGCTATGTCCCTGGGCAGTGGGCACAGTAGAAGACAACACTTAAACACCAGAGGCCACTTCTTGCATTGCCTGTGCTTCTATCCAGACCTGCTATAACTTCAAGACTGGCATTATTGTGATTTTGACTGATCCATGAATAGCATTTTAAATCATATTAAATAACCTGTGCGCTTGATTACCATCAATCAGTTTGCTGTGAATGCAAATAGATTAGCGTACAGGTCGGAGACGACTTGCAGATGCCGTTTTAAAATATCAATAGGCACTCTTCATCTCCTACCATGTCTCTACCTCAGAATGAAAATCTACTTCTTGTTCTGTGGCATCAGCTTTGTTCTTTCTCTCTGATTCCCAGAACTGATATTTTTGCATACCACAGAAGCCCGAGGTGGTAGGACAGAGCTTTCAAGTGAATTCTGAACACACTGCATCATTTCTGTTAATGATCAAATTCAGCAACCACCTGAGGTTCATTCATGTCGATTAAAGGTGAAGGGTTTCTATGTAAGGAACTTCAAAAAAGTGATCTACCTTCTTCTAAATGTCAGTGAAAGTGCTTGACGTAACTATATTAAAGCTATGTTTTACTAACCCAAAGATTTTATTACCTATCCCTGTGTACAATTAATTTCTCTGCTAAAATTCCTATATACCGCTTGCATGGCTCATTATAGTTACTCAAAGTGATCATAATGAGCTATGCCACTCTACCACAGAAGAGTCTCTCTTAATAATGTGTCAACACCCCCTAATATATTTCAATTGAATCCATCCAAAGGAGTGCTACCCGTAGATGTGCAGTGGGGAAGGGGAGAGTCATCCCATGAATTGGAGACAGCATGTAAAACACAAGAAGACAAAGAAATGCACCCATCTTCCTTGTGTTACACTAGAGCAGGGGTTCTCAACCCAATCTTTGGGAAACACCTAGCCAGTCAAGTTTTCAGGGTAACCCCAATGGATGTGCATGAGATAGATTTGCAAAGAACAGAGTTAGTGCATGCCAGGGATGGAGTAAGAGTGGTCTGGGCCCCTGGGTAATGAGGACCATTGGGCCCCTCTCCACAGTGCTGCTCCTGCTGCCCCAAGGTCCTGCTGCCACCCTCTCCCCTGGTCCTGCTGCCTCCCTCTCCCCCTGCCACTGACCTTTTCCTTTGATTCTGCAGCTAAATCAGCCATCTCCCACTGACATTTGAACTTCCCTCTACCGCAGCCCACGCTTATAGAGGAAGGAAGAAGATCAGAAGGGGGCGGGGCTATGGCAGAGGGAAGTTCCGGCATCAGCAGCAGATGGCTGTTTTAGCTGCCAGTGCCCCTGCCTACAAAGGGGGGGGGGGGATTCAGGGACGGGAGCACAAGAGGGGGAGGAGACGGAGGTTGGGGATGTCCTTGTCCCGGTCCTGGAAGAGAGAGAAGGATATCGCACATTGGGCACCTGGGAGGTAAGCACTGGCCCCTCACAGCCCTGGGCCCTCAGGCACTGCCCGGTTGCCCATATGGTTAGTTCACCCCTGGTGCAAGTAATTCTATTTCATGCATATTAATTGTGGATAATCTGAAAATCTGATAGGCTAGGTGTGTCTCAAGGAGTGGCCCGAAAACCCCTGCACTAGAAGCATCCACTTCCCCCAACTTTTTCTCTCTAGTATCTAATATGCTGGAAAAAGTTTGCAATAAAATTAGAAGGTAGCATTGATATTCAGTTCTGTGCTCCTTCAGCACGAGCGTCGTTAAAACATAACCCTGTACTCAGATAATACATTTTTGTGCATTCAAAAGATTATTTTTAGTTTAATAAAATTAATTTCTGTCATGCTGATATGTTGCCATGTTTTTCAATAAACTTTTTTCACAGGTTTTTTTTTTAATTCTCTTCACTCTGAAACTGATAATTATGTGCCTTCCTCCCACTTTGAAAGCAGCACAGGGTGCTCATTTGCCAAGCTCCAGCGTTCAGATCTTAAACTGAGAATAGAAATGTCATGACTCAGATAACAATGCTTTATTCTTCACATTGATCTTTCTATGGTGTTCTTTATCTCTAAAACATTGTAGGATCAGATACCTGCCTCCCACTCCTTTGTTCGTTTGCAAATTTGTATTATTCAGGGGTACAAATGTAAAGGAGTTGCCAGGAGTCAGTGTTACTCCTGCTTTTTTGCCTTTAAGTTATATTTAACTATAGAAAGTCAGGATGTGAAGCCTGGAAATGAATATATTGTATGATATTTTTGTAGATTCTTAAAAGTTCCTGGTGGAAATATCCTTTCTTTCGAATAACCAGTTCCGAAATGATCTGCTTATAGCCACTGTCTTTGTAAGATCCACTCTGTGAGCTGTATTAAAATTTGCATAACTTTATTTTTTTTCTTATTTGAACATTTTGACATAATATTAACCATCTAAAATGGATTGGGGTCATTTTACTAAGCCGCGTAGGCACCCATGCATGCCCAACACGTGCCAAATTGGAGTTACCACCCGGTTACCACGTCGTCCTCACGGTAAGTTCAATTTTGGCGTGGAATAATATTTTTATTTTCTGGCGCACGGCAGCTACGCTCATCAAGTGGTATTTGACGAGCGTAGACCATTATCGCCCGGTTAACATGTAAGACCTTACCGCTACATCAATGGCTTGCGGTAAGGTCTCAGACCCAAAACGGACACGCAGCAATTTTCATTTTGCCGCACGTCCGTTTTTGGCAAAAAAATTTAAAAGGCATTTTTTGTAGGTGCACTAAAAAATAATTCTGCACGCGCCCAAAACACGCATCTACACTACCGCTGGCCATTTTCAGCACACCTTAGTAAAAGGACACCTTTGTCTTTTTTTTAAAAGTGAAAGGTCTAGGACTAGCTTCCTTCAAATAAATGATACTAAAGTACTGTTGAAGTCAATTCATATTTAAAGAGTTTACCCCCTGGTTCTATAAAGGTCGCCAAAAATTGTGCATGCAAATTTAGGCACAGTCTCTCTAGCAGAAGAAAGGAGGTGTTGATGCCCTGTACAAGTCGTTGGTCAGGCCCCACTTGGAGTATTGTGTTCAGTTTTGGAGATCGTATCTTGCTAAGCATGTAAAAAGAATTGAAGCGGTGCAAAGAAAAGCTACAAGAATGGTATGGGATTTGCGTTACAAGATGTATGAGGAGAGATTTGCTGACCTGAACATGTATACCCTGGAGGAAAGGAGAAACAGGGGTGATATGATACAGATGTTCAAATATTTCAAAGGTATTAATCCGCAAACAAACCTTTTCTGGAGGCGGTAGAACTAGAGGACATGAAATGAGGCTTAAGGGGGGCAGACTCAAGAAAAATGTCAGGAAGTATTTTTTCATGAAGAGAGTGGTGGATACTTGGAAAGCCTTCCCGTGGGAGGTGGTGGAGATGAAAATGTTAACAGAATTCAAAAATGCGTGGGATAAACATAAAGGAATTCTGTTCAGAAGGAATGGATCCTCAGAAGCTTAGCAGAGATTGGGTGGCAGCGCTGGTGGTTGGGAGGCGGGGCTAGTGGTTGGGAGGCGGGGTTAGGGCTGGACAGACTTCTACAGTCTGTGCCCTGAAAATGGCAGATACAAATCAAGGTCAGGTATACATATAAAGTAGCACTACTACTACTACTACTACTACTATTTAGCATTTCTATAGCGCTACAAGGCATACGCAGCGCTGTACAAACATAGAAGAAAGACAGTCCCTGCTCAAAGAGCTTACAATCTAATAGACAAAAAATAAATAAAGTAAGCAAATCAAATCAATTAATGTGAACGGGAAGGAAGAGAGGAGGGTAGGTGGAGGCGAGTGGTTACAAGTGGTTACGAGTCAAAAGCAATGTTAAAGAGGTGGGTTTTCAGTCTAGATTTAAAGGTGGCCAAGGATGGGGCAAGACGTAGGGGCTCAGGAAGTTTATTCCAGGCGTAGGGTGCAGCGAGACAGAAGGCACGAAGTCTGGAGTTGGCAGTAGTGGAGAAGGGAACAGATAAGAAGGATTTATCCATGGAGCGGAGTGCACGGGAAGGGGTGTAGGGAAGGACGAGTGTGGAGAGATACTGGGGAGCAGCAGAGTGAATACATTTATAGGTTAGTAGAAGAAGTTTGAACAGGATGTGAAAACGGATAGGAAGCCAGTGAAGGGTCTTGAGGAGAGGGATAGTATGAGTAAAGCGACCCTGGCGGAAGATGAGACGGGCAGCAGAGTTTTGAACCGACTGGAGAGGGGAGAGGTGACTAAGTGGGAGGCCAGCAAGAAGCAGATTGCAGTAGTCTAAACGAGAGGTGACAAGGGTGTGGATGAGGGTTTTGGTAGAGTGCTCGGAAAGAAAGGGGCGGATTTTATGGATGTTGTAAAGAAAGAAACGACAGGTCTTGGCGGTCTGCTGGATATGAGCAGAGAAGGAGAGAGAAGAGTCAAAGATGACCCCAAGGTTTCGAGCTGAGGAGACAGGGAGAATGAGAGAGCCATCAACAGAAATAGAAAACGGGGGGAGCGGGGAGGTGGGTTTGGGGGGGAAAATGAGAAGCTCGGTTTTGGTCATATTTAATTTCAGGTGGCGTTGAGACATCCAGGCAGCAATGTCAGACAAGCACGCTGAAACTTTGGTTTGGATGCAAGGTGAGATATCAGGGGTAGAAAGGTAGATTGGGAGTCATCAGCATAGAGGTGGTAGGAAAAGCCATGGGATGAGATTAATGAACCAAGGGAAGAAGTGTAGATAGAAAAGAGGAGGGGACCAAGAACAGAACCCTGAGGTACGCCGACAGGCAGTGGGATAGAAGTAGAAGAGGATCCACCAGAGTGAACACTAAAGGTGCGGAGGGAGAGGTAGGAAGAGAACCAGGAAAGGACAGAGCCCTGGAATCCAAGTGAGGACAGGGTATCGAGAAGTATGCTGTGATCGACAGTGTCAAAAGCAGCGGAAAGATCAAGAAGAATGAGGATGGAATATTGACCTCTGGATTTAGCCAGTAATAGGTCATTGGAGACTTTAGTAAGCGCAGTTTCGGTTGAGTGGAGAGGGCGAAAACCAGATTGTAATGGGTCAAGAATAGCATGTGAGGAGAGAAAATCAAGGCAGCGGCGGTGAACAGCACGCTCAAGTAATTTGGAGAGAAAAGGAAGGAGGGAGATGGGTCGGTAATTAGAGGGACAAGTAGGGTCAAGTGAAGGCTTCTTAAGGAGAGGTGTGACCACAGCATGTTTAAAGGCAGCAGGGACAGTCGCAGTGGAAAGTGAGAGGTTGAGAATGTGACAGATAAAAGGAATAAGAGTAGGAGAGATGGCATTAAGAAGGTGGGTGGGAATGGGATCAGAGGAACAGGTGGTACATTTTGAGGAAGAAAGGAGAAGTGTAGTTTCCTCAATAGTAACTTCAGGAAAGGAGGAAAGGGAATGAGGGGAAGGAGAGAGAGGGGAACGGACTAGTGGAGGGAGAGCTGGTGAGGTAGAGAAAGCAAGGTTTATCTTTTGAACCTTGTTGTGAAAGAATTCAGCAAGGGTCTGAGGAGATAATGAAGGGGGAGTTGGGGGAGGGGGCACCTTGAGGAGAGAGTTCAATGTGGTGAAGAGAAGTCGAGGATTAGAGCCAAGAGAGTTGGTCAGTTGGATATAATAATCCTGTTTGGCACGTAAAAGAGCAGATTGGAAGGAGGTCAGCATGAACTTAAAGTGTAAGAAATCAGCAAGGGCCCGAGATTTCCGCCAGAGGCGTTCGGCGGAGCGGGTACAGGAACGTAGGTAGCGGATATTAGAAGTCAGCCAGGGTTGGGGTTTTGTACGCCTTACAGGGCGGGTCATCAAAGGTGCAAGAGTGTCTAAGGCAGAGGATAGAGTATTGTTGTAAGAAGAAACAGCCTCGTTGACAGACGTGGATGGTGCCACAGTAGAGAGGAGGTTTGAAACATGGGAGGATAGAGATGAAGGGTCAATGTCGTGAGTTTATCTTGTTGGGCAGACTGGATGGACCATGTAGGTCTTTCTCTGCCGTCATCTACTATGCTTATCAGCTACGATGCTTATCAAGAATCAGAGCTTTTCTATAGCTGCTCTGTCACTATAGAACAACCTACC